>NC_092803.1:207945056-208272181 GCF_040954645.1 Diabrotica undecimpunctata | reverse complement strand
AATGATCGACCAATGAAGACATTAAAATATTCAATATGATAGCACTTAACCTGTTAACTGTGCTGGAGCTGGAACTTACTGTAAATCTTACTGCAAAATTTTCAACATGCAAAACTCGCTTAAACAGTTTAATAATCTAATCCGTAAATAATTCTATTATTGATTAATTAAGGAACAAGCTACATATTATGTACTTCTGTTTTAGCACTTTTTAGTGTTGATGAAATTGACTCATGATTGCAGTAGTTAGGTTAGTTAACTTATTTAGTAACCCATTAAAAGCGTATAAAGTATTGCTTTGTTTTATTCTAGTATGACTACCAACGCTTCCACCAGCCGTGGCCGTGAACTGGTTAATCATGCCTTAAATAGACTATTAAAAGAACGCCTATATGTAAATAAAAAGATTGTCAATACCGAAAATGTTAACAATGATCCCGACTACGATCCAAAGCAAGACGATTTTTGTAGAGTCCTCTATCTTCTGTAGCGTCTGCAGAAGGCTGTATCAGTGATGAAAATGACGACTGCCTGTCCCACACTCCAGCTATGTCTGATAATGAAAGTTTAGTCGAAGAAGATGTACACCAAAAAGGGAACAATTAGAAAGAGAAAAAAAAATAAAACAGCACTTGCTGAGAGAAAAAATCAGAAATTATCATCTATCGCTTGTGACCACAAAATAAAATAAAAAAAAATCCTGTAATAAAAACGACGAGATGTTAACAGGCAGTATTGGGAAATTAACAAGCAAGCTCAACGTTTGTTTGTGCACGGTAATGTTAACAACTAAATAAAAGAAAAAATACTGTTGGAACTGATTCGCGTCGCAAATATACGTACAAATATTATTTACAGTATGCTAACGGATTAAATATGCAAGTATGTAAAACTTTTTTCCTTGCCACTTAAGGCTATGACAAAAGTAATGATCGATTTTTTAAAAATATTAGGTGGAACTGATAATAATAATGCTATTGTTCCCAAACATGACCAACGAGGCACCAATCAGCTCTGAATTTTATTGACAAACAACCGATCGTTGAACCTATAAATAAAGTCTTTTCGACCTACCGTATCTCATTATCGTCGGGAGCATACTCGCAATCGTCTATACTTACCAACGGATATTTCAATTACAATGACGTACAATGAGTACAAAATAAAGAATCATGATTGTCAGGGTAGTTATGAGTTCTATCGTCAAGAAATTGCAAAACTTAACATATCGTTTGCACAACTTGGCTGTGAAGAGTGCTTCGAGTGTGCATCAAGTGATCTCCATAAGATCGAAGCTAATCATATTAATCTAACACACAGTTGTGTAGTGTGTGAAAACTATGTATATCACAGAAATAAATATATTACTGCTAGAAAGAGATGCGGAATCGCAACGAAAATCGTCAGATCTCATAGTTTCAGCAGATCTTCAGAAAGTGATAATGCTTCCAAGAGCAGATATGTTTGAAGAAGTCATTTTTACTAAGCGCATAATTGCTTTTAACGAAAGTTTTTTTGTTGTCGGAAAAGGTAGGGACGTCCGTTCTTTAGGAATTCTGTGGCACGAAGGGATATCAGGAAGAAAAAAAGAAGATATAGTGTTTACTTTCTACGCATTCTTCCTAAAAAACGGGGATAAAGAATCAATAATAATTTGGCTGGATAATTGCTCGGGCTTTTTTCTCTATATAGTAAGTACTACAGAAGTTAACTTAAAACAATTAACCATAAAATATTTTGTGCGCGGACACACGTTTATGTCCGTGGACCATTTTCACCACCATGTAGAAAAATCATTAAAGAGAGCCAAAACTGTTTGCGATGCTGTAGCATTTGACATTAGACATTTCTATGAGGAGACAGATTCCAGTTCAAAATACAAATTAAAAAAGGTAACACCACGCTGATATCTCAATAATATTTCGCTCGCAAATTTCACGAGAGGCGAGAAAACGTTAAAATATAAAAACTCGTATGACACAGACGATTTGACAGAACTGAACTTTTTGACTGCAGGTAAATTTAAAACCGGTGTGACACTTCCGCCTTCACCAACATCTAACCGATGAATTAGTCAAGATAGAAAGCAAAATTTGCTGAATAACCTACAAGCGATAATTCCAGCCAACAGGATAAACTTTGGCGAATAATTACTGGTAGGCTATGCAGCTGAAGAGGACGAAAATGGAGAATTTCAAGTTTTTTTACATTAGCTATATTAATTTTTTTTTATATGTAAAACAATGTCTCGTTATAAGTGCAATAAAAGTTCGTTATAATTTTTAATAAAATCCTAAGCTAAACCGTCCTATCTATCAAAACTCATGTAAGCTCAAGTAACCCTCACAGTAATAGGAGGACTTAGAGCAGAGGAAAAGTGACGTGCCAGGTGACAAGTGACATATGTCATGACGACAAGTGGCATACTAGTCGGGGATGGGGTATTTTTCTGTTGTGTGGAACACTGTGGTCCATCCTCTATCATGGATTGTAATTCCATGTGAATTACAAACTTCACATGGAATTGACCATATACGAATGCAAGAACTCGTGGAGGTGATCACAACATCATAGAATAAAAAAGCATTATTTTATATATATTGAAAAACATTAATATCGTGTCAGTAATCTAATCAATATATCTTTAATAATGTCAGCTTGTTCTACATCGTTTTCTGTGTGGTTTAAAAGTTGCATATCTCCTAAAAAACTCAAATGTTTATTTTCCAGGTATATTGTTCCATATCAGATATTTTATCCAAGAATTTGTGTTGCACTTACTCTCTTTTGGTTCTACGCAGTTTTGTTTTTATATTATATATTGTGTTATCTTTACTTTATTTTCCTTATACTTTATTTTTTATCGTTTTCTCTTTGTTTAATTTCTAAATCCCTATATTTCCTTGTTTCCTTATGTATAGTTATACGTTTTATAAATAATTTTATGTGTTCATACAAATACATCTCAAAATAAGGCATATCATTAATTTCATATAGTTTTAAAATGTATTCAAGTTAAAATTTTAATTCACACATATCAATATACGTCTCAGTATTGCTTTTGATGCCTTTGGTAAGTTACAGTACCAGCTTCATTTTCCGTAAACGAAAATTAGGTTGTTGCTAATTTCTCTTTGCCCTAATTGCTATTTAACATCGTCATATTTCACAGGTAAAACATGTGATATCTCAAGCAACTCAAGAGCACTATGTGTGCTTATGGCTAGGCTGTAAAGTTCATGGTAGGACTTCTTGCTCAAGATCTTGGTTAGAAAGGCATGTGTTGGCGCATGCTGGGACGAAACCTTTCCGATGCATTGTCGATGGATGCGGCCAAAGATTTAACTCACAGGTAAGTCGACATCCTACTAAATTCAT
The DNA here is from genome assembly GCF_040954645.1 of Diabrotica undecimpunctata. NCBI lineage: Eukaryota > Metazoa > Arthropoda > Insecta > Coleoptera > Chrysomelidae > Diabrotica > Diabrotica undecimpunctata. The sequence continues at coordinate 208,268,803 of NC_092803.1, read as the reverse complement.
TTTTATTATCGGTTTTTCCTTATTGGTTACGAGTTGAGTGGCTTCGATGAAACAATAACATTATTTAAAAATACTTGTTAACCCTTTATTTGGCAAGCCTTAATATAACAGTGATTTTTGTGAAATTGTTGTTTAGGTAGTGTGATATGGTATATCAAAAGGCATTTTGACCATTTTTATATTCTTTTTCTAAATAAGGGAGTGTATCCCACAAGATATATACTCAAATATCCAAATTTATTGTTAAAATTTATTATGTATCCTATAAGAATCATAGTCTAAGATTGTAGGTGAAACTTCACAATAAAAGCAGAAACTAAAAGTCCTAAAACTAGTTTTTTAATAAAAAATGGAAGCAAAACTGTTGTAAAACTTATTTATGTGCTATTATTAAAAGAATTAAAACAATTTCTATCTTTACTAAACACTATCTAAGAGAACATTTTGAACATAACCAATGTGTCTCTTCTGATTTGCAATACCTACACCTTTTTTTTTTCGTCTTTATAGAGGGGGGTCTGGAATCTTCAAAAGACATCTCAGTCCAGGACGCCGCCTGACTAACTTTAGTACAGGATTCGTCCTTCGTACTCCCGGCGATAGTTCCCGAGGTACTTTAAAATGCCCTCTCGTCGCCGAGTCTACGCCGAACGCCTACCTGCTAAACCAGACCCTCCTCTGTCATCCAGCGATCCGGAAGCGGAATGGCCGCTGTAAGGCCGGCATCACTTCCGAAGCACTACCTTAATTCATCCATTCTCCATTCGTATACATCCACACTATATTCTTCAGCAAGGAGGCTCCCTCTCTCGTTCCAGGTACCGTGTAGAAGACACTCATCGCTCCTAGTTCGGCATCATTCCCAGATGGGAATTTCCTCCTTCCTCATAGTCTGATTCGGGCATTCTCTAACTCATACAGTGTGACCCGCTTTTCTAGCTTCACCTTTCAGCATCATTCAACATTCACCTACACCTGCCTTTGGTATCATAAATAGGAAAATGATTTACATTTATCTTTATCAAATTGTATTTCCTCTGATGGTCTCCGCAGAACGCACTTTTAAATTTTGTTAATTTCTTTGTTTCGCTCGGCAAACACTCTTATTTTTTCTGCCCTTTGCTGTTAGAGCCTCTGCTATGCACTGTCTAAAATATTTGAGAGTATAATCTTTACACGTGTGTTGTAAAATATTTGTATCCTTTCTATATAGAATTCCGTCCAACGGAAGACAGTCCAGCCAATGAGAAAGAACGATTTATCGAACAACTTCAAGAACAAATGGATAAGAGAAAACCTAAACAAGAAATAATAATAGTGGGGGATCTAAATGGAAGAGTCGGAAAAAAAGACAATGACAGAACAGTTGGTCCATTTGGAGAAGACACAATTAACGACAACGGAGAAAGATTGGTAGAACTATGTGAAGTAAATGATTTGAAAATTATGAACGGATTTTACAAACACAAAAATATACATAAATACACATGGACTCAAGAGACAAGAAAACTAAGATCCATTATTGACTACATTATCATGAACCACAAAAGCTCCATCAAAGTGAAAGACATCAGAGTGAAAAGAGGGGCAGAGTGTGGAACAGATCACAAACTTGTGGTGGCATGGATGGAATTCCCCTATATCTGGACAAAACAAAAACATACATCGATTGTTACAACGGGAACGACAATAAACGAAAAGAGGCTCAAATTACATCTATTGCAGGAAGAATCAATAAAAGATTTATACAAAAGAAGACTAGACCAAAAACTAGAAGAATTCAGATATGACACGTTAGATGAAATGCATGAACACATAAAAACCTGCCTGATTTCAGCGGCCTTAGAAGCTCTTGGAGAAGACGACCAAAGGAACACCCATCAGAATATCAAATTAAGGGAAGACACATTGAAATGCATAAAAGAAAAGAAAAAACTACACATAAAATACCTAAACACCAAAAAACAGGAAGACTTAGACCTATATAGAGCGAAAAACAGAGAGGTAAAGAAAAGAGTAACAAATGAAAAGAACGAACGATGGGAACAAGCATGCACAGAGATAGAACGACATATCGGAGGAACGAGAAATTCAGAATCATGGCGAATATTAAAAGCACTTCAACGAAATAAGACAGAGAAAACCCAGATCGGCAAAATTAGTGAAAACGAGTGGCAAGAATACTACGTAGAACTACTTACAGAAAACCGTCCCCAATTTCAGGAAGAGAATATAGAACATGCAGGAAATGGGGCATACGACCAGATAGAAATAAGCCTGGCAGAAGTTAAGAGAGCAATCAAGACATTGAAGAACAAAAAAGCCAAAGGACCCGGAGGAATACCAAACGAACTAATTAAAAACGGAACGGAAAAGTTATTCCGCATGCTACATAGAATGTTCGAAAGAGGACTAAATGGAGAAGAAATACCTGCGGAATGGACACAAGCATACATCACATCCATACATAAGAAAGGAAACAGGAAAAAATGTGAAAACTATAGAGGAATTAGTATAATATCGTCGGTAGGTAGACTTTACGGGAAAATTATTAAAGAAAAACTAGAAACTGAAATAATAGGAAAAATTGGAGAAGACCAAGCAGGGTTCACAGTAGGAAAATCATGCCTAGATCATACGTACACATTAGAACAACTGATAGAGAAGAAAATGGCAAAAGGTAGACCGGTCCATCTGGCCTTTGTTGATCTAAAGAAAGCATATGACTCAATACCTAGAGTCAAATTATGGGAAGCAATGAATGATCTCGGAATCCGACAAACACTAATAAAAGCAGTTAAAGCACTATACAAAGAAAACAAAGTAGCTATTAAATGTGGAAATAAAGCCTACAATCCATTTAAGACGACAAAAGGACTTCTACAAGGCTGTGCTACGTCCCCTACTCTGTTTAAAATATTCTTGGAAAAGACACTCAAACCATGGAGGAGAAAGTGCGAAGGAATGGGCATACCAGTAAGAGACGAATACCTATACACCTTAAGTTTTGCCGACGATCAAGTAGTCATCGCACAAGATGAAGAAGATCTCAGCTTTATGCTCAGAAAACTAGAAGAAGAATATAAAAACAACGGAATGGAAATAAACTTAGAGAAAACCGAATACCTAACAACAGAAAACAAGGATATGAGAAACCTAGAGATAGACGAGGGAAGACAAATAAATGGAACAGATAAATTCAAGTATTTAGGAACCATAATATCGAACCAGGGAACAACAGAAGAAGATATAAACAACAGACTGAGACAAACAAGAAACTGTATAAGACAACTAAACTCAGTGTTGTGGGATAAGAACATTACGATAAAGACAAAAAAGAGAATATATAACACCCTGACAAGAAGTATCCTGACATATGGGTCCGAAAACTGGACAATAAACAAGAGAAATAGAGGTAGAATAAGAGCAGTAGAAATGGAGTTCCTGAGGAGAAGCTGTAGACTTACAAAAAGAGACAGAATTGAAAACGCAGAGATTAAGCGGAAAATGGGAGTGCAATCAGACATAATCGACTATATAGAGGAGAAGAGACTATCCTGGTACGGCCACGTCAGAAGAGCGGACAGAGGACGCTGGATAAACAAAATCACAGAATGGAGCCCGATTGGAAGAAGAAAGAGAGGAAGACCCCGAAGGTCATTCAGAGATGAAATCGACGAGGCTATGGAGAAAAGAACCCTGCGAGATGGAGACTGGAATGACAGGGAAAATTGGAGAAAACGGTTGAGTGAAGGAAGACAGTGAAAACTGTGGAAATCCTTAGTAGTAGTAGTAGTAGTCTATATAGAATCCATGCGTTATTTATAGAAATATCTACCATTTGTGCAAATATGGAGAGGTACCAGCGACGAGTTTTTAGGGGAATTCTGTAAAGGCTTACCAGCATGTCCATTAGATCTACTCCACACATGTGAGAATTGTAGTGTTTTATAAGAGAGGGACAAGGGATTTCAATTTTTGCTCGCTGACTTTTATTATATCTTGTTTGGACAGGTGTAGAAGATATATACGTACTAGCTAGGACAACAGTTTGTTGTCAAACCATTTCACAGCATTTGTTTTATTAATGTTGTCACTTCTTAAACAAAACGACCCTCTTCCTTTTTTCTTCAGAGAGTTATCATCTTCTTCAACACAATTTTTTAATCGATCGTTTCTCATTGTTCCCGGGACTAAAATTCCATAATCATGGCGAAGAATGTAAAACAAATCAAAACTTGAAAATAAATTATCAACATAGATAATACAGAGCGCCGGTGATTTCATTGATGTGTTAGAGCAAGAACAACTTTAGCCCCTTTCAATCCTAAGGATTCTTCTTTTTGTGAAAAAGTATGCTGACTAAAAGTTTCATCCGCCCCATAAACTATGAAATCGTACACAAACCCTGAAATGTTTCCAAACCCTCTAATAAATATTTTAAAACCTCATTTTTTTGGTTTTGATTCTATGTACCTATTGTCACGTCGTCGTGAACCAGCCTCTTTCCCTTTATAAGGGACTATCATCTCGTCGATACTCTGGCGTTTGTCTTCTATAATACAACAATTTCTTTTCACTATGTCCAAAACTGGACGAATTCGGTAGTACTGATCGTTGTTAAATGATCGTTATTAAGTGAATATATCGGCGAATTTTCTGATATTGTTTGAGAGGCATTATTTCTGATATTTTATCGTACCTGGCGTTTACACTCTAGTAGTCCAAGTATGATGTCATCAAAATCTGTATCGCTATAAAGTCACTTATCTCATCTTTAGTAACTCTTATCGACTTGCCTGTTTGCTGAACGGAATAAAGGTTTGTATTGTTAACAATCAACTCTAATAGATCTTCTGAAATATTCTAATGGTGACTTTAATTCACCCACCACAGAAAAGTTATTTTCGGGAATGTTCACAGGATATTGAAATTCTTCTTTCTTCCAGTGATATTCAACCAAATTCTGTCGTTTCGTGCGTTTCCTTTTTAGTTTGCCTGTAGGTTGGTTAGTATTGTCGTTAATCTCTTTAGATGGTCCAGGTATCTGATGTTGTGATCGTGTTTTTAGAGGACTCGAAATATATTTAGCCGCACTATAAGCAGATTGATTTGTTGGTAGCTCTGGATTTGAATGTTCAGTTTCGGATACTGAATCTGTATCTGATAATGTATCAAAAATCTCTTGAACTTCAGAACTTTCATCGGTTTCAGAACTTTGAGTTCTAAATGGTTTAGTATAACTTTCATTTTCTTCATCGCCCGAATCATCCATATCAGATGAAGGTGTTGGAAGTAGTGCCAAAATTTTTTCGGACCTTGATGATGTCATATTGGTATTTCGCTGAAACCAAGGAAACACTATACTTATATAACTAAATGAATTCATTTTGAAACGTTTCATTGAAACAAATTCTACTAATGTAATTGGAAATGAAGTGTGGGATAGGTACAAAACAAAAAATATCTCACAATACTGAATATATGGCAAAGTAAACTATAAGATACATAACAAAAACTATATCTTTGGCAAAGTAGATTATAGGATATAGCTTAAAAAATGGTTCGGAATTGTCACTTGTGGATATTTATATATAAATATTCATAATATGTATTATCACAACATTACATTTTCAAGTCCTGTATTAAAACAAAGTACTTATTTTCACACTAATACTGAATAAAACTTACCAGCCTTTTTCTAATCGCCGTTCACTAGGCAACCATCTTATAAACAATTGTGACTAACTTTGAGTGATCACTATAGATGGCTTATATATCATCACTTAGCTTTCTGAGTCTATAAATAATAAATAATAATAATAGTGAGTAAATGATTTAAAAGATAGACAATTTGAATATTTGAAAATGACTATGAGTAGCCTATAAGATGCAAATCCAAATTGAGGATTAAAAAGTGAAATTTCAGTTTTTTTGATAAGTTTTCGTATAAATGCGAAAAAATTTACTGAACAATCAAGAACAGACAAGAAACGAGAATTATAAGAACATACTCGGATATGTGGACAAAAAAACAAAAAAAAAACAACAATAAGATCCAAGCTATCTCGATCAGATTTCTAATAGTCCAGTCGTTAGAGATTTTTGATCTTTTGAAACGAAACGAACAAGCTGAATTTGCTTATAAATTTTGTACTCTCTGCAAGTGCTAATACCTGTATATACGAGGCGTGTTTTTTAAATAAGTACCGTTTTGGATGATCTAGAGTTTCCCATTTAAATGATTTGATGAGATCTTTGGTCTGATTAGCCACATGTGGACGGGCATTGTCATGCAGCAAAACGATACCCTTACTCAACTTGCCACGTATTTTGTTCTGGACTGCACGACGCAGATTTTTCAATGTCTCACAATAAAACGCTGCATTGATTGTCTCATTACGAGGCAGAAACTCCACTAGCAATACTCCTTTTCTGTCCCAAAAAACTGTGCACATGATTTTCCGGGCAGAAATTGTTTGCTTAAACTTCACTCTTTTGGGTGATGATGAATGTCGCTATTCCAGGGATTGTTGTTTCGATTCTGGTGTGACGTAGGCCACCCACGTTTTGTCACCAGTAACAATTTGGTCTAAAAAATCTTCACCTTCACTGTGGTACCGCTCAAGGAAAGTCAATGCACTGCCTAAACGTTGGGTTTTGTGCAAATCCGTCAACATTTTTGGAACCCAACGTGAACACAATTTCCGGTAATTCAAGTTCTCGGTAACAATGCGATACAAAACACTACGAGCATACTGAGGAAAGCAGTCGGACAATGATAAAATTGTAAAGCGTCTGTTTTCTCTCATCTTTTCGTCCACTTTCTGCACCAAATTTTCATTAACGACCGAAGGACGCCCATTCCGTTCTTCATCATGCACATTTGTGCGGCCATCTTTAAATGCTTTCACCCATTTCCTTACCATTCCATCACTCATAATGTTTTGTCCGTAAACATCAACGATCTCACGATGAATATCGATCGGTTTTACGCCTTTAGCACTAAGAAATCGTATAACAGCCCGTACTTCACAATCAGCGTGACTCACGATTGTTGGAGGCATCTTAAACACTGGAGTAAACAAGTATACAATGAAGAATCAGACTGTAATGCCGTCAGTGCGTAGACAAGAGATGTAGGTAACCAGCGCTCATGCGCGGAACGCCGACCGTAGCGCTGCGGCGGCGGAATCGCAAAACGGTACTACAAAACATGCCTCGTACCAGGATTACTTAATTAATAACACATGTCTGTAACCAACAAGATGGTTGAATATAAGTTAGGTAGAGGTCTGTTTAAAACCAATAGATATTAAGAACCATACGGCTAATAATTGATTTAAAATGCATTGTTTTAATCTTACAGTTGACGTTGGAGAGGCATGTCAACAGCCACTTCAATTCGGACGGTAGCCCGAATAATAACCTGAAGAAATCACCAGAGAACAACTGCAAGCTATTCAAGAGAAACGGCAAACGGATAAGGTTTAGAAGACAACCATGGTCAGGTAATATATTTTATTTAATCATAATTATAATGTTTTAATTAAAGATAATTAGAGTGACAGCCGATATAAAATGATATCAAAATCAAACGTGGGTTCTGACAGGGATGTATACTATCACCCATGCTGTTTAACGGAGAATGTATCAATAACATCAGTTTTATTAAGAATGCAAAGAGGAAAAGAGTTGTTAACCACAATAAAAACAGTCAAAATCGAATACTTTGGTCACCTCATGAGGAACGAAGAAATATATGGGTTGCTGCAATTAATTCTACAAGGAAAAGTAAAAGGAAAACGAGGACCAGGAAGGCGAAGGATTTCCTGGCTGAAAAATCTACGTACGTGGTTCTGAACGACAACAACAACCACAAATCTTTTCAGAGCAGCAGTTTGCAGAATACATATTGCCATAATAGAGACTACAAGAAGAAGATTGACAGCGAAAAAATCATTTCTGATCACCCACTGAAATATAGTTCTTTTCGTCGCAAATATTTTAGTAGTTATTATCAAATAGTTATAGTTTTAGCTGAAAATTGTGTTATGAGCTATTTTCTTCGGAGGCTTATTCTGTTTAAAAATATTTATTTGCTTATGTCATGGTCATAAACATAACTTAAATTTGACGTAAGCCCTGGTAGTAATTTCGCACTAAAATGAGACTTGTACCTATCCTTGTAACAAATTACATTTTGATTGTATTTTTATTCCCTGTCCCTGTCATTAAGTTGTTCACAGAAATCCACAGATGTGTGTGTGTGAGAGAGAGAGAGATGGCATTAGACAAAAAATCTTTTTGCCACAGAAAATTGTTATAAGGATGTTTAAATTTTTATTTTAGAATCGTTTATAAACTTGATTAGAATATTATATATAGATTTGTCAGAATAAGATAACAGATTGCTGATGTTAACTGGTAGGCTAATATTGAGATCAATTAAATCTAGATATAGGCTTCGAGTCTGTTCCCTATGATTAGGACAATCGAAAAATAAGTGGTTCAAATCTCCGACAGATTTACCATCACAAGGACAGAAAGGGGTTTCATAGATTCCAATCCTATGCAGATGCTCTGGAAAGAGGCCATGGTTAAGTTTTAACCGGGTTATTAACGAAGAATGTACTTTATTATAGTTAAAATTAAAATGGGGAATATTTTTTGGTAAGCATGGATGAATAGAAAAGTAATGGTTTCTTGAAGTCTTCTGAACCTCTTTATATTTTGACATCCATCTTTCCCTGCCAATACTCCTGATAATAGAAAAAAGATCTTTAAAGTAGTAAAAATTTGTAATTTCTGATATCTCAGATGTATTTTTTGCCATACCATCCACTAATTCACTAATTCATTCAAAAAATCCACAGATGTAGGTTGTGTTATTTGTGAGTTTTCTATTTGGCCCTTTTTCTAAGACCTGTGGTTAATATAAATTTAACTCTCATTGCTTGTATTATTATTTTTACAGTTCAAGTTTTTTATGACATTATATTAATTTTTTCCCTATTCCTTTCGTTGTAGTATCTTTTAGAATTCATCAAGAAAGTATCTATCTGCGTAGCTACTATTCTGACATATAGGTTATGGATTTTGACAAGAGCTATGACCTTGTAAATAACAGGTAAACTTGTGTACTGCACCGGCATGACTCATTGCTCTTGTCAAAATCCATTACCTCTACAATATTTTATTTGATAGTACTTTTATCTTCTTTATTACAAAGATTGAAATAATCTATTTGATACACCAGAAGAAATCATTATCAGTGATTAATTTAGAAGCCAATTTTGGAGAAAATTCCAATGATCTCTATCTGTTACTGTTTTCATCGATTTTGTTCAGGGTTATTTCTTTTACTTTACATTTTATTGAGCGATTTACTACAATTCCCGAAGGACTAATTTTAGATCTAGTTTGTTATCAAGTATCAGAATTTTTCAACATTTTTGTGCATTAATTGAGGATTTATTATCTAGATAACAAAAAATAAATATATTCTTTATTTCTTAGCTATTAGACACTGATAATTGTTACGGAATATTTTACTAATCTATATATTTAAATACAGCACGGATGTTCGATTTTATCGACGCTGGAGTAATGGAGGGTCTTCAGTTCAAACTGCTCCTTCTAACTCAGAAGAGAACCTTAGGAAAAATAAACGAACCGGGCAATTCGGTGCATCTGCAAAGCGAGATTTTGGCGAGACGGGTGGAAACCGATGGATGTGTTAAATTTCTTCTTAGATGGCATCCCAACGACATGTAAGTTATTCATATTGTTTTTTTTTATAAAGCACACAGACACACACACATATATCTAGGTCTATACCTTCATTTCTCTGATGTGTATACCTTTGCTTTAATGGACTACCATTTTACGTACGTCAAAGCAATATTTTCCCTTTTATCACAAAATAGAACAAGAAATACAAATACACATAAACTATTTTTACTGGCAGTGGTACAAGGTATTGTTCTTTGTTGTGTATATACAGGGTGTTTCAAAAAAGGATAGGAAACAAAAGCATCGCCTCTGGAATATATACGAGTATATCCTGTATATATACGAGTATATAGGAAGAAAAATTATTAACGATGGTAAGAGATACAAAAAAAATTAAATAAGCTGGCCAATCCAATATGAAGACTGTCAGCTGTCAACATAGCAGCTATCGGTTGTCAACATGGAATCGAAATTTAAGGGCGTCGTTTGGCTGAACTCAAAATAAACTCATGAGATCAGCGATAACCAAGTTCTTGATATGATGCTGGCCTTTGATTTGATTTAATCAATCTTTTTATCTTTAAAAAATAAGTGTTCCATGGAATGGTTATCTTCTACTATCAAAAGATGGACATCCCATCGGCAGCTCAGTTGTTTCATCATCATTCTGGCTTTACAACCCAGCGTGGGTCCTAGTCTTCTCAATAATTTCTCTCCAGTCGTCTCTATCCATGGCCGTCCTCCGCCAATCACGTATTCCCATATTTCTCATGTCTTTATCGATGTTATCAAGGAATCTTGTTCTGGGTCGTTGTCTTCTTCTCTTACCAATGGGTCTATCAAGGAGTTTGCCCTATCCACCTCAGACGTCCTATATTAAGTTGGTATCTTAGTTGGCTAGGGCACCATATTATAGCTTGGGAGTTTAGAGACTACACATAACATGGATTATCATTATCAGTTGGTTCTACAGCATTTTGTGAGCCTTAGTATGCCTCAAAACATTTTTCCATTTTTTCTCCCTTAAATCTTCCTGCGCATCGTCCAGATGTTTCAGTTTATGTAGCAGTTCATGATATCTGTATCACTAAAAAATATATGAGTTCGAAATTATATCGCCTTTAAAAAATTTTCAGTAACTCTTCATGTGGTCGACATGGCCCATATTTCTGATCCGTAAGTGAATACTGGGCGTATTATTATTTTATAAATTTCCGTTTTATTTTCTTATTTCTTTGGATGTTTATTTTCTTTGTTTTTGCAGTCCACCAATGACCCTAAGTAGCAGAATTCTTTCACCCTTTCTATAGTTTCATGTTGTGCTCCCTTAAATTATTTTGTTGCCTTCTTGATATAACTGGCATGTTTTTTGGGTGTTATATATAAACCGTGTGGTGAATCTTCAAACGGGCCATAGTAAACCAAATGGAAAGTTCTAAATTGTTAAATTTCTTTCCTAACTATTTTACATCAAAAGTCATGACAAACTTTGCAGAGGACTAAAATCTGTATTGAAAACACAGGGTAAAATTGTTCTACGAATTAAACACATTCCAAAATTTTGCAAAAATATAATACGTTTGTCAGAACATTGTTGTAAAAGTTGGACCACACTCGTAATGCAGAATCATAAAAGAAAGTCAAGGATTCGAAATTTGAGAGAATTGTTTGGCAGAACTACACATAAAGTCCCTTATAGGATGATCTGTAATGTCCCTTATATGGTGTGTTTTTAGTAATTCTTGTATTAGTAACTATGAAAAATAATAACTTAATTCATTTTCAGCATTGCCGACGAGTGGGTGTCAGAGAAAGAGTACAAACCGACGAGGGTAGTGTCGATACCGCACTTGCAACCATCTTCAAAAACCGCCCTAAGCCCCTCGCTGTTCTCAAACGAAGTGCAACCTAGGCAGAAGCGTAGTCGTAAGCAGATTCCCAAGCAAACGTGATATACTGTTGTTATTTAAAATAATTAATATTTTGGAGCCTTTGTATTTAATATAGTTATTAGAGTAATGATGTCATATTTTGAAGTCAAGAATTATTGACAAATTAAGAAGTAAATATATTTGTAATAAAAAAGTTGTATATAGGAAAAATTGAACTAGAATTTAGATGCAATTAATTACTTTTAGCTCAACATCGTGTTAATCGATTTTTAATGTGTTTCGTATAAACAAAACATATCAAATTATTTTAAAAACATAATTTTTATTTAATTTACTCAAAAATTATCAGATTTTGATATTTATCCAAGAATTTCTTTATCTTATCTTTTATTTCATATAACCTTGTGCTGGTAGTCATTTTACGCAGACATTCACATTTGCCTTATCCTTTAGGTCCTTTTTTAGTGCTGATTCCTTACCAAATTGTAAAGTCTTTTTGCTTATTATGTTAACATTCCTTATTTGTTAAATTGAAGTGCTTTAGTCTATATTTCAAGTGTTTGATAATACACATAACCATACACCTAACGATTTATTGATTAAATAAAATAAAATTTTACAAGTATCTTCTCAATCATCGTGAGTCCATTTCAAATATTTTTCAGATCTCCCAAGTGCTAAATTGGCGACAATCACTTTCTCTTGCTTTGATTAATCTTACAAACAATCAGGAAGAATCAGTCTATAACGAAAGAACATTTTTCGTAGGTAGATATACAAAAACACAACAAATCATACTCCCTTTGGACATTAATTCGGGAATTTTTTAAATTGTTCACTTTATTTCCCGAATTTACCAAAGAAGTAAGAATAGCAAGGATGCTCTATCCTTTTTATTACTATTTTATTGGTATTTACCAAAGAACTAGCAATAACAAGGATAATGCCCTTGTTTTACTACTGCTTTGGTTGTTTCCAAAAATTTTACATATCATTCAATAATTTTTGGGCATAGCAAATCAAACAATAATTTTGAGTCATAGTTCAATAATATTCATGAACAGTTTGTTTTTTTTTAACAACTGTTCCAGAGGGTAAATATCAATTTTTTACCCCATTTAAACTCTTTCTAGGTGATGCACAACTTTTCAGTTGTGTTATAGATTCCTCATTTTGTGGACTTTTTAATATTTGCACAGACACTGTCATTCAGAGGGCTGAACATTACTTTTTTACCTCATATACACCCCTCTAGGTCATACACTGATCCCCGATCTAATAATTAGATGTCTCTTTGTAGAATAATTATTCTTGAAATATTTCATTTTTCAAGTGACTGTTTGATATTTTCAAGGACAATTGTCATTCACATGGTTCAACATCACTTGTTTTGTACCGGAACGACTGTTCTGGAGGCATAACACCCCTAGAAAACATTTCAGGCATTTTTCTTTGTGATAAATCTTGTACAACTACATTTTGGCTTCATCTTCTTGGACCAATTTAACACTTCTGAAAGAAAGAGACAATTTTATTGATTTCTTACTAAATTCTGAAATTATTTGCAAAATGCAAACTTTCTTACTTAAACAACAACCATTTTGAGGAATACCATCATTTTTTAAAGGGTTATAGCTCACTTAGAAGACTTTTCAGGTTCAGTTCACTTTTTTGTGAAAATAGTTTCTGCACACACCTTTTAACCACATTTTGGCTTCCTGTTCTGGACGCTCTAAAACTTCTACTGCCTAAAATGACCTTAATAATATTTTTTTTTATATTTCATAATATATTTCTCTGAATATTAGCAAAATGTTGAGTAAACTTTATTATTACAAAATTTATTGAACGATCAAAATAATTCAACTTTAATATTGATGTAATTATTCTAAGATATCACCAGCAAAAATGGTTTAAATGGTCAATAATTGTACTGATTTTTCTACCGTGTACAAATCAGAGACACTAATTTATTGTGATATATTATTAATTTTTAATTGCGGAATTAGCGGTTGGCAAGTCAGGCGCACAAATATTAGCAATATACGTAGTTAGTAAGCATACGTTTATCGGTAAGGTAAAAGCGATTTTTTTAAACGATTTTTTAGTTCGATATTCTAAATTTTAAGTAATTTGACTCATTCCGATTGTAATGAGGGCGAAAAAAGTACAAAATATTTATTATTTACAAATTCCTATGATTTTTCTTGACTCAAAATTCAAAAATTTAAACAAGTGACAGAAAATCTTTTGGATCATCATTGTTACATAGTTAAATATTTAGTGTTACTCTGTAATACTTTTTAAACCCATCCAAATTTATATATCCAACAGTCCAAATATAACCATAACCTCCAAATTATCAAAAGCAAAATAATAACCTCAAAATATTCCAAAAATATGCACTTCAGTAACTTCTTGTTCCTTATGAAGATTTTCATCATTTTATGACAATGATCGCGAATAATAGTGTAAAAGTATGATAACACAGGAATTTGTATTATTTTTTTTAGGAAAAACATAATTTACTTACCCAGTTGTGTTCCCCAAGAGGCTAATATTTCCGAACAGCTCCATCGGCTGCCATTTTTGTGTTCCCCTCTCGATTTGTACACGGTACGCGTTGCAAAAAGGATCAAAGGTTCGATTGATTTCCTAAAAAGGAACAATTTGTAAAATATGGTACATGAATGTGTAAATTTGTGAGTCTTTCACTATGTAAAGTTAGGTTATGTATATGTACAGTAGCGTAAGGTATTTCAGTTGAGAGAAACTGTTCGTGGTTTTGACCATTTAACAACCAGCCTGATATCACTGCCATTAATGTAACAATCTGGTTGAGTAGTTGGTTAAACCTTCCACCTAGATTAGACTTTTGGGAGTTGTCAATGGATGGTGAGTTGTCTTGTTAATTTGCTTTAGCGACAGCAGTGATCAGATAAATTGTCTAACTGATGGCAGCACTCTTACGTTAGGTTATGTGAGGTTAGATAAATTAATTTTCTATTATTTATTATAATTTTTCCACATTTATGACAAACGTATCCAGTATTACATTTTTTTCTTAAATGATTGTTATATATTTGTCTTTAGTGACATATAATGAATTTAATACAGGAAATGTGGAGGAAATTGTAATATATTGTGGAACAGAGATGTACCCAATCTAACATAACCTAAATGTGACTCCTTCACTCAGAAAAATTTCGTCTGTGCACCAAAAATTACTTTTGATTCAAGATAGCAAATGAGAAGTTTATAAAAAAGAATATAATAATGTAGCACCATTGTATATTCTTTAACTATCACGATAAACTTTTACATTTTGAAATATTAATAGATGTCATAGTGAATTATAAGAGCGAAAAACCACCATTAACAACTTCCACAGTATGTATTTGTAAACTTTTTTAGTAGTAATTTTTTTGTGTGTTCGCAATCTTTATACAAAATAATATTTTTAAATAATTATACATATATACATATATATGCTTTTAAGAATTTTTTTAGTTAGTTAATTTTTTGTTACATTCCTGTTTCATCCTCTTTTTATTATTTATTGCGACATTTTTAACCTTTCACTGTTATTGGATAAGTTTAATTTGTGATGTCTGGTTCACGTTTAGTCGAGACTAGTTTGGAGAGTCAAATAAGTTAAGTTGAGATTGTAAGCGTATGGTAAAGAGAATGGGAAATGTACAGATTTTTTTCCAAATTCAAATTGTACACAAAACACAATTCAAAACGAAAAACTAGTTGATTAAAATAAAGAAAGGCGTAAGATATACGTGCCAAAAGTATTTAACCCAATTTGTCAATTGTCAAATATCATTACTGCCGTCTGTCACCTGTCATATTATTTGTCACCTATACTTATAAGATATTTTAACTCTTCTGTGACTATTTATCTGTTATCTTATTTTTATATCAAGTTTTTGTGGTGGAGAGGAGAAGTTTATTGTTTACAAATATCTTGACAACCGTCGTGAGTTCATTTTATATTTTTCTCAGCTTTCCTAAGTGCTAAATTTGGAACAATCACTTTTGCTTTGAAATGGATATGTATTATGAATTATGAAAGAAAATTTTTTTCATAGGTAGATATGCAAAACACAACAAATCATACTCACATTTGGTAATTCAATAATTTTTTAAATTGTTTCGTAAAATTCCTGACTTTACCAAAGAAGTAGGAATAGCAACGATGCTCTATCCTTTTTATTTTTATTTTATTGGTATTTACCAAAGAAGTAGCAATAACAAGGAAGATGTCCACTTTATTACTACTTCTTTGGTTTTTCCCAAATTGCTCTTATACCACTTCTTTGGTAAATTGTGTGGATCTATGTATAATTTCTGGAAATTTATAGTCGATTTGATGCCAAAATGTTTCTAACGTAAGGTTTTCGTACGTTAACGTTCACGTTTATTGTTAAGTCGTTAATACGTTTTTGACACTCACAAAAATATATCAAACAAGCTGACTTTTTTTTTATATAAAATATATAGATTTTTTTAAAATTCTACATATCATTCAAAAAATCTGGAGCCTAGCTAATCAAACAATAATTCTGAGACATAATTCGATAATATTCATCAACAGTCTTCCTTCTAGGTAATTCCACAATGCGAACGGATCCCACAATGCTTTTCTAATAAGATTTGTGGAGCGGTTTTCCTCACAACTACTTTTGATATAAAAATTTGTCGAACATCATGACTACTGTAATCTGTCAATTGTCACGTATTATTAAATAATATTTCAAATTGTTATTTTTATATCCAGTTTTTCTGGTGGGGAATGGGAAAAGGGGTAAAAAAAGTATATCAATGGTTGGAGACTTTCAAAAGTTCAAAGGTTTAGAGGAATTTTATCTGTACTTCATTTTTTCTGATATATTTTTCTTTTCTTATGTATATTATTCTACCGTTCAATTTAATAAAAATTTTGGTCAATTTTGACTTGGAAAATTAGAAATGTTACACATTTGACATGACGTTTAACATTTGGCATGCTTTATTGTCAAAAGTCACATTAAAATGGCATATTTTTAGTCAATAATTCTTTCTTTAACCTTATAAACGTTATTTAATAAACATCTCTAGTAAAAATAAATAGATATGGACTAAATGTCGATTGTTATTGTCGAAATATTGTGATACAACATAGGAAAAGATTCTCAAAGTGTCCTTAGAGTGTAAGGTCAAGCAATAATCGAAAATCAAGCCACCAAAAGTGACAAAACTCGTTCTGAATAATTATAATTTAAATTTGAGGTTAAATACAAAATATTATTTTTTGTTTAATTCGACAATAGAATGACATTCTGTCCATTTTCAAAGTTTCAATTGCTGAAATTGTCGAAGCAGAGTACCTTTCTCTTTATTTGTATAAAATAGTAGTTGCTGTGCACTGTGAATATGTTAATCGAATCCACTCTATATTATACTTTAGTGACATATGATACAGATGTACGAGTCGTTTAAATAGATGAGATATATAGAAGTTTTGACCATCCAAAACTCGAGCAAATGTGAAAGTTCAATAATGATTTTGATTCTATTGAATCTGAAAACTTCACTGCCAATATTGTACTGCCGGCAAAAACATGACACCCAAATATCGCTACGAAAACTGCGAAGCTTCCAGATTTACAAATTTTTGAAATCTCAGGCATGCGCGTAGCCGCCATTTTTTATCGTGTAAGGTAGTTACTTTTGGCAAATGTACAAAATTGATTTATAAATTAATTATAGAAAAATAAACTACATGATTCATATATACTTCGTTTATTTCTTAATATTATCCATCTTTTTATGTCTAGTGATGAACGTAGGCCTCCTGAGACGATTTGCTTATTTGTTCCATGGATTTGTGATTTATTTTATAAATATGCTTATTTTACTTTACTGTTTTTAAGACGTCAAAGACGTTAAGATGTCAAATGTCATGTACCTGACATGACATTTGACATCTTAACCTGATTTTTGACACAATTTATGGAACAATAGTGCAGTAAGTTATGTATAAACTGTTAAAAAGTGTCAAAAAGCAGTAAAAAATCGAAGAAGCGATCAAAAAGCATAAAAAAACGCCGTAGTCTTTTCAAATGTCTTTTTGGTAATTTTTCGGATTTTTAATATTTCCTAATTTTTTATCGTTTATTTTTCCAACTCTTAAGAATATTTTTTGATACTTTACTCTTCTGTTTCGATGAGTTGAAAGAAAAATTGCTAAGACTATCGAAAAAGTAATAAAAATGTGTATACAAAGGGTGCATTTTCCAAGCCACGGGTAGTCAAGTCTAGCCTTGCTCCGACTCCCATGTACGGTCTCCTACACCCTGGGAAATCACAAACTATCAAAATCCGTAAAAAGTCGAAAAAAATATTAAAATTATCGAGAGCATTGTGAAGATGAAAAAAGAATACAGACAAGTAAAAAAGTATAACAAACATCAAAAAGTACAGTAAAAACGATTAAAAGTATTGCCTACTTCTACAGCGCCTTTTTGACCTTTTAACGCTTTTTAATGATTTTGTTTAACATATTCGAATTATTAACGGTTTCAACATCTTAACAATAATTTTTATCTTATTTTCCATTGATGCTGTATGACCTTGAACACAAAGAAAGAGAAAGAGCGACGGAAAAGAAAAGCATCTAAAAATTGTCTATAATTGTTGAAAATATAAAAAAATGCATTATAAAGGTGTTAAGAAACTTTAAAAACTACTTTTTCGACATTTTCTAATGATTTTTCGTTAAATTTTCTGTTATGGGTCGTGTGATTTTGAACACGCACGAAGAAAAACTAAGAAAATTGTAAAAAGCGTTAATACGACAAATAAAGGGTTAAAAATCTGTAAAAGATCGTTAAAAAAGGCGGCAGAAGGTACACAACGATAAAAAAATATTCATAGATGTTTAGAGGTGTTAAAATAGGAGAAAAAAAGCGTCCAAAAAACTGTGCAATGCTCCTCAATTTTTTTTTATAGCTTTTAGATCGCTTGCAAGTGCTCTTTCGAAACATTTAACACTCTCGATAATAAATTCTAAGCAATGTAAAGAACTTTGAAAATCGTTAGCGGGTGGGCAAAGGTCGTACTATATTTAAAAGTGCTAAAAGTTCAAATTGTCCCTAAAACACCTGTTTTTGTTTTAGCGCGAAAAATTCGTTGAGAAAGTCTTAAGAGAAATGAAAAACGTCGATCGGAAGAAGTGATGCAAAAATGTTAAAGAAACGTTAAAAG
This sequence comes from Diabrotica undecimpunctata, assembly GCF_040954645.1. Lineage (NCBI taxonomy): Eukaryota > Metazoa > Arthropoda > Insecta > Coleoptera > Chrysomelidae > Diabrotica > Diabrotica undecimpunctata. The sequence goes on along the minus strand of NC_092803.1, from coordinate 208,249,922 downwards.
TGTCATTAAAGCGTTTACAGCTCTTTTTTGTCACTAATAACATTTTTTGGCGGTTTTTTAGTATTCGAAATGCAGAATAGGACTTGAAAGAACAAACTTATATGTCGCCTCATCTTGTAAACGGGACTTGTGTCGCTAGAAAAGACAGTGGTAAATGATTTTTTGTGAAATAAATTATATTCAATGCTTATTTTGCCTAAATAATCTTAGACTTAAGCAAAAAATAGTAAACTTTTACCGATTAATTGTAGAACTAACGAACTTACTACGGCGCTAATAGTAACTGTCAATTACCTGTTAAGGTCAATAAAAATGGCGGCTACTTCCTCATGTCCTGGGCCTAATTTGTATTCATCCATTGTTATCTAATAATTAAAATACAGTGTCTTTACAGAAAATCGTTCTGGAGTTAGTATTAAATAAACGATACACTGACGACGCACAAGTTTTTTGTACACAACGATGCTGTTAGTAATTTTACATCAAATCCAAAATTGAGTAAATATTGTACATCGTAGAGACTATTTCATTACGTCATAAAAGTTTCACATTGTGCCATCTATCCATTGTCATGCATTTTCTTTATTAATACTTCCACAGTTCACTTGGATTTGAAGTTTCTTTGCAAAATATGGCTCGTAGGAATTATAGTATTGAAGTTATACTGTTTTTTTTTACAAAAAGACATAAGTAATAAAATTTTCTAGAAGATGGCGCCACTTTTTTGGTTAGATTATGTTATGGTATATCTATTTGTAATGAAATATTTGAATTTTCTCTACATTTCGGCAAAATATTCAGTACTGAATATATTTAACTGACCGAAATATGGAGGAACTCAATCTTTCACGAAAAATAGATTGTACTTAGTTAACCGATAAACAGCAGTGGCGCCATCGCTCAGAAAATTTTAAAGTATCAGTTTTTGACAGAGATAGTAAACCTTGATTTCTTTGGATTTTGATTAATTTGTGGTAAACTTATGGAATCAACAACAAACTAACTAAAAGAAATGTATTGCTGTGTTTTTGCGTCACATATGAGTACCAACAAGACAAAATTAATTCGATTTTAAATGCTAGAATCTAATATTCAATCAGTTTGATTCAACATAGTCTCCAAAAACCATTTTTTCCAAATTATAGTAAATATTTTGATACTGTAACTACATTTTTTTAATTATTTGTTTCAAGATATATACTATACTTAACGAAAAACATATTTTGTGAAGAAATAATAAAATTCATGTATGCTCCATATTGCTTTTAAAAATTACTTTCAAAATGATCTCAAATGAATCAGATAAATGGGATATTTTTGCTTGCATTAAAGTAATCTTCAATTTAGGACTGGAAATCAAAAAAAGTAGATCTTTTTGATTTGCTGTTATATGAAAGTGACTGAGTTTCTTATGTTCATAATTTGTAATAGTTGTCAAGATATTAATATTTTAATCACACACTGTTCAGTCTGAACTGTACTAACTGTTCCACTTCGCTAGACACTCTTCTCTTTAACAAAATATTATCTACTACTGCACGTATAAGAGGAATTTGAAGTAAATAATGTTCTGGATGAATGGATTTCACTAAGTATGCTACTCTTTAATCTAACACAAAAAAATAAGTGAAAAACGCATGATAAAACAAAAGAATTCTATACAGATAAATGTGGATGATCTAACAATAGTAGCAACAAAAATCTTGTCTACAATATAACGGATTGTACTAGAAATAACTAGAAATGACACTCCTTATTAAGTCTAGTACATAGTAAAAGAGAAAAACAGCTTGGAATTAGGACCATACAGTTGGCCGAGACCTCCTGATTGTCAAACCCTCAACTTATTCAAAACTTTTTTCTTATTAGAACCGGAATGGCGCCTGAGATTTCCTCCTCTGATACTTCGACAAGAATAAACGGAATAAATTTTTCTGATATAATAAGTTTTTCTTATGCTCTGATGGTTGCTCTGTTTTATCATTTCTTTATTTTTTCTGTTTTGTCGATCTGTTTTTTTCCATATAGTTCTGAAGGTATTGAGAAATTTTAAAATATTTTTATCTTTAAAGGGAATTAACAACAATTTTAATTGAAATAACGTTTATTTTGACGTTTCGATTTCCACTTTGGAAACCGCTGTCAAACTACAATTACAGGATTTATTTGATTAGTGTTTTTCCCATCAACTATTTTGATATTTAAGCCTTTTTAAAATTATAAGCCATATTTAATAAATCAACTCTTCTTGACTACAGAGTAGAGGAAATTTATATTTATTCTTCTTTTACTTTGTTTCTTTTGTGCCAAATGCATTTGAAAATTGAAAAATCTTCTCAAATTGTACAAAAGCATGATTATTTCAACTTTTATCTATCGATGTTTATTCCTGCGTTGTTTCAATCGAGTATCTTAATAGTATATGAACTTTTTTGCCACAGAATGTGTTATAATTGACATGTAGTTTAGAAATTTCACACCAGGTGTAAAATGTGACATATGGTTCAAAATTTGACGTTATTATTGACATCAAGTGTCAAAATTTGAAAATATTACTCCTTGACTTGCTGTATGAAGTTATTTAAGCACCATTTGGCTTCCACCAAGTTATATAAGATTAGAACAACATCGTCGGCAAAGCATAAATCATTAATTTAACCTTTATCGATGTTTATTCCTCCGTTTTTCCAGTCCAATGTCCTAAAAGCATGTTCCAGCATGACAGTAAACTTTTTTTTGAGGTAGAAACTGTTAAATGTGACATGAACTGTCAAAATTTGACAGGGGGCCTTAAGTTTAAATCATCATCATCATCTTGGTGCTACAGCCCTTAGAGGGCCTCGACCTTCTCAAGCTTTCTACGCCATTCTATTCTGTCTTAAGTTTAAATATGGGCCCAAAATTTGACGTTATTTAAGCATGTTTTGGCTTCCGCCAATTTATCTAAAATCGCAAAAATATCGTCAACGAAGCAAAAATGATTCAATTTTTAGCATTCGATGTTTATTCCTGTGTTGTTCCCGTTGAGTATTTTACAAGTTTATTCCAGGATGACAAGGAACTGTTTTTGTGAACGAGGGTCTTAAATTCAATATTCGACACATTGATGTTAGACACATGAGGTGTCAAGCGTAAATGATTCAATATTGTTCTATCGACGTTTACTGCTATGTTGTTTCGGTTCAGTGTCTTATATAGGTATATTCCAGAATGACAGTAAACAGTTTTTATGTCAAATTTTACGTCAAATTTGACGTAAACTCTCAAAATTTGACACGCGTTGTCAAATCTGACTTAAGGTTATCTAAACTTGATGTCATATTTAATGGTGTGTTTGACATGTTTGAAAAGTTGACGTCAGATTTGACATGTAGTGTCAATATTTGACGGAAGATGTCAAAAACTCGTTGTTTTTGTATAGTATTTAAAAAAAAACGCGATAAAATCACCTAGATATACAAAGATATATATCTAGAGAAGCAAGTGAGAACATCTGATCGGTTATTTGACTGAATGTAAACAGTGTTTGATAGAATATGAGTAACTATTTTATTTAAAGTTACCTAAACTATTCCAATAATAATTAAACCACAATAAAAATTGACCTAAATCAAAGAAAAAACTAGCAAAAAAGGGAAAATACCCATTTATTGATCGTACTTAGCCCAAAAGCAAATGTTCAAAATTTTCGTCAATCGTAAAACTTTGGCTCTTAGACTGAAACTGAATTTTAAAATTAGAAATTATTTGTAATCGATTATCGACTGATTTGTTTTAAATGCAATGAATCCAGCGACTACATAGCTCATTGTCTCGTCGCCGATGCCGGCCAAATGCGAGCTTGTAAATACAAAAAAATATTTTAACCGAATACTGTACTTAGCTTCGAGAGCATTGGCGATGACGCATGTTTCACTTCATGTACATATGCGTATATAATGTTCGGTGTTTTTAGACTGTTCAGCGTTGAGGTTTTTACGTTTTTTCCCTGTTTCCTTAAAAATCCTAAACAAATCAATTTAAGCTTTACATTTATCAAAAATATTTCCTATAACCGCAACACCAGACATTTCATTGTCTTGATTTTGATTGATTGATGATTTTTTATGTGTCTCTCGCCCCTATCTGTTTACCAAGACTTTGTCGTTGTTTTGCAGTCTTTTTCACATGGAGTTTTTGGTTTTCGCTGACTTTTGAACGCCAATAGGCTCTTTTTTTCTCTTATCATTGCCGATAGTCGTGAAAACAGTTCAGTACTCAGCTCTGATATTATATCCCGTTAAATCGAAAGTATGGCTTCGGTATGCGGATGGAAAACATGGACATACATCAGGGTTTTCCAAATAAAATTAAACCCAAAGCAAAAAGATTATTTATGGAGATACTTAAATCGCTTCAATCACAAGATCTTTTCAAATATTCCTGTGGAGAAGCTTAGTATAGTTTGTGCCTTGGACTGACTATATTTTTGCTCGATTTTTTCTTTAAACTTGTCCCTTTATGGTCTTTAAGAAGAATGCATCACTCTTTGAAGATGTTACCAGTACTCGCCTCTGCGATTTCCGTATTTTTTTTGTCTAAAGTTCAGCTAGTAATCCGTCAAGATCAAAATATCTTTATGTTTCGATAGTTGTTCAGATACTTCTATTTCAGTTATAATTCAATGTCGATAATATTGTGATAGTTGATATCTTGGTACAATAAATTTATCTGGACACTAAATCCCCGTACTCTTCATTTTTAGATGTGTTGCACTCATTGCGACAAATTGATCTCGCTTTCCATCATTTTTAACCAATTTTCGTCCAGTATTCATTCTATCACGGAGATTTGAACAGTCTTGGAGACTGTTTTTTACGAATCATTATGGAACACCCAATAATAAAATGACGCGTGTGGTGAGATTTTTCCTTCGTTTGTTTTTTAAGATGTATTTTTGCGATTTTTTATTCAATAAACTCACCAACACTCATATTTGGACCACATTTTACCTAACAATGAATATTTTCTTCCATCCATCCATTCAATCATACTAGCCCTGGCCCCTCTCAGCAAACCTCCCTCTCCATTCTTTACGATCTGTAATCCCGATCGACTGCCAAGGCGATTTCTGGCGTCCTCATCTACATCTTCCTCCCATCGCTTTCTCGTTCTTCCAATACATCTCTTCCCCTGAATTCTTGTATTGATTTTTTTTTCAAAGTCTGTTTTCTTCCAATAGACATTTATGTCATGTTCACAGGCTTTGCTTAAAAGTTGGTCGACTTCTTTGTGTAAATCTGCTTGATATTCTCCGATGATCTTCTCTGCTGGGGGTTGTAGTCTATGCTTAAGTATACTGGTAAATATTTTATATCCACAACACAGCAATGAGATTCCTCTATAGTTTTGAAGATGAGATTGCCGCCCTTTTTATGGAATGGGCAGATGATACACTTATTCCACTCTTTTGGCATTTTATCTTGTCTCCATATTCTGTGTATGTATTTATTTAATAAATTCATCAACACTAGCATATTTGCGCCACATTTTACGCAATAACAAATATTTTACCCCACAACTTCATTAAAAAGAAAATTAGACAGTGTGGATATGTAGTCTTGGTTGCCTACCATCAGGAACTAGACAGGACTCAATATTTTTCGTTTTCTGTCTTGATGAACTCGTTTTTAAGAAATTTACAATCAATAACACAATACCTGACCTAATCGTAACATATATTATTTTATATCTATCTATTAAAAACGTAAAAATACTGTACGAGTATAGAACAGTTACAAAAATACGAAGAACATTACAGAACCACCTAATTAGTACATTTTTTTTATCACTGATGTAAAATAGTTAATTTTTTTTTAAAACATAGTTTGTATCTACCATGTATCTCTAATTCAGATAATAGACAAAAAGAACTATTCTTTTACATTGCATTTAGGAACGTCTCTAAAGATTAAGACTGTCAAAAATTATATCGTAATGATTAGGAAAATTTATACTAGTTGCATTTAATTTAAGATACGGAGGTAGAACTGTAGATTGGCTCGTTTCAGATGATTAAAATGTATTCTTTCCTAAGTTGATATTTTCTACATAGCAGTAACTTCGTTTACGAAATAAAAACGCGAATTTGAATATTGTGCATATTATGTAATCGAAGGTGTTATTACAATTGCAAAATAAACAGTTGATTGTTTACGAATTTTTATGTTGCTGTGGAATTAGGTCAACGTACTCCATGAAAAAAAATGTAAGATCATCACTATACTTTAAATTACTACAACTATAATAAAAAATAATGTAGTATATTATGAAGTAGTATGTAGAGAGAATTATATTATATACAATATTATATTTCTTCTTCGTCTTCCTCCTCTTTATAAGCAATTCTACTTGTTCATTTGCAGATTAATACCTCTATGGAAGGTTGTCACTCCATCTTTTGCGTGGTTCTCGGATTCTTCTTCTGCTGATTGGTGATTTATCTCTTGCTTAACGACACGGATCTCCCCTCATTCTGGTCATGTGGTTAGTCTATTCTTTGTTTCTGTTTAATATCCATTCGTTTATACACTGTACGTTATATTTTCTTCTAATGTCTTCACTTCTCTTTCGATTTCTCAGCGTATTTCCTGTAATTCTTCTCAGTACTGTCATCTCTGCCGTTTCCAGTAGCCTTTGCGTTGTGGCTTGGTCGGGTCTTGTTTTTGAGGCATATGTCATTATTGGTCTTACATTGGCTTTATAAATTCTTGACTTCATCTCAGTGTTAATGTGTCTGTTTCGCCATATGGTGTTATTAAGGCATCCTGCCAGTCTATTTGCTTTTTGTACTTGATTTCTCACTTCTCACTTCTTTGTCCGTTGCTCACCTCTATTTTTATCAGTTTGGCGATATTTATCAGTTTCTGGTTTTAGCAAAAGTCTTTGTACTCTTTAAAGATGTGTTCAGAGTATATTTTAAATAATGCCGGTCACAATATGCAACACTGTCTAACTCCTTTTTTGACTGTGAAGATCTTGGACAGTTCATTTTCTAATCGCTCTGTTGCTTTTTGTTGGAGATATAAGTTTGAGATCAGTCTTATATCCTTACCATCGAGTCCTGCTGTTTTTAGGATATCGATTAGTTTCCCATGCGGGATTTTATCAAATGCCTTCTCGAAATCAATGAAACATGCATACACATCGCAGTTGGCATCCATGGCTCTCTGTATTAGAACTTGCAAACTAAAAAGTGCTTCCCTCGTTCCGAGTCCTGCTCTGAATCCAAATTGAACTTCACTCAGGTGTTCTTCTAATTTGGTGTATATGCGCGAGTGAATGTTTAAGTGCATGGTTCATCAAACTAATTAATCTATGTTCTTCACATTTTCTAGCGTTGGCTTTTTTAGGAAGTGGAATGAATATTGATAGTAGCCATTATTTTGGTAAGTAACCAGTCTCGTAGATGTTGTTGAATAGTTTCGTAAGAGCTGGGATTTGCTGTACCTCTAATAGCTTTAAAATTTTTCCATGCACCTCATCAGGTCCTGGTGATTTTCTATCTTTAATCCACTTGATGGTCATAGTTACTTCTTCGTTTGTTATTTCTGGGCCGTAGGGATTGTTTATTTCAGTTGGAATTCGTGCTACATCTTCTAATAATTCTTGAATATATTCTTTCCATCTTCGTAATTTATCTTAAATAGTAGTCAAAATCTGGCCTTCAATGTCTACAACTATGCCTGTGTTGCGTTGTTTTCTGGTGTTCTGTACCCCTTTAATTTTTTTGTGCGTATGGAAATCGTCATGTTTGCGTTGTAGTGTTCCAATTTACGTACATTTCTCCGTCAGCCATGCTTCTTTTGCTCATTGCTTTCTTTTATTATACCACATATAATGAGCGCCTAATAGTGTTCAAACGTAACAGCTCAATAATTGACTGATGTGGCTATATTAAAAAGGTCTAATCTCTGAGATGGGAACGGTGCATCTTCATATTGGTCCTTATTTGGTTCCATATTTAGATATATATTCATATATCCTAGACTATAGTTTGATAAAATCCTGATCTTACAGCTTTTAAACGACTAGGTGCACTTCAGCTTGCTATTCTATGTGCTTTCCTTTTATTTGATACAGTAGGAAAAACCTGCAGCTGCTGGAAAACCTTTTCTACTTCATAAATCCTTCCAGGCTTAACTGCTGATATTTTATATACCTACATATTAATTTTAAACCATTGTAGAGATACAATAAGACATTATATAACTGATACTTTTAATATAATATGCACAAAATAAAAATTTATACCAAAACCAAAAAATGTTGTGTTGAGTCTTTATACGACGTAAAATTTGAATAATTTTAATCCTCTGTCATAAGTCAAAACAAGGATGGTCGCCTTTTGTCACAAAATTGTTTCAATGTTTACTGTGTTCATTTTTATTGTATTTATTAATTATTTATCATAGTTTATCATATGCATAATTATACATTAATATTTGGAAAGGGGAAAATTGTAGAACTATTAATCGGTTTTTTGCTTTAGAAATTTTTTTAAACAATTTTTTTAATGACTAGTTTTTAATTTTTGATAGAACGTCGTAAACGTATATTGGCTACCTGTGTAAAATGTCGTTTTTCATAACAGATATCGCAAATTTTAAGACCAGTTATTCAAATGTACAACTCTTCTTCTTCAGTAGAAATCTTCTAGTGCAGTTATTTTTGGTCAACATTTTTCTTTCTCTTGTATAATCATCAAGTGGCATCAAACGCAGAATCTTTTATTTTTTTATTTTAATTCAGCTACTATCTTTTAAACATTTCCAATGTCATCCATGAATTCATTAGGGCTGTTGCACCTAGGACAGTTTGAATGATGCTTCACCACAAACCTGTCATCTGTCAAGTTTATTTTCATCTGTCATTTGTCAAGTCATTAATTCCGTTCAATTTAGTCATGAATGAACTCAACCAAGGATGAGGCACAAAGAACTTTTTCAGCTACGAGCTGAAAAATATTCACTTCAACTATAAGTGAAGATCAAAACATTTTCTTACATGTTTGGTCCGTTTTTTTTTTCGTTTTATGTGTCCTTTGACATTTAAAAATCTCTATCAAAGCTTCCTCACGCTGCTAACAATGTAGTTCATTATAATAGTAACCAAATCATCTAGCTCTTTAATTTAATTATTAAGTTTATGTAAATTTGCATTTTCGATCGAACCTTTTCATTCCTGCTCTCGAAGATATCTTGTATATGTGTAAGTTTCACTTGAATCATCATAAATGATGACAAAAACTGCGTAGTACAAACTTGACGAAAATTTTTCTTTATAAAAAGTGAAAAACTGCTAGTTACATTTACAATTTTCCTCCTTTAGCTTATAATAATATTGGAGATTGTTTAAAGTGGTTGATGATGCGAATGAGAATTAAGAATTTGACCTGTTACGAGTAGAGGAATAGTTTAATATCGCGTCCACGAAATAGAACCCAGTAGCGCACTACTCCGAACATTGATCCCCTTAAGCAAAAAAAAACGGGACCTGCGGAGACGCCACTGCTGGAATTCTACTTTCGTGAACCGTCACGCTAAATATTTAAGTGTTAGTGGATGAATTTTAGAGTATTTTAATAATAAAGATATGAAATGTATAAAAAGCTTGAATTGGATGTTAAAGCAAAGAATGTGGCAAAGTCTTTCTTTTTCACGTGGAATAAAGTAAAAATTCATTTTTATTTTGACCCAATTGGTAACTTGTACGTATAAAAGCTATTAGAAATTGTAGAAGAAGAAGAATGTCTTGGATTTTTAACCGATACTATTATAAAACCTATTATGACCTACTATTATGAACCGAATTGTTCCAGTGCGTTTCATCTCCCATCATTACCGTCATCTATATTCTATTTCAAAGACTTTTGGGAGTTTTCATTCAGATCTTCTTGTAGATGATCCCTATAATACGATAAAATGACATAGTCGTCAGGAAACTGCAATATGTGTAAGTAAATTTCAACAATGCCTCTACATTTAAGTTTCCACTTTTTAAAACATTTCACATCAGGTATTTTAAACAAAAGTTGCGGGATATAAGTTCTCTGACATATCCTTTATTAACCAGGAATCTTTTTAATAATCTATATCCAGTGCCAATCACTTAATGTGAATTTTAGGAGGTAATATTCCATTCTTTTAACTCCAACTACGTTGTATTATTATTAAAATGCAATACTTGCTATCGTAGTTATTTAATCCTACTTAAAATATGTTGATCGACTTTTATTTTGACGTGGAATCTCCTTCATCTCATAACTTAATCCACTGAAGATTCAATTGTTCAAGTCATCAAACCAATTGTTTTAATTAGGATTTCTCAACTTCTTCATATTTTTCTGTTTTTTTTTATCTCTTAGTGTCCATATAGTCACTTTTTTACTCCCATCTTTCGACCTATATTTGATTGACTGTCTTGCCTTTTTTCTTACCAATCACTATTTTCATAATTTTCATCATTATCACTGGGGCAACGTGTAACCCTAAAGTAGAGCATCAATCTTCCCAAGTAGTCGTTCAATTTAATCCGTTGAATAACACACCCGTTTTCCTAGCGTAATAATCGATTTCATTAGCTGCGACATTAGAATTCGTCTACGGAAGTTTGTTCAGTTGTGATCAGATATAGTGTTGGTTGAACGACACTCTTATCACTCTACTCTAACGTTACAATTACACGCAGTGTCGTATCTCTAGAAATAGACCAGCTTATAACAGGTTTAGGAACAGCTTAGAGCAGATCTAGATTTGTTCGGTCTGTTCCAAATAAGTTATTCTAGATCTGATCTAAGTTGTTATACGTCAGAGCGGAGTGCTGTCTCAACCGACCTAGTCTGTTCACTGCAGTCTTTTTAAAAATAGGTCTGAAACAACTTGGAGCAGGTCCAGAAACCACTTAGAACGTATCTAGACCTATTCTAGTTCTTTCTAAGCTATTCTAGATTTGTTCGAAGTCGCTCTAAACCTATTTGTAGGGAGACGATACTGCGCAGACTCTGTGACGTATGAGTAGAGTGGGAGTGTTCCAACCGATCCAATATATAGCACTGGTTTGCTAGAATGATCCTGTTTTGATTTCTTTCGTGATAGAGTCCTCATTGGCTACAATGGAGGTACAATACATGGATTTATCTAGAATTTCACAGCTAGAAATATATTTTTGACTCGTTTGTTAGACTTTAATGTTTGTTTTTCTTCATGTATTTGCAAGCTCATATATTCTGAGGCAGTTAAAAAATGATTAAATATTTCTTGTGTGTTAGACGGGCAAATCGTATGCTTAGACCTTTATAATTTGTGAACAATTGTTGAAAATGATTCTTCTGCTCTCTAATTTTGCATTACAAATGAAACACTCCAAAGCATCTATCAGTTGCCTGAATGTACCATTCCCATTGTCTTTAATTTAAAAGGAGAGATGGAAGAAATGTAAACTATAGCCAGTGACCATTTGCAAGAAAATGTTTTTCTTCTTCATCCCAATGTTGCTCCTTCCAGCATCAAAACTAAAATAAAAGAATACGGTTCATTCTGTAAAACGTTAACAGTTTTAACAAATTTTCTAAAAAGTACGTAATAATGCACAATCTTTTATTACGATAGGTTAATAACGCAATCCAGGACATTCTTGTACGGGAGGAACTTATTTGAAATAGAATGGTAGATATGGATAATACGTAGTGATATTTTTCGAGAAGAATATCAGCATTTATTCTATAAACAAAGTATGTTTTTAAGTAAAAAACGTTGGTGGTCTATTAAACATTACAGAGTAGCAGTAAAACGAGAAAGATTGCTATAATATATAAACATATCAAAGAAAAGGTAGATCAACACAATAGCAGTAAGAAAATAACTGCAAAAAATAATTAGAAGAAGCAACAAGTTAGATTGACGTTTTACTCTGATAATGTTACGCAAACTAAGGTATTTTCGCCTTGAGCTGTCAGTTGGAGTCACAGCATTCATTTATTGGAGTTAGTTTGGCTCAGTGCCATTACTTACTAAATCCACGCCGCTAAAATGTGTTCCTCTAAAACCTGAGCGGTGAATTTTCAGCATAATTAATTAGCGTTTGCTGTGTTCTTGCCTATATTCAGAACTTTTAACTTCTAACAGAAATTTTCAAAACTTTACAGAAATTTTGATAACAGAAACATATTGACAACTGAAAAGAGTGGCAAGTGAGATTGGAAAATAAACATACAAAAGTTAATCAATAACACAGGCAAGAGCGAAGAAAATCAGAAATCAAATATACATAATATATTTAGAGACCATAAAATCACAAAAATAAAGGAGATACACCAAAATTTAGGTGTTGAAAGACTTTGAACTACACTTAACCGAAACAGACAAAATTGTTTTTAGCTAATTGCTGATATTCTTATCGAACACGAAAATGTCTAAGAAGGCAAAACAATTTTCAATCTTTGTCTTGTATATATTTACACTGGTTGAAATATACTCAAATTATAGCAATGTTGTTTTCAATTACTAATTTGGCCTTAATTTTTTTTTTCGAATTGTAAGCAAATTCTACCTCACTGACTGTTTATTGTTTTTGTATAATTTGTGCTGATCGTTTTCTAGAATTTTCGTAACGAATTTGATAGGTATCATTGTTAAAAATTGCTAAAATGGTTTATTTTTGATTATTTTTATGATGTGCTAGTTTGTTATGTAAACAGCTTTATTTATATTTTAGAAAGTTGTTAAAAACGTTGCCTATGTTACGTCTGTTAAGTAGAAGATTATAAATTCTTGTAAATTAAAAACCAAGGAAAGATGACAAAATGAGAACTGACTTAATTTTCAGTTCGAAGTAATTAAGCGTGGGACGCTGAGCAATTCATTGCGGAACAGAATCAAAAAATCATCTAAGAAATGAAAAGATTAAAAACAGTAAACAAACATAAAATGTCATTAATAAATGGGGTCGTAGAGTAACTAAAAGAGTGGAGACCAAGACAGTGAGTGAGAAAATAAACACAAGAAGATAGGTAGACGACATAAAAATAGTGGCAGGTAAACAGTGAATAAAGTGACTTTCCTTCAGAACTGGATGGATAAAGAAGTTTAACAAAGAGAGAAAGAGAGAGATTAAAGCATTGTCCGTACAATAAAGTGAGCAAATTAAATTCCCAATAAACAAATAGTATATGGTGTTGTAAGGTACTAACTACATGGGTTGCACCGTTTTGAAATCTACGATTCACTTCATCCTTCAGTCCCACGATCAACCTTGTCTAAAGTATTTCTTTTTCACCTCCGCGAAGACAATCATGAACATTCCTACCCTGGCTAATTTCTCTAAGGTTGGCAAGAACGATCAAAGCAACACAAAAATCTAAACAAACATGTTTTATTGAATAAATTGCCACACTTGTCTCTACAGTACAGCAAATCATGTACAGAATGGCTGAAAGTCTAAAAAATGACTGAAGGTCCAAACAAAAATTATATAGCTAAAGCCCCAAAGGTAAAAAGATGGCTAAAAACTTTAATGTCAATGAAAAATGTCTTCATTAAACACTTAACTTTGTTCGGTATCAGCTCTCCCAATTATATATTAGATGGAGTCTAATATATTAGCCTCGGCCAAGAAAGTTCTTGGTGAAAGATATATAAATAAATATAAATCGTTCCCAAGGCGAAGAACTCCATGGTTTTGTACAGAGGTGAAGGAAAAATGTAAAGAAAAGAAAAAAGCTTACCTGAAATACATAAGAGGCATACGTCAACCAAAACACAAGAGGCATACCATAATTACAAGACAATTAGAAACGAAACACATGCACTTGTAAGTAAGAAAAATAAAAAATCATCACTGGGAACGCTTTTCGAATGAAATGGAACATGATTTTTACGGTCTGAAAAGATGGACAACTTACAGAACCTATAGAAATAGGTAGCGGAATAAGACAAGGAGATTCATTGAGTCCCATGCTCTTCAATTTGTTCATGGATGAAATGATCAAAAGCGTTAACAAATGAAGAGGATACAGAATGGTAAACAAAGAAATAAAAATATATCAGTATGATGGCATCAGTATTGAACAAGTAATGGAAATAAAATACCTGGGAATTACACTGTCTAGCTATGGAGACTTGGACAATAAAGTGAGAGATCAAGTACAAAAAGCAAATAGACTAGCAATATGCCTTAATAACTCTATATGGCAAAACAGACACATTAACACTGAGATGAAGTCAAGAATTTATAAATCCAGTGTAAGATAAATAATGACATATGCCTCAGAAACAAGACCCGACACAGCCACAACGCAAAAACTCCTGGAAACTGCAGAGATGAGAGTACTGAGAAGAATTACAGGAAATAGGCTGAGAAATCGAAAGAGAAGTGAAGACATTAGAAGAAAATGTAATGTACAGTGTATAAATAAATGTACACAAAATAGAAAATCACGTAAAATGGAATAATCACATAAGCAGAATGGAGGAGACCCGTGTCGTCAGAGATGTCACCAATCGGCAGAAGAAGTATGGAACGACCTCACAAAAGATGGAGTGACAACCTTCCATAGAGGAAGAAGAAGAAGAAGAGATGATGAAGACTGTATAAAACTTGAATGTGGAATGGAGCCTCGTGGTGGATTCATTACCAATCCATGGATTTCTCTTACGTGAAGAGACCCAATATTCTGCAAACCACGTAGATCAAAAGACTTTATTGCTGGTGTGATGGTTAGCGACGGAAGGGACTCGTTCTTTACAAAACTGAATACTTAAAAATTAGTAGTTCCAAGCAGTAGGGATATCGATAAGATATAGTAGTAGGGATATCGATAAGAAAATTAATAAAGATCGGGTATGTAGATATTGAAATATGGCCAGGAGTATCGAAAGGTTAGCGGACAAAACTCAAAAGTAGAAATTAAAATCCAATTATTTTGGTTTTTAGGATAAAAACAAAACAATAAACAAAACTAAATAATCGTTGTATTAATATAAATTATTCAAAAACAGCAAAAGGGAATAATTGGTAGGAAATTGGGAAAATGTAAAATAATGCGTCTACATAAATACGTTATAGAATGTAACAGTGTAGAAATGAGGGAAAAATATGAATATATGATTAGTACGTTGTCTGAAATTCTCCATATAGCTGTATGGATAGGAAAGGTGGACACTAAAGAATACATTATTAGGAAACTAGAAGCTTCTGGGATGTGGATCTACTGAAGAGCATTGCGAATAAACAGGTTAGATGGAACAAGAAACGAAATAGTGTGAAAACCGAATGAAAAAACTTAGAAGTTTACACCTCATGACATATACCGGTAACTAAGGAAGAAGAAGCTTAAATGAAAGAAGAATACCTTGGCTCCAAAAATTGCTAGATTGGTATCTAGATCTCCTTTGACCTATTTCGAGTTATCTATTCTATTTAATTATTAATTAAAAGCATTTTTATTTTTACGTTTCGATATCCACTTCGCAAATTTGCAACGTATAAGTAAAAGAAAAAATACACGAACCAGTTGTTTTTATTTGTATTAGTAAATATAAGTACTTATTGTGATCACTATCAACAGATGTAAAACCACTTTATTTCATAATATTATTACCAATTAAAATTCTTAGAAAAAGTACTGAAAATTCTAGAAAATGATACAGAAGAAATCGTACGTATTCGGGCGAATTTTATTAATTTGAAAATTGTGTAGTTGTACTTTTTTACCTGTTCGAATCCGAAGACTGTACGCAGTATAATTTGTTGGTGAAATAAACCAAAAACACTGTTTTATTGTATTCTTTTTGTGATTCGACAGTTTTCAATTTATAGATGTATTAATTCTATTGAATAAATTTGTGTAAATAACCGACCAATGTTTTATTTCTTTATATTATTATATTATATCTATGAGACATATCTGGAAGAACATATATACGACGAAGAAGATGCAAGGTAAAGAACATTAAGGACTGTGTAAGAACGATAAGAGTAGAACGAAACGATCATAAGCTGAATTATGATAAATATAGTAGTAAAGACGGCGAGAGACGGTTCTCCAATAGGAAGACGATCACGAAAAGCGAAACGCACAGTAAAAAACAGGTAGTCATTCCTATACAAAAAGAAGAGGAAGAACGATGGAATAGAATGCAAATGGTACATGCAAAGATGTGCGTATTTGTAGATGACATAGTTATATTCGTCGAAACAGCAGAAAAACTGAGTATAACATAAAAAATGGAACTCCGAAGCAAAAAATACAACCTAAATGTCAATAAACAGAAGGCACAGATGTAGTACACAGATTTAGTACTCTGCTGGTACTAAATTAGAAAAATTATCAAAATTGTCACACTAAAATTGTCAGAGTTGATTGACAACCCTTTTACGGTTCTGCTCTTTTGAATACTAACTAAACCAGAAAATTTCGGAATTTGAGAGTATTTCAAAGTCTTAAACATTTGATTGACTAACCCTTTTCCGTTTCTGCTATTCTGGTACTTACTACGAAAAATGCTAGGATTTTGAGAGAATTTTAAAGTCTTGAACATTTGATTGATAATCCGTTTTCCGCATCAACAAAAGATATTTTCAGCTTGAGTCTTTGATTTTCTTAAGTTTTTTTACATTAAAAAAACTTTAGAAATCACTATTTTTCAACAAAAGATATTTTCATCTCGAATTTTGTTGTGAAGAGTAAAACTAAAGGTCGATGGCAAGTTTATTAAAATAAAATAAATAAATAAAATTGTAATAAGTAAAATAATTACAATTTTTACACAAGGAAAATAATTTAAAACCTACATACAATATGCAAGAAAACAAAATTCTTTGATACAATTTTTAATAGGTATTACGTATTTGTCCGAAACTATTATTCTTTTGATTCACAAAGTTTTGACAGTTAAATTGTTAAGTAACTCAATTTTAAAAAGTGGACGCAATAAAAGCATTAGTTTATAAGCTATAGTGCCTTTAAGTGAAGCTACTCTTGAAATTTTCAAAAAAATACAAAAACAAAAGAAAGAGGAAAAATAAACAATTTTGAGTGGTATAAAAGTAGAGACATTCTGGAGGTTTCTGGTAGATCTGAGGTTTTTGTCAATTATAAGATCAAAGACTTGGCCAAGATTTGCGTATTAGTAGCTGAAAGAGTCAAAAAATCAATTCATCGACACATTTAGCAGACAACAGAGGTGATGGGAGTGTAGCACTGGAGTTGAAAGGTCAGAGAGGAACCAAAGTGAACATATCTACGTCGTAGTGGTTGAAGAAGAAAACAATTACTGACAGGAAGCTTCAAGAAGGTCAGAGGGTACTATTAGGAGGATTTTTGGCAATGAAATTACCGGAGATTTGGCAAAAATTAAAAGTTTAAAATGTTGGTAGAGGAAATAATGGATAACAGGAAGATTCTGGTTAGTCAGTTGAAGATGTTGAGAGTAGGAAGACAGTGGGAAGGTCAGAGAGTGACAAAAGTGAACATTTTTAGGTTGTAGTTGTTGAAGAAGAAAATAATTAATGACGCTTCTAGAAGGTCAGAGAGTGGTATTACGAGGCAACTTTTGTCAACCAAATTGTTGGAGAGGTAACGAAAATTAAAAGTTTGAGATAGTAATATCTAAAGGAGAATAATAGTTGACAAAAAATTCTAGCAGGTCAGATGAAGGTGTTGAAAGTGAAGGAAGATAGTTGGAAGGCCAGAGAGTAACCAAGTGAACATTTTTAGGTCGTAGTAGTTGAAGAAGACTCTCATCAATAACGGGAAACTTCTAGGTCAGAAGGTGAGATTTTTAGCAACCAAATTGTCGAAGAGTTAAACAAAATTAAAAATTTGAGATCATAGCGGCTAAAGAAAAAATCATCGATGACAGGAAGATTATAGTTGCTCATATGAAGGTGATAAGTGTAGAAAAGGAGATGGAATATCAGTAAGTAATCAAACATTTTTATGTCGAAGTGGTTGAAGGAGATAATAATCGATGACGACAAACTTGGTCCAGAACGTCCGAGAGTAATTTTTGTCAACCGAATAGCCGACGAGCGGGTTTGAGAGTTGACCAAAATTAAAATTTTGAGATATTAATAGCTAAATAAGTTATAATAGATGACAGAAAGATTCTACTAAGTCAAATGAAGGTCTTGGGAGTGCAGGAAGAGGGTTGGATGACCTGAAAGTAATTACAATGTCAAGATATCAATTTTGGGTTAATAATAAAATGGTAAAAAGCTTCTATAAGATTGGAAGATGGTACCAAGGAGTTTTTGTTAATTGGAAGCTTCCAATAGGTCAGAAGATTTTATTCAGGCGATAACAGTATAATAAAATAAGAGCGAAATACAAAATAAAGTATTTTGGATGTTAGTGTCTAAAGAAGTAAAGAAAAAATGATTGGGCTTCGGAGAAGACTGAATGATAATATATTCAAATTTTATTATTTTTTTTTGTCGTAGTGACTGAAGAAGTGAGCTGTCAATTATTGTATAATTGAAGAATAAGTAAATATAGCATTAAGAAATTCCATAAACACATTGAAGAATCGAGAAACATTAGACATTTTATGCAACAATCAGTGGAAAAATAAATAATATATAATTAAAAAACTCTAGCAGGTCAGAAGGTGATCTGCTAGAGTTCTATAGCAGGTCACCTTCTAGGGTGAATAGGTTAAGGACACAGAAAAAGGGTTTTGTCTAGTCAAAGTGCAACTAAAATGAAGAATTTTGTGTGTTGAAGAGATAAAATAATGATGGAAGCTTTTAATCGATCAGAAGGTAATATTAGAGGAATAAGTAGAATGTTGGATGATAGGCGATAGTTAAGTTGCACAATTTTAAACGATAATTGGTAAAGAAGTAAGTGGTTAATTGTTAAAACTCTTAGAAAGTATAGGGAGAGTATTAACGGGTATTTTGTGAACTAATTTGACGAAGAGTTAAAAGATATGAATACTTTCGTGCAGCAGTCAGTCAAAAAGTAAATATTGATTCAATGGATAGTTCTAGCAAAGGAAACTACATCGTATATTCTGCATTAAAGATCAGATAGATGCAAAAGACATCAGAATATTGTTCTCCCATGTCAAGGTTATATTTACCCAATCACCAGGTAGCCATGACGACCTTATTAATAATATAACCAAACATATGATATGACGAAAACTTATTAAGCAGTAAAACAAAGTGATTTTGGATTATGCACCAATTCGTAGATGTGATATATCACTAGACAAGTCTCTCTACGTAAATTATGAAAATGGAACTAACTCCGAATGAAACGTTACACGCATGCAAGGTAGTCGCTTACCGTAAAAGTATGTATAGTACCACAAGAAGTTGAACAACAAATAGGTACGGTAATCATAGTACCAATTCAAAATCAAATAATTTTGTTTTCGACGTACAAAATTGAAACTGTTAGTAGTTTTTTCTGGGTAAAAATGGCAGACAGAGTTAGCTGCCTATATGAGCATTTTATAAGATTCTTGTTATCTACAAAATATACATATATACAAATATACATTTTAAAACTAACGTTGGGGTTAAGGTACATTTATAAAAGAGCAATGTTACATTATAATGTTTCATTTACGGCAGTTTGATAAGGTAAAATGACTGACATTCACAGAATATACATTCACTAAGAACAAAGAGGAACTATCAGTCGATATCTTCGATTGTAACTGCTTTTCACTTCTCGGTTTAAAGCTTTGATAAGGATGAACGTACTGGCTGGATTAATTATTTCGAATGTACTTTCTTCGTTACCGTCGACGATTCTGAAGAATCCGGAAGGCTTCTTGATCGGTTTTACTAGATTTATTATTGTTGATCCTTTTGTGGTGTTTTATGGCCCATTAATCCTAAAACAAAAATACAAAAATTAGACTACACTGCATATGATACACTTACAATTCTAAAACTATTTTCTTGTATTATTGGTACATTATCTACTGTATTTATTGAGAATTACTCATAATTTTAATTGAAAATATGATTATTTTGTCGTTTCGATTTCTACTTCGAAATCAATATATGAAGCCTCCGGTCGTAAAACATGTTAAGTGACAAAATCTAAAATTATCAGATGTCTGGATAAATAACTTGTTAAGTGCTAATATTATAAAGTGCATACTTCTAATTCACGCTGTAACACATAGAAGTCACTGACTGAAAGCGTCAACAAGATCTTCAAAATATACTAATGTTTCTTCACCCGAGGAACCATTTCAAGGATCAGATTCTGATCCAGATTTCAGTAAAGAAGAAATATCGTGGGACAGTTTCGAAATTGTACAAGTAAGTTTTAAGGTTATGAATCGGCCTATGCAAGTAAAAACTATGAAGTGATGTTAGATACCAGGGTACTCATGGTATGTGTGTAACTTAACAAGATTTACGTGCTAATAATTTTGTTGACAATCTACAGATTGATGACAACGTAACAATCAAAGGAAAGGATAAATTCAAATACCTGGGGTTCATAATCACGAAAAAGGCAACAACAGAGGAAGAAATTACACAAAGATTAGGACAAACAAGAACAGCAATCCGACAACTTAACTCAGTATGGTGGGATAGACACCTAAATATGAAGACAAAAACGCAGATTTATAAAACATTAGTGCGAAGTATTATGACATATGGGGCCGAAAATTGGATCATAAACAAGAAAAACAGCAGTAAGATAATAGCAACAGAGATGGAATGCCTGCGAAGATGCTGCAGAGTAACAAGAATGGATAGGAGAAGTAATGACGAAATAAAGCAAAGAACATCAATAGAAACAGACATACTAACATATATAGAACAAAAAAGACTAAAGTGGTATGGACATGTAAGAAGAGCTAGCGACAGCAGATGGATAAAAAGAATAACCGAATGGAGCCCCATAGGAAGGAGGAAAAGAGGACGACCCCGAAAATCCTGGAGAAACGAAGTAGACGACGCCATGAGTAAGAGAGGACTAAACGATGGAGAATGGAACAACAGAGAGAGATGGAAACGGTTGAGCGAGGGAAGGCAGTGAATACTGTAGAATCCCTAAATATATATATATATAATTTTGTTGCAGGAGAATATTACTAACTTCTTCTTCTCGTGCCACTCCTAGCGGAGATTGGAAATCATCATGGCCACCGCGACTTTGTTAGCAGCGCGCCTAAAAAGTTCAATCGAACTACACCCGAACCATTCACGTAGATTACGAAGCCACGATATTTTTCTTCTTCCCACACTTCTTTTGCCCTTAATTTTGCCCTGCATGATATTTCTTAAAAGTTCATACTTTTCACCTCTCACAATGTGCCCCAAGTATTCCATCTTTCTAGTTTTTATCTCATTTAGAATTTCGCATCTTTTGTCTAAAGTTTGGAGTACTTGCGTGTTAGTGACGCGGTCCATCCATGATATTCTGAGAATGCGCCTTAGCACCACATCTCGAAAGCTTCGATGTTTTTTGTGGTCAACTGTTTTAGTGTCCAAGCCTCTACTCCATACAACAGGGTAGAAAAGACATAATACCGCAGCATTCGTATTCGTAACTTTATATTGATATCACGATTGCAAAAGAGTTTGCGCATTCTATTAAAGACTGATCTAGCGATTTCTATTCTACATCTAATCTCTTTTGTTTGATCAGTATCGTCTGTGACCCAAGCACCTAGATATTTATAACAGGACACACGCTCAATCGTTGTATTGTCTATTACAAGATTAGCTCTGATGTTCTTTGATTTCGTGATTACCATAAATTTAGTTTTTTTCAAATTAATTTTCAAGCCGTAACTGTTACAGTATATTTTGAGACTTTGAACGAGATGTTGTAGTTCTACTAGCGTTCCCGTTAGGAGAACCGTATCGTCAGCATACCTTATATTGTTGATCGTCTCACCATTTATTATCAGACCAAGATCTTCTTCCTCGAGTGCTTGTTCACAGATAGCTTCACTATACAGATTAAACAAAAGTGGCGACAAGATGCATCCCTGCCGGACTCCTCGACGGATTTGAATTTCTTCTGTTAGCCTACCCTCAACCTTCACATTTGCTGTTTGATTCCAATATAGGTTGCATATAATTCGAATATCTCGGCTGTCTATATTTTTCTTTATTAGAATGTGTCTTAGTGGTTCATGTTGTACTTTGTCAAAGGCCTTTTCGAAATCAATAAAGCAGGTGTAAATTTCTTGGTTCATGTCTAAGCATCTCTGTGAGAGAACGTTCATTGCAAACAGAGCCTCCCTTGTACCTAGCCCTTTTCTGAATCCCATCTGAGTGTTACTGATGTCTACGTCTAATTTCCTATAGATCCTATTATGGATTATTTTCAAGAACAGTTTTAGAGCATGACTCATCAAAGCTATCGTACGATATTCGCTGCATTCCCTTTTTTGGCAGTAGTATAAAGGTCGAACGGAGCCATTCCCTAGGTATTATTCCAGTTCTATATATTGTGTTAAATAGATCTAGGAGTATTTTAATAGATTCATCGTCCATAAGTTTGAGCAGTTCTACGTGAATTTCATCAGGACCGGGGGCCTTACCACTTTTCGCTTGTTTGATTGCATAATCTATTTATTCTCTGATTATATCAGGCCCTGTATCATCTGTATATTCGTTTGAGATTTCTTGTCTATCTTTGTCATCAAAAAGTTGTGATATGTATTCTGTCCATCGATTCATTTTTTGTTGTAAATCTGTTATGAGTATACCATCTGTATCTTTGATCTGTCCTGTCTGTGTTGTTCTTCTCCTTCCTGTCATTTCTTTAATCTTTTTGTGTACATTAAAAAAGTCATATTTTCGCTCCAGTTGTTCCAACTCCTGGCATTGCTCACTTAGCCATCTTTCTCTAGCTTCTCTTATTTTCTTTTTTATCAGTTTATCTGTTTCTTTGTATCTTATCGGATTATTTGTTTTGTGTACCCTTCTTTCACACATCAACTGTAGTATTTCCTCATTCATCCATTCTTTATGTTTCCTTTCTTTCGGTGTTAAATTTTCTCTCCCTGCCAGCATTACGGCATGTTTAATATTCTCCCATTTTTGGTCTATGTTATCAGTATTTCTATTCAGTTTCTCTATATTTTGTAAATTTTCTTTGATGTTCACTATTGTTTTCTCTTTTATATGTTGTTCACTCAGTCTTCTCACGTCAATTTGTTTCTGTATGTGTTTTTGAATGATCTTTAGTTTTATTCTTAATGTGACTACTACAGGATTGTGATCCGAGCCTATATCTGCTCCTGGGTAGGTTTTAGCTGAGAGTATAGAGTTGCGGAATCTTTGTCTAACAAGGACAAAGTCAATTTGATTTCTGACTACTCTACCTTTGGTGTCACTCGGAGATTTCCATGTGTACAGTCGTCTGTTAGGTAACTTGAAAAGAGTGTTAGCAACTACTAACTCCTCCGCTTGACAAAATTGTACCATACGGTCTCCTCGTTCGTTTCGTTCTCCTAATCCATAGTCACCCACATAACCGTCCACACATCCATGTCCAATTTTGGCATTAAAATCGCCCATTACTACTGTAGTGTGATGTTTCTTCATTGATTTTGGAATTTGTTCCAGATCGTAGTAGAAACTTTCAATTTCATCATCATCTTTATCAGCCGTAGGAGCATATACTTGTATAATATTTATAATTTGTTTATTTGACTGAAGTTGTAGTGCCATTATTCTATCAGAGAAGGGAGTAAAGCTTGTTTTATTACTAACACGATATTACTAACACGAGACGATAAAGATAAAGGAATATAAATAAAAAAAATAAAACAAAAATATTGAAAAATAATAAGGTAAGTTAAAAAAAAACAGGGGAACCGGTGATGAGATACATATCTGCAAAAGTTATTGGGCCTTCTTGGAAATGCAGAGGAAAATGCTTTGATAAGCTATCAGAAGAAGAGCAGGAAATAATATTTTCTAAATTTTGGAAGCTTAAGAATGTTTGAATCAACTATTTTGTTTATATGGAATGCCTGCATATATACATTCTGACAGGGTAACTAGCTTTACTTCACAATGATTTATTAATTATTTATACTCTAAACGAATATCTTCATGTAGAACAACACCATATAAACCTGAAGGGATACAACGGAGTTGTATGGAAGGCGGTGAATCTAGTATTGAAAACCAAAAATTTAGACATAACTAATTTCTACCAGATGCTTGGCACTCTATACGAAATTTACTGAGTACAGCTACCAATTGGATACCCCATGAACGTTTGTTTACTTATCAACGAAGATCAAGTAGCGAAACTTCTATTCCTTCATGCCTTAAAGATTTAGACAAAGTATTATTAAAATAAATACGAGGAAGTAAGTTTGATACTTTAGATGAAGAGGGTGATCTTTTAAAAGCAGATTCAGATTACGTTTTAATATAGTGTCCAAATGAAAAGAAAAGTACAGTTACCAGTTTGAGAGAAAGTCTTTGTTTTAGTAGGCAGATGATGATTCAGAGATGGATAGAAGTACTTTTTCGATGAATAGTACCTACTAATGATACGTGCTCTCTACTAAAGAAAATTAAATTAAATGTAATACATGTTAAACATTTGTAAATAAGTCGTAGACTTGACGAAAAATAGATTTTTCAGTAGCATGCCAACCAAATACTCCATTTGGGGATCACATGTTTTAGAAATATCTGTGTGCAAAAAAGTGCAAGATAGTGCAAAATAAATCTATTAAATATAAAGCAAAACTGATTAATGTCTCAATGTTTCTAAGATCTTCAGAGCATTGTTGAAGCAAGAAGTAGTGTGGGTTTCTTCATATATTTAAGATGCTAACAAAAAAATATATAAGAGACGAATAAACTTACTTTTACTTCATTTGGCTCAATGACTTCAAACCTGTTCTAACGCCACCGTTGCTTCTAAGTCTAACTGGTACTACTGTATGTAGCGGAGTCTTAACAGTTAGCATAATATCCTCGTTGCAGCGAGAGGCCGCAGACAGATCTATTGAAAATGCTGGTGTTATATCCACCAAGGAGTAAGTGATTTTAGCGTTGTCCCCCATGTCTACGGCGCTTGCGTTTAGAGTTATTACGTCAGTGAGGCTTCCTGAAGTACCATCTAAAAAAATAAAAAAACATTTTACGTTGCTTCATCTGTTTTAAAAACCAATATATCAAATATTGATTATTTCAATATTCGATAACAAGACTTTAAATAAGAAATAAAAAAAGGATACCGAATGGGAGAAAAACAACTTAAAATAATCCGCTATTCAGACGACGCAAAACAAATGCAATGGAATACAAATGCAATGAAATACAAATGGGCTCTTACAATACTAGTAAAAGTAATTAGTAACCCTACAAACACAGAAAATAGATATATTCCTAATTGTAAAAACATTTTTAACTGGACAATCATTTATTAGGCTGCAAGGTTATCAAATCTATCATGCCACATTTTGTGGATGTATCACAAAATCCAGCCAGAGGTGGAGCTACTGTCGCTGTTAAAAATAGTATTCTCAACTGGAAATGTAAAAAAATTGAAACTGAAGAAATACAATGTGCTTCTATCAGTGTGAAAACTAAGAAATATACACCTAACATTGCAGCTGCATGTTTCCCTCCTAAAAATAACCTCAACAGAGAAGATAATGTAAATAATACCTGTTGGGGCTCCAGGCTCTCAACACCTAAAGGTAAAGAATTGCAGCATTTTGTGACAGGACACAAATGTATATGGCACTCTACTTGCAAATCTACTTACTGGCCTAATAATGCAAATGGAAACCCGAAACTCCTGGATTTTTTCATATCCAGAGGTTTAGCAACAAATTTGATAAAAATAGAGAATGCAGAGGAGCTTATATCTGACCATTCCCCAATTCTACTAACCATTAGTGAGCAAATTGTTACCACTGAAGTAAAAACCGCGTTGACCAATAAGTTTACGGACTGGGAAAACTTTCAATCAGAAATGAATGAGAAAATTAAGTTCAATGAATTTATTCAAACGATAAAAAAATTGAAACGAGAAACTGAGCTATTTATGATAAACATCCAACAGACTGCATAAAACAACACACCCACACATCAAGGAAAACAGTAGGGAATAATTACCTCAAAGAAATTAGAGAGTTGATTCAGGAAAAAAAGGCTTGGAAGGTATGGCAGAGGACTCGAATAACTGAAAATAAAAATAAGACTAATAATAAGTAAATAGGCTTATACAACAGCTGTAAAGAGAAATTACTAAAATTAAAAACGAATCAATCAGTAAGTACCTGAGGGAACTAACTGATAAAAAATGCACCGATTACTCGCTCTGTAGGCGGCCAAAAGATAAATAAGCCAATTCAAAATATACCTCCTGCATGAAAAAAAGAAACAGAATATGGGCAAGAAATCCCAAAGAGAAAATGTATGCGTTCGTTGATTATTTAGAAAATATATTTCAAACAAATCCTAGGGAAACTCATGTAGACGATGAACAAGTAGATACTGATTCTATTAACACACAATTAACTACTGTAAAAGAAGTTTAAATGTTAATCAAGAACATCAATACAAAAAGCGCCTGGGTTTGACCTGATCAATGGTGAGATACTAAAAAAATTATCTAAAAAACCCATAGTAAAGCTTACTACCCTAATAAATGCATCTTTTAGACTTAGATATGTTCCCATCCTTTGGAAAACTGCAGAGGTCATAATGATACCAAAAGTAGGACAAGATAACCATGAATTAACATCATACAGGCCAATCTCCTTACTATCCATAATCTCAAAAGTGTTTGAAAAATTGCTACTACGAAGAATAAACCATATAATTGACCAAAAAATATTATTCCGACACACCAATTTGGATTTTGTGATAAACACTCCACACTTGACCAGATCCATCGAATAATAACTGAAACAGAGAAAGCATTCTAAGGAAACAAAATTTGTTCAGCAGCATTCCTGGATATCGCAAAAGCATTTGACAAAGTATGGTACGACGGCCTGTTAATGAAGCTAAAGAAAATATTTTCTATGCAACTCGTTGAAATATTGCAGTCATACCTACACAAGCGAACATTTAGAGTTAAAATGGAAAACAAGTACTCTGAATTAAAGCCCTTAAACGCAGGGGTTCCACAAGGTAGCGTTCTTGGACCAGTACTATACCTTTTGTATACATCTGACATTCTGGAGAGAGAAAACATTCAACTAGCCACGTTTCCTGATAATACAACAGTCCTGACAATAGGAGCAACTATAGAAGAATCTACGATTAACCTACAAAATGCAATTAATGACATTTAACGCTGGTCCAAAAAATGGCGTATAAAGTTTAATGAACAGAAATCAGTTCATATTAACTTTACTAACGAGAAAATCAATTATCTCCCAATTATCTTAAACACCAGATCTTAAACAACAATCCTAATAAGAAAACAGCGAAATACTTGGGTTTAAATCTGGACGTCAAACTCAAATGGAAGGAACATGTTAAAAAGAAATCTGAACAGTTGAAGATAAAATACAAAAATATGTATTGGCTGATAGGTAGGTACTCTCAACTTTTCATCCAGAACAAAGTACTGATGTACAAACAGATATTGAAACTGGTGCTTACAATTATGGGGCTGTACCAAAAAAAGCAATTAAGTATAGAAAATTAGAAACGCTTTAGAACCGAATACTAAGGAATATTGTAAGTGCTCCTTGGTATGTTCAGAATCACGATTTACGTAAAGACCTTAAAGTCGAATCTATTCCAAATGAAATTAAGAAAGTCGCCAGGAGACATAAAGAGAGGCTCCATAAGCATCTAAAACCATGAAGTACTTCAGCTTCTTCTCAACCAACCCCAGATGCGAAGGCTCAAAAGGATTAAACCGTTTGAACTTGTGCAATGTGTGAACTTGTGCAAGGCTTAGTTAGTGTTGTACATTGTAGCCACAACAAGGACGTGAGCAATTAGTAAAAATTAGGGTCAGTACTGCGCTGACTGTTGTGTAGCCACAACAAAGAAGGATGGACCAGATGACATCTAGTGATCTAATCATCTAATACTGATTAATCTTGTAGATTGGGTGTATTCTTATTGTTTAAAATAAAACAATGCAGATGACGCAATACTACTCTCTCAAAGTGAAGATGATTTACAACGTATGCTGCACTAATTTAATATAACCGCCACAAAATTTAACATCTTAATTTTTCCAAACAAGATGTAAATTGGAGCTGAAGGGTCAGATAATAAAACAAATGATAGAGTTTGACTATCTAGGCATCACACAATCTAGTTACGAAAAGCTCGAAACAGAAATGGAAGATCAAGTGAATAGAGCAAACAGAGCCACAAGTTGTGGAATGAAACAATATGGAGAATTAAAATAAAAGGAAAGAAATGAAAGGCAGAATTCACAGAACAGTCATCAGACTAATAATGACATATGCGGCAGAAATACTACTCTACATCGAAAAATCGATGGTAAGACAGTATGGGACAAAGCTAGAAGTACATATATACTATGGAAATGCACGGTGGAGAACATCAACTACTGGGTAAGAAAGAAAAGAGTAGAATGGAATGATCATATAATCAGAATGACAACAAATAGGGTATTAAATACAGCGAGAGACGGTGTCATATCAGTAGGTTATGATTACGGTCACGGGGCTCTAGGCACAATGTATGGAGACTCTTAGTCAGTGGTCACTACTTGTCAACGTTTATTAGAACATGGATTCTTGGAGACTTTGTTAAAAAGTATGTTTAAATAAATGTATTAAACTCAATGAAATATTATTACTTGGCGCAGTCTAGTGGAAATTAAACGAAAATCATGGAAGCAAGGTTACCAAATCCATTATCATTTGAAGGCAATGTGGCCGAAAATTTTAAACGATTTAAGCAAAGTTTTGAAATATATCTGATGGCATCAGGAAAAAGTGGTAAAAATGATGAAGTTAAGGTAGCAATTTTACTCAATTTAATTGGAGAAGAAGGCATTGCGATTTATAACAGTTTTGAATTAACAGAGGTCCAACAAGGAAAGCTAGCAGATGTATTGGAAGCATTTGAGTCTTATGTCACCCCTAGAAAAAACGTGGTTTATGAAAGATATTTGTTTTATAAGCGCATTCAAGAAGAAGGAGAGCCTTTTGACCACTTTTTAACAGATTTAAAAAATAAAGTAAGAAATTGTGAGTTTGGTGTTGAAGCATTTTCAATGGTAAGAGATAGAATAATAATAGGCACCAATATTAAGGAAGCACAACAAAGCATGTTAAAAACAATTAATTTAGATCTGACTAAAGCTATTGAAATATGTAAAATGCATGAAGTATCCCAAGCTCAAATAAAAGAAGTTTAGAATAGCTTAGAGAAGGTGAAAATTGAATCTATTGGAAGTAAAGTCAAGCAGGGGCATAATTCAGTCCAAACAGTCAGGGGTGCAAGTTCTTCTAGAGGTGAATTTAACTGCAAAAACTGTGGGAGTGTCCATGGACCAAGGAGGTGTCCAGCATATGGAAGAAATTGTAGCAAGTGTGAGATATTTAAAAGTCATAATGCTAAAGAACCACTAATACTTAGAGAGTTGCCTCAAGCACCTTTTGAAAAGGTAGCAAGTGATATATTAGATTATGGTGGACAGTCATATCTAGTTCTGATCGATTATTTTTCTAAATGGCTAGATATAGTGAAAATTAATTCAAAAACTTCTCAGGTGGTCATCAAGGAGTTAAAGAAAATTTTTTCAACACACGGAATACCCTACGAAGTCATATCAGATAACATGCCTTATAATTCGTGGCATTGTCAGCAATTTGCTAAAGACTGGGATTTTCGGTTTGTAACGTCCAGTCCCCGCTATCCACGGTCTAATGGGCAGGCAGAACGAGCCGTTCAAATTGCAAAAAACATGCTTAGAAAGTGTGACGACTTAGATATGGCGCTTCTGGAGTATCGCAATACTCCAATAAATGGAACAGATAAAACACCGGCCCAATTAGTGACTAACAGGGTTCTTAGATCGAAGCTACCATCAAATAAAAAGCACAAAGACATAAATCTAAAGGAAGAGTGGGAGAAACTAGAGGCAAAAAGAAACGAATATAAAAATTATTATGATAGAAACACCAAGGTGAGAAGAGAAATAGTGCCAGGAGAGAATGTAGGGGTCAGAGAGGGTAGAGAATGGAGACCAGGTAAAATTCTGGAAAAAGTAGATGAGGCACCCAGATCTTATTTAGTGCAGAAAGAAAATGGGGAAGTGGTCAGGCGAAACAGTTATCACTTGAGGCCTTCCCTAGTTAAAGCGGAAATTAAGAAGAATACTGATTTTGCACATAATGATAGATCATTAAACTCCTCATCTGGGAATCAGAGTTGTGAAGTAGAGAAACCTTCAACCTCCCAGATGAATGCTGAAAATAGAACTAGCGCTAGACTTAAAAGGGCTCCAGTGCGTTTTAAGGACTATCAAATGTAAGGGGAAAGATGTCATATCAGTAGGTTATGATTACGGTCACGGGGCTCTAGGCACAATGTATGGAGACTCTTAGTCAGTGGTCACTACTTGTCAACGTTTATTAGAACATGGATTCTTGGAGACTTTGTTAAAAAGTATGTTTAAATAAATGTATTAAACTCAATGAAATATTATTACTGACGGTTCCCCAATAAAAAGACGATCAGTGGGTAGACCACAAAAATGATGGGATGACAACTTACTGGAGGTACATTGAAAAATAGACAGTTATGTCTACTCAAAACGGAGAAGAAAAAGAAGTCAGAAGAAGAAAAAAGACTGAACGGCCGACGAAATACTCAAGATAATTAAGTACAGAAGGATAGCTAAAATATAGACAGATCAAGAGATAGTAGGATACACAGAGAGGTACAAAGGATATAAACATTGAAAGAAAAAAAAAGGAACAATTGCTAAATGAGAAATGCTGTAAAACATACTATTAAACGGTAAGAGGCAAATAATAGTAGACAAGAGGAACACGTTAGAAAATGGTAGGAATATATAGAGCTCTTTCAGAGTGAAATACAGACCAACAGTTACCAACAGTGGATCAAAAGTAAGAAATGAAGAAGTAGTATACGTACTTTATAAAAAACTTCGTGTCTGTGACGGAATACCTACTGTAATGCTACAGTTGTCCAAAACGAGATACATATCCTTAATTCCCTATTTAGTGTGACTTAGAAAAATTAGAAATGCTGGATGACTGAACAACTTCGATTTTGAAGTTTCGTATTTCCTTTCCTTACAAATACCTTAGTAAAAATGTATTGTTTAATCAGTCGTTCATAAAAGAATTGCAATATCGATATTGCCGGGGTAACACTTTTCAGAATTTTGCAAAATCCGCATCAAGCAGGAAATTATAGTTTACAATTTCGAAATAATGGATATTGTTGATGAAAACTGCATGCTGCGTAATGCGGTTCAATGTCCATAGTGGCGTTGTCGAAGTTCATATTGTAATTAAAATCCTTTCCTGTTGATGACGGAGCATCTTTTACCCGCCGTGTTTTTCCTTGTCTTTAAAACCAAGATGGTATCATGTGCAGAGACGGCCCCAAAGGATTTGCACGCATACATAATCAGTATCTTTGTTTTCTAATCCGCTTTAACTAAAGACTTTATGTATAGCAATTCTGTCAATCAAACTGACAACTATCTGAGATCTAAACGACCCCTCTGCATTGTAAAAGTGATACCAGCAATTTGTGTAAATTATGTATAAAATAGATATACCTATAAATATATACAGTGCTTTTCAGATAAAACTATCCACCTTAAATAACTTTTGAACTTCTAATTTTTTTGGAAAAACGCAAAAACACGTCAATTAATATTTGAAGGGGGAAACATTCTGTCATATTTAAGCTTGTTGGGAAAGGCACCTTCTGACCCCCCATATCATCTCTTATTTTTTTTTTAAATTACTTCCACCTTTTTTTATCTCTATTTATATTTGGATTCTCCTTTTTGTACTGATTTCAAAAATGTATAAGACATGATGCTTAAAGTGATTAGTTTATGAGAAAAATAAGTACAAAATCAAGAAAACTGTATTGAAAAAAAAAAAATTATTTTTTTAACAATTTGATTACAAACATTTAGAATGAATGTTTCACTACCAAAAATGTTCACAATAATTGTTCAAAATGACTGCCATTAACTTTCATACAATGCTACAATCGATTCTAAAATTCTTCTCTGACATTGCTTACCTCGTCTGCATTTAATTGTCGACATTCATCCTCTATTCTTTGTTGCAAATCATGCAGAGATTCTGGTTGAGTAGCAACAATTTTTGTTTTTAAATACCCCCATAAGAAGAAGGCCAGACATATATAGACTTCTACTGGACCAGAATATAGGAAGACATTGAAGCAGCAGCGAAAGATGAAATAGGAACAGAAATTTGTGCCCGTAAAAATCATTAGTTTGACGATGATGAATGCAAGAATGCAACAAATAAAAAAATGAAGCCTACAGATAGATGCTTACCCGACTAACTAGAATAACTGTAGAGAATTATCAGGCAAAGAGAAGAGAAGAAAAGATACACAAAAGAAAAAAACGAAACCACTTAAATACGGAACTTAAATATATAGAAAACCTTAACAGAGAGAAATAATTCGGAGCATATTATAAGACAGTTAACATTAACAGACAAGAATTCAAGGCAACCACAAGACAATGCAGAAGTCAGAATGGCAACCAAGGAAAGATGTATTGAATAGATGGGTAAAATACTTTAACCAGGCATATAGAGGATGAACAACAAAACCTGGAAGACGAAAAAGATGAGGTAAGGGAAGCAGACGAGAGGAAAGAGGAACCACCAACGATTCTTGAAGTTAAAGATACAGTTAAAAAACTAGCCAGAAACAAATCACCCGGAATATATAATCTCCCAGTTGAACTATATAAAGAAGAAGGCCATGATAGCAATATGGCATTACAGCAGTTTATAAAATAAATATGGACACAGAAATCCCTCCTCAATGATTGAAATATTGGAATACTTTGCACCATTCACAAAAAAGGAGATATCTTTGAATGCTCTAACCACAGAGGAATTACGCTTCTAAATGCAGCGTATAAAATATTTTCCACAGTACTATGTCACCGTATGTCACCATATGCAGAACGGATAGTAGGAAAAAGCAGGATGGTTTTGGAGGTGGTAAATCGACAATCCATTAGATTGCAATCCTGAAACAAATTTTGAAAAAAACACTGGAATATGGCATTGATAATCATCACATATTTATAGACTACAAAGCAGCCTACGACTCTGTGAAGAGAAGAGAAATGTTCAAAGCAATGAAAGAGCTAGGAATACCAAATCAGTTGGTAAATTTAACGAAACTAGCCTGGGGCTTCCTCCTAAAACTCCCCTAGTAGGGAAGGAATGGAAAACATCGATTTAGCAAAAATCTGTATTTTTACAGATAAGGTCAATTTAAAAAAAAAAAAAAATTGTATCAACTCGACGCTGAAAATTCGATATCTTTTGATGAGAGTGTCCTATCGACAAAAATAAAAATGCATTTTAAAGGTGAAGAGTGCAGATGTTGTTGCAAATCAAATTAGTTTCTATAAAGCTGTTAAATAAATATTCGTTGTGCGATTTTTGCCCTTTTTTACGATTTTTGAATCTATATTCAATATTACGAATGTTATGAACAACGATGGATGATATGCAATTCGGAACCTGGAATGTTCAACCCATGCTGCAGGCAGGAAAAATGAAAGTATTGCCGAAGAACTGGGCATGAATGCATAAAGAAAAAAGACTAAAGTTTATACTACTGCGGAGCAGAAAGACAAGGAGATTTTGCAGCAGATGAACTAGTAACCGATCAATTCTACGACCAACTGTAAGTAAAATGTGAAAACGTGCAAAGTGGAGATGTAGGTATAGTCCTGGGTGATATGAATGCCAAGATGGGGAAAGGGCGAATATATGCACAATATGGCTTGGCCACTTAAAGACAATGCCAGATAATCGTCGAGCTGTAAAAGTAATCCAAAAATGGAAACCTCAAGGAAAGGAAGGCCTCGTAAAAGGTTAATAGACGATGTAGAGGAAGATCTTAAAACCATGAACATCAG
Organism: Diabrotica undecimpunctata; assembly: GCF_040954645.1. Taxonomy (NCBI): domain Eukaryota; kingdom Metazoa; phylum Arthropoda; class Insecta; order Coleoptera; family Chrysomelidae; genus Diabrotica; species Diabrotica undecimpunctata. The sequence goes on along the minus strand of NC_092803.1, from coordinate 208,215,778 downwards.
TCAGTGGCGAAGGAAAGTATCCGACAGGGCAGCATGAAAGAACGCTGTTAAGTAGGCCAAGACCCACAAAGGGTTGTAGCGCCATTAGAAGAAGTTTTTTTTATCAATTTTATTTATTCTCATTTGATTAATTTCTTTCTTCTATTGCTCTGTGCTCTACAATCTTCATCATATCAATCCTTATGTCCCTTCCTTTTGTGCCTTTATTCTATTTAACTTCATATGCGATTTATATAATGTCCAAGCAATCAATAGGTATGATCCAGATCGCCAAATGCATTTTTGCGAAGTAATGCAAGATATATGTAAACAGAATTCACAATTATTATTATTTTTGATGAAGCAGCTATGATGAAGAGAATCCTCATTGGACGACTGATAGTGCATATCACACAAACAAAACTTATCCTGATTTTTTATAAAATAAACTTTATAACGGCCCTTACAGACATTTTTTCAAACGAAAATTATCGTAATTTACTAAATGAAAAGGTATGGTGTCAGTCAGACGACGCACCTCCACACTGTATACTTCCTCTTCGGGATTTTTTTACATATGTTTTCCTAGGAGATGGATTTGTAAGCGAGGAACAAGAATAGCCCAGATCTTCAGATATTACTCCACCTGATTTTTTCCTACGCAGTTACTTTTTTTTTGTATAACACCTGTACGGTGTTTGTATACTGCTATCTAGTCACAAATGATCAATAAGGGCTTACCCTATGGCTTACTCTTATTTTATCTATCAACTAATGCACTACAACTAACATGCAATCCCATCACAGCACCATGCTCTGCTTTTTACACCAAACTGTTACATATTTACACTAACTTAAATGGTTTTGCCCTTATGAGTCTTCGGTTTAGTTAAGTGTCCCAAAAGCTGGGTTGCCTCGACATTCACATGCCTATGCAGCCCCTGCTCGTGACTTGCTGCTGTTCTCTTGATTACTTCGGTCATAGTTTCCATACCCAAATCCTGGTTGAGGTTGCTGTTACGGATATAACAAGGAGCATCAAGAATGTTTCTCAGTACTTTCTTTTGAAATCTCTGGATAATATGTAGATTACTGTAGCTTTGGTACAGCCCCAGTGTTGGCACCCATACACCCATACTGGCCTGAGTACTTGCTTGTAATTGGAGAATTTATTATGAATGGATAATGTTGAATTTTTTCCAATCAGCCAATACAATTTCTTATATCTAATATCAAGCTCCCCTCTTTTCATTTTGACATGGAATTTCCAGCGCACTCCCTTGTGGCACGTCAGCTTTGATCTCCCTTAAAGCGGTGTACACTTCTTCTTGTGAATAGATTTCTGAACGTTGTTTAGGCAATAACGTTCTTAAGTACGAAGTTACTTAAAATCAAAAGAATACATCGATTGACTACAAAACTTGATGACTACATGATTTTAAAAATATGATTAGATTGGAAGTTTCTAATATAACTTCCATAATGTTTAAGGTTTTCGTCGTCGGTTCAATCACTGCCGAGAGGCATGTGGGTATCAATTTGAACAATAAATTTAAGCGTAAAATAATTTTTATTTGTCAAAAACATTTTTTTTCAGAATAATTTTTGTTTTTCTTTGTCGTCATTTAGTGTATCCTTCACATTCATTAGTTCTTTAATTTGTTCATTTCGTATCTTGCCCATTAATCTGCAGCTTCTTCTCCAAAACTTTATTTCCATTGAATTTATTCTGTTTTCCATTCTTTTACTTGTCATCTACATCTCTGTGAGCCATACAGTGAGCAGCATTGCAGCAGTTTGTAATATCGTCGTTCGATATAATCCAGTGTAATTGTTGAGTTATTGTGTTTCATTTTTTTATTTTATTTATTATATTCATTCCATCTGATAAGTATTTATATTCAATTGTTTGTTTTATTGAGTAGTTATTCACCTTCAGGTCTTCTGCGGTGCCTCCAATGATCATATATTACGTTTTATCATAATTAATTTCCAAACCCCAGCTTCCAAATTCTTCGTCCAGCTTTTTTATCATGTAGACGATGTTATCTTTGTCTTCTACCATTATCATCGGCAGAGACCGACATGGATAAAGTTTTCGACAATTTCTACTCCAATCTGTCCACCTTTCTTATTTAAATAACTGTGTTAATGTTTATTTCACTCAACATAATAAATAACCTTTCAAATGAGCTACCACACGACCCTTATTCCTGTTTAAAAATTATCGATTTGTCTATGATTTGAGTCACGAAAAAATGAATTTATTCCATAATTTAGCCCCTCACTGTATAAAATGTTAGGGTATATGTAGGCAGTGAACATTATTAGTTTGGGAAAATGTTTTGTACCTGTATAAAAATCCGACTTTTCGTTTAAATGGTCCATAAAGATTATATCTAAATCTGTTCCTATCCGAATCAGTCAATTCCAATTTCCGGCTAAATCAATGAAAATATACTGATGACGAAATTAAACTTGCCATCAACCAATTTACGAACGTTATATAGCTAACTAACAGCTAATCGATTCACTTAACGTAACTGGCAGTCGTTAGAGATTCCTGATATTAACACCCTAAAGGTCCAAGAGGGTTATTAGTTTGTAGAATCGATACTGAGAAATTCTAGTTACAGGTCGCGTAATAGACCCAAAAATTATAGCATGGTCAGCAATACTGCACCGTAATTTACTGGGAGAAGCTGATAAACCAGCTGCGATTTATTGCGTTAATTTCCGACAAATTGAAATAAAGGTCCGAGAACAAAGGAAATGTCTGTATATTTCGTATTGTCTTAATACAGGGTATAAATTTAAAAAGATCCCATTCCACTATCTTAAATTTTTAGTCTCCTTAAATAAATAAATTTTATATTTATTTATTTATCTCTCCAAAATAAAATAGTCTCTCGCCAAGAAAAATAAATAAGTATTTTATAATTCCTATAAATAAAGTTCTTTAAATATAACACAATATGCAAATTTGAGTGCTGGAGAACTGAACTTAAACAATCTTGAGGGCCCCAAATGACAACGAAATCGACCATAGACATTTCCTTCTTTAGAATATTTGCCAAGACGCAAACGAAACCGAACGATTTTACACATGACACCAGAAGTGTTAGTCAAGGTGACACCATATCGCCAAAACTGTTGATGGCATTCTTGGAACTTGCTTCTAAGACATTCGAATGGGAACATGGGAATAAATCAACATCAAAGAATAGAAGGCAACGGAAGCAGAATAATAAGATGCTTAATAAGATACTAGAACGCATGCTGAGGATGTTGAGGAGTCGTGTGAAATACGCAAAGTTACTGGGGGATACAGTATCAACACAAGTAGACAGAGGATGTCCACAGGAACAGTTTTATCTCCTCTCTTGTGGAATCTGGCCATGAATGAGGTGAAGATTAGAGCAACAATAGGAATAATTTTGTAAAAATAATAAGTCTGTTGACTTATAATAAGTCTATTCTGATCTTAGATGCTGCCGCTCTGAATAGTTCGAAAACTGAAAAGTTTTCCTTCCTACACTTCTCTTGCCCTGGATTTTTCCTTGTATAATTAATTGAAGTATGTTGTATCTTTCATTACGCATAATATGCCCTACGTATTGCAGCTTTCGTGTCTTGATAGTTTCCAATATTTCAATTCTTTTGTTGACTCTTCTCATGATTTCATTGATCTCTTCAGAATTCTTCTATACACCCACAGTTCAAATGCTTTTAACTTTTTAGTAGTCGACGCGTTAAGTGTCCATGCTTCTATCCCGTAAAGCAGAGTCGAGAAAATTTAACATATTGCCAGCCTAACTCTCAAGTCTAATTTCAGTTCTCTTACACAAAGTACCTTTCTCATTTTATTGAAGTTTGTTCGTGCTTTCTATATTCTAACGTTGATTTCTTTGGAGTAATCGTTTGTGTGATTAATTATTGTAGATATACTATAATTGCAGTTATAATTGCAGTAAACAGATAATTGCAGTTTTCAACTTGTTCTTAAGTTTTACCGTTCATTGTCAGGCTTTCATCATTATTTTGGGTTTTTGATATCCTCATAAATTTAGTTTTCTTGATGTTTACTGATAATCCATACTCAACTATCTTGTTCATTAGCTTTTGGAGGTCTTGTAGGTTGTCTGCTATTATGATAGTATCGTCCGCATATCTAATATTGTTAATTGGTGTTCCATCTTTTTTTAATTTCTTCAGAGTATGCATTGAATAGTAGTGATGACAATACACACCCCTGTCGCACTCCTCTTTTAATTTTAAACTCTTCTGATGTGTGTTCATTAATCCGTATGTGTGCCTGCTGTTTATAATATATACTTGTTATAATTCGGCGGTCATTGTATTGTAATTGTTGTGCTTTGAGGACGTCCATTAGCTTTTTGTGTCGGACTTTATCGAAAGCCTTGTTGTAATCTACGAAATAGACGTACATATCTTGGTTCACATCCAAGCATCTCTGGATTAATACGTTGAATGCAAAGAGAGTTTGACGGGTACCTAGGCCTCTACGGAATCCAAATTATGTTTCTGGTGCATACAATAGTTCTTCATTTGTAATTTCTATACTTGCTTCTCTGTCTTCGAAAGATATATCTTGTAGGTTTCCTCTTTCGTCGTCGAAGAGCTCTTCCATATATCTTTCCATCGTTTTAGTATTTCGTCAGTCGTTAGTTATCATTCCATTTTTATCTAAAAGAGCCCCGCAGCCCCCTTTTTTGCAGCCCTGCCATTTCTTTAACCTTTTATGTAGGTTGAATAGGTCGTATTTGTTCTGAAGATCTTATACGAGTATCTCTTTACATTTTTCCTTATAGTAAGTTTGTTTTGCTCTCTTATCATTTTTCTGATTTCTTTGTTAATGATTTTGTAATTGTGACTGTCTTTGTTCTTGGTTTGTCTTTTTTGGTCTATTCTGCTGAGTATTTCGTCACTCATCCAGTTGTCTCTTTTTCTTATCGGTACGTTTAATATCTCTTTGCATGGAACGAGGAGGCAGTTTTTTAATGTTACATTAATGTTACACATTAATACGTGTCAAATAAAATTGTGGCTTATACCCAATAAAAGTAGTAAATTGTATTAAGATGCCACAAGAAAACAGCTTCAGAACAAAAAATTGTAAAATTCACTACATAAAAAGTATATTTAAAATATATAAATTCATTTATACTTTAATTAAAAAATTAATTTAAATAAAATTAGCAAACTACATAAGGAGAACAAAAACTTTAATGTTTAATTTATACATTTCACCTTTAATCATGATTAAAATGGAGACTTCGTAAGAAAAATTATTAAAAACATCAAATAATATTAATAAGTGTATAGTTTGTGTTAAAAATATATTAAAAAATAAGTACTACGTCGTAATTAAGGCCAGAATCTGTAGATGTAATGGGTAGTTAGATTTTGTTAAAGTAAATGAAACAGACAGCTTGATCTATTTGTCTTACAATAGATGAAGATATTGTCACTACAATTGGTTTTATAATCAGTTAATCTGATCACAGCTTGATAAATACTTCGACACTGTAGCATTCTCAAGAGGGATTGCGATGTATGTAGTCGAAAAATATTTTGGTCGTAATTAAGAATCAATTTTGTTGCAAACTTGAGAAATGCGGTCCAAATTTAGATGAGCAACCTCGTACTTAATTGAGATTGGGACCTTCGGTCCAAATTGCGATTCTAATGAAATGGGAATATAAAAATAAAGAAGAGAAAACTTACCCAAATAAAAAGAGGGGTCTTTCAACCAACAGAGTGATGTTTAGGAGATTTGAGACTTTGGTTATATTTATATTGACAAAATCTACCTTGATAAAATACCGTTTGAGTTTTTGATCCTGGATGAGCATTACGGTATTTCATATTATAATGGTATTAAGGGTGCTCTTTGTGGTGTCTTTAAAAGTGATTATTTAAAGTGTTTCCATAATAAATAGGGGTAAATAATTTTGCTAAACTTACCAAAATAAAAAGAAAATAATAAACTGTAACGTGGCGGTTTGTGCTACATTACAAAAGTATCCACTTGGCTGCATGAGAGGCTGCATCAATAGGCAAAACGGAAAAACCTATTGTTAGTACCTGTTTCTAGAATAGACTGAACTACGTTGAGTTTAAGAGATTAATTGGCAGCAATTAAGCAAATGGTGTAATATATTTTTGTATTCATTTTAGATTTTTACCTCATACTGACCGTTTAATATTACATTCTCCTCCAATAAAACTGGAAGACGGTAGTTGGGCCAGAAATAATCAACAGAAGGCAGAGAGATTTGCCACTCATCTAGAGAACACATTTAAGTTGCAAGATGACCAAGACGATGACCAGGATTGGCCTGAACTAAAGCAAATAGATGAGAATATCAAGCCAACTTCCCCAAAAGAAGTAGCTGAGTTAATTAAAGAACAAATCGACCCAAATAAAGCACCAGGTTATGACCTCATTACCGGAAGACTGCTAAAAAATCTACCAAGAAAAGCTATCGTAAAATTAACAAATTTAATAAATGCTGCCTTTAGACTACAATATGTTCCAGATTTATGGAAGATAGCTGAGGTGATCATGATACCAAAGCCTGGGAAACCCCCCAATGAGGTGACATCATATAGACCAATATCACTCCTACCTGTGATGTCCAAGGTGTTTAAAAAACTCCTCCTGCGAAGAATCCTACCAATAATTGAAGAAAAGAAAATAATTCCAGATCATCAATTTGGATTTAGAAATAAGCATTCGACAATTGACCAGGTGCATAGAATAACTGCTATAATTGAAAGATCACTAGAGAAAAGAAAAGTCTGTTCTGCAACCTTCCTAGATGTGGCACAGGCGTTTGATAAAGTCTGGCATAAGGGTTTGATACATAAACTTAAATCATTTATGCCTAAACAATATTCAAATATATTACAATCATATCTAGCGAACAGACATTTTAGAGTAAAATAAGAAGATGCATACACTGATCTCAAGGATATTGAAGCAGGTGTTCCACAAGGGAGTGTATTGGATCCAGTCCTATATCTAATATACACGTGTGATATACCTGAACTAGAAGACGACACCATAGCTACCTTCGCAGATGACACTGCTCTCTTAGCGGTAAGTGACACCGTCGAAGAAGCTACAGAAAAACTACAAAATTCAATAAATAAAATCCATGAATGGACCAAAAAATGGAAAATTAAACTGAATGAGAATAAATCAGTCCATATAAATTTTGATCGGAATAAAGGCGGAATTAAGATTAACGGAATCAGCATAGACAACATCAGATATGCTGATGATACCGTCTTAATAGCAAGCAACGCACAAGAACTACAAAATATAATAAATGCGGTAGTTCACCACAGCGAAATGTTCGGTTTACATCTAAACGTTTCCAAAACTAAAACTTTAGTATTTTCAAAGACACCAATAAACGTACAGGTGTATGCCAAGGGTCAAATAATAGAACAGGTAAATTCCATAAAATATTTGGGAACAAATATAAATAGTCAGTGTAATCCAAAAAAAAAAATCCTGTCAAGAATCAAACAAGCAAGGAAAACATTCATGAGGATTAAAACATTTTTTACAAGATCAGACCTTAGTCTACAGCTTAGAATCCGAATGATCAGATGTTACGTTTTTTCTGTCTTACTGTATGGCTGTGAAAGTTGGACAATGGACTCTGAAGTAGAAAAAAGAATAGATGCCTTTGAGATGTATATATACAGACGAATGTTCAGGATTCCATGGGTACAAAGAGTTACTAATGTTGAGGTACTTCGTCGCATGTGTAAACAAAAAGAATTACTAAGAATAATCAAAGAGAGGAAAATGCAATACTTGGGTCATGTGCTGAGAGGCGAAAGATATGAATTACTTCAAGTTATACTGCAAGGAAAAGTACAGGGCAAAAGATCAGTAGGAAGACGCCAGAACTCGTGGCTGAAAGACCTGAGGAGATGGTTCGACCGCTCATCCGCAGAGATCTTTCGCGCAGCAGTTTCCAAAACTACAATTGCCATTTGGATCGCCAACCTTCGAAAGGAGACGGCGCAATGAGAAGAAGATATAAATTTTACCAATAAGAGAGTTAATAATATTCCTATTAGAATAAATGATGTCCAAGTGCCTATTGCAACATCAGCAAAGTACTTGGGGATCACTCTTGATGCGAAACTTCGCTGGAAAGCTCACGTGAAGAAGAAAAGAGAAGAACTAGGCATCCGCTACAAGAAAATGTATTGGTTAATGGGAAGACATTCCTCTCTATCCATAAATAATAAACTCCTAATCTATAAACAAATACTGAGACCAGTATGGACCTATTGCTGCCAACTCTGGGGCTGTGCCAAGCCTAGTAACATCAAAGTAATCCAGATATTCCAGAATAAAGTACTAAGAACATCGTAGATGCGCCTTGGTACGTTAGGAACAACGACATTCACCGGGACCTCAAGATGGAAGACGTCAATCAGATAATCAAGAAATTTGCAGGGAGCCATGAACAACGACTCCATCATCATGTAAACGTCGAGGCTATCCAGCTCCTCGACAATACGAACCTAGAAAGAAGGCTCAAAAGAACAAAGCCTTTTGAACTGGTATAATGAGTGAGTGAAAAGCAGAGTAAAGTGTTGTGCGAGTATGCATGCTAAATTTAATGCTAGTTATTAGAAATAATAGGAAAGATACTAGTGAGTAGACACCTAATTTTAAGATTTCATTAGTAATTTAAGTTAGAAACAAATTGATAATTGGTCTTACTGACCAGATTTTAATGTAAGTACACTTCTGTGTCTTTAGTAAAAAAAAAAAAAAATACTGACCGTTTAATGATTAAAAATAATTTTTTATTTATTTTTAATTTATATTTATTTATATATATGTTTAATTTGGCGTCAAAATGTGCCTAAGAACATTTGTATCTGGATTGCATCCTATACTGAACTAAGTATTAACGAAGGAAAAATTGACTGCAAAGCATTTTAATGATAAGTGTAATCTAATTGTATTTATGAGTTTTCCATTAATTTTTACACCATTTTTTAAGTTATATAGAGCTTACTTTAAGATCCTATCAGAATATAAATTTACACCAGTGGGGATCGTATCCAACCTTGTCTAACTCCTTTAAGGGTCTCATATTCTTCTGTCAAATTTTTATTAATGCAAATCTGCAGTTAACCAGTATGTATTACAAAATGTATGAATGGAACGAATATACCAGAAACGTGTAGAATATCAAATATATCAACTATACATAAAAAGGAAGCTAAAGACAAATGTCAACAACTACCTAGGAATAGTAGTGCTTGGCATCGTCCCAGAGTTTACGAAAGAATAATAAATGAGAGAATAGAGGGGAATTCAGTAATATAGAGTCTAAAGAACAGGTTGGCTTCACAGCAGACAGATCGACTATTGACCATCTCGTTACGATTACCCAGCCCATAAAAAAACAGCACGAATTCAAACAATATATCTCCTATACATGGATATTCAAAAAGCATACGGCAGTGTACCACAAAAAATGGTAAGCTTCAGAAAACACCAACATTAAATTAAACTTAATCAAGGCCGTGCAAGAACGCTGTAAAAACAACAAAGCAAATTAAAGACAGGAAAAAAGATATACAACGAATTTGTGGTAAACAAATGCCTAAACAAAGGGTTGTCCCCGTCTTTGTTTAAGACATATTACAGCAAGCTCTGAAGACGTGGAATGGGAATGGAACGTGGAGTGGTATGGGAATCAGCCTAAACGACACTTCATTATACATATTATGCTTCGCATACAACCAAATAATCTTGGCACGTCCAAAGAATGGATGATAGCAGCACTTACTCTGTTATATGGATGTAAAAGCTGGAAAATAACGCAAAGGAACAACTCCCTTTGAGAGAAAAGGGAAAAGAAACGTAGATATGAGGCAAATGCATCGTATTCCATAGACTGAAAAAAAAAACAACTTACGGGGTATTCCTATTCAAAATTTTCAAGCAAAATGTAAAGCAGGTATAATAAAACTGAATATTAGGTTATGACTGAGCTACGTATAACTGTGAACTAATGAATTTTAGTTTAGAATGAATATATACATTTATATCTACATCCTACATTTTTATTGTTATTTACATATCACGGATTTTAGGATGATAAAACATGAAGTTGCAATAAAAAAGTATTTTCTCTAAGTTTATGTGTTTTTTATCTGAGATGTGTCAGGTTTTTCCTCCCTATAAACAATATACTGAAGATACGCCCGTGTTTGTCAAACTTTGTTCATATGCATTCATTTAGCATATTAGCATTTTTTTTGCAAAATCTTCAAAAAGCAAAACGGCAATCGCACACACAACGCTTATCCAAGTAATTCTACCTTCGCGTATGAAGCGTACTAAACAACTCAGTCGAAGTTGGCATCTCGGACGAACGGGAACTCTAGTGGTACTAGCGGTACTTGGCTGGGTTTTTTCAGCTCAGATTGTCACGCGGTACTACGGCGGTATTTGTGCTGGTTAAGTACGGATATTTCGGCGCCTTTTCGGTGATTTCGCCGGCAAAAATCCAGTTCCAAAGGATTTTCAATAGGTCTTCTCACCTCCGGAGGCATCACCCATATATTACAGGTAATTTAATTGATTCTAGATATAATTTATGCTGCAATTTACGGACTTGTGGTTTGTTATGGTTCGACAAATACGGAAGTAAAGGTTTTTAATTTAATTTTTTTCTATAACGATTTGTTCGTCGTAGTGATTAAGTTAATCAACAAGAAATTCAATATCTTTTTCTTCTAATTAATTGAAAAGTTGCTAATTCAAATTTCTTTCCGGCAAATTGGCAAATACATATTTTCTACAGTATCTTTTGATTGCATTTTCTTGCTGTTCTTTATAACAATAAAAGTCATTAAGGCAACGACAAATAGATACAAATTTGGTATATTTTCGAAAAATTTGAAAGGGTTAAACAACGCACATATTTTTTTCTCTCCCGTTCATTTTTTTGTGTCATATCAATTGAAATGGAAATACACTTAATATGATTTTCTATATTGCGATATTTTTGCTTTTTTTCTTTTCAGAAAATTGGCAAATGCATATTTTATACAACAAATTGTAGTTTTTATAACTTGTGGTTGATTTTTTGTATCGGTAACTTCTTTAGGTGACAAAAGTTGAAATATTTAGGTTACTCTGTGTGTGTTTACACTTTCATCCTCTTATTTGTTATATACACCACACCTTCTCTACGAATCTTTTCGTTGAAATCTATCATTCTTGTATATTATGATGGTACTTTATAAAACATTTCTTTCAAGTGTTCATAAGCGTTATCTTTAATATCTTCATCTGTATTTTCTGTTGGTGCATATACATTTTTTATTTTATTATTCTATACTTTCCCCTTATTCTTGTCTTACATTACCTGGTTGTGGTTCTAGACGTACCACCAAATCGGCAATTGTTTTTTCTGGTAGGAAATCCAACCCTAAATACTTGTTGATTCTCCACTGTTAAACAATTGATAGATCTTTAACTATTTTAGTACTACTGCTCCAAATGTCCCTCTAAGATTCCGTTGCCCAATCATAATCATATTTCCCGGTTAATTATTGAATGGTCATCAACAAAAGGCATCATTAGATGTTCTAATCGGTCTTGCAGCATTATTGATCGAATATGATGTTCAGTTTAGAAAAGGTTCTCTCACAAGTACAACTTTTTGTAAGAAGTGGGGTAAATTTTACCATTATTTGGTTAAACACTGAAAACATCAATTTTCTATTATGCTGAGACATTTAACTAGAACTTAGACTAGAGTTCAAGAGCTTTCGAAAGTGGAAAATTTTTACTTCTTTCCATTTTTAAAAGTCTTACTTTAGCTTCTTATTTTGAAGAAATTAAATCAAAATGTTCTGAGGTGTATTTTAAATGATTTCCTAGCTCATCCATATTTAACAATGATTTCGTCTGATATTTTTTTTGATTCTTGGTCAAATTTATCGTTTACGAAATCATTCGGTCTAAAAACGGATAAAAAACAAAGAGTTTCACTTTTTTTTTATTAGTAACTTTAAAAGCATTTCCGGCAATATTGTCTAATCTGGAGTAGGAATATATAATAGTCTATTTTCTCGGAGTAGGAATGTCAATTTAATGCTTTTACTTTGGAATAAATATCAAATATAGATGTTTCGATCCTTAATTTTTCCAAACCAAGCGCTAAATTTGAAACTTCTTCTATAGCCTCAAAAATATCTGTCTGGCGATTAATGTAATTTGCTAACTTTGACAACCATTTGCAGAATTGAATGTATTATTTCCAAACACATAATAAAACCAAAGAATTTTATTTGATTTAGTATCCCTTTACCTTTAGCTCTAGCTTTTGTACCAGTGGGGTCATCAATTGTCTCTTTAATGCTTTCTATAATTTCTTCAAGCTGATCTTTGACCATAGCAACTACCTCAGCACTACAAGCTTAACGTGTTTCAGATGAAGATTTCAAAGTTTTTAACTTATTATTTGTAACCTTCACAATTTCTTCAAAAAATGCGTGCCTTTTTAGACTTCCTTCAATATAAGAATAAACCAAGTACAGTTTTTTGGGGACGATTCCAAGAATGCCTTTAATGTAAGGTCACATTTTCTAAAAAGTTTACAATTTCGAGAAACAATTATTTTTCCTTGTTTTCTTACGTTTCATCATGACCACGAAGAGGTTTTCTACTAAAATTATCATTTGATATATTCATTAGTTAATCTAATTTTTTTTGTCGCTGCTTCTCTCTGGCTTTCAATTAAGCCTTTTTTTTGCATAAGAATGGCATAAGAATATAAGACGAATATCTGGTGAATTTGAATTCTTCTTCTTCTTTATATATAGACATAACTCTGTATGTTTTTCAATGTGCCTCCAGTAAGTTGTCGTTCCATCATTTTCGTGGTATTCCTACTGATCTTCTTCCTATTGGGGAACCGTCTCTTGTCGTCTTTACTACTCTATTTGTTGTCATTCGGCTTATATGATCGTTTCATTCTACTCTTCTATTTCTTATCCAGTTATTCATGTTCTCCACCTTGCATCTATGTCGTATATCTGTACTTCTAGCTCTGTCCCATAGTGTCTTACCATTAATTTTTCTAAGTGTTTACATCTCTGCTATTTCTAACATCTCTCTTTGTCCTCTCTGTGTCAGGTCTTGTTTCTGCTGCGTATGTCATTATTGGACTGATGATTGATTTGTAAATTCTGCCTTTCATTTCGTTCCCGATATTTTTATTTCTCAATGACTCAATGACAATGAGGTTGAACAATAGAGGACTCAGGAAAATCTCCTTGTCTTATTCCATTGCCAGCTTCAATAGGGTCGGTTAGTTCTTCTTCTACTTTTACTTTTATTTTGATGTTTCGGTAGATATTTTCGATCGTTTTAATTATTCCTAGAGGTATCTCTCTTGCGTACACTAACTGGATGGATAACGTCTTTTAATTTAACCCTGTCAAATGTCTTCTTAAGGTCCACGAAACATAGATATGCCGGTTTATTGTATTCTAATGATTTCTCTTGCACTTGCCTCATTATAAATATAGCGTCGGTGCATGATCTTCCCGACCTAAAACCTTGTTGGTCTTCTGCTAGTGTTTATTAGCAGAAGAGCTATGTTAACTTAATGTTAATTTTAGTGTTGTGTTTAATCAATTAATTCCTCTGTAATTTTTCGGGTTCGATTTGTCTTCCTTTTTGAAGAGAGGTATTAGAATGCTTGATCTCCATTCTTGAGGAATTCTGTTTTGTTCTATTATTTTTTACATACATTTTCTCTTTACTTCCTCTCTAAACCATGGTGTTTTCTTTTTTAAAATGTTAGTGTTCGTTACTTTCCTCTCTTCAACTGATTCTGTTGCTGCGTTAATTATTATATTTTTGAGTTTTCTCAGTTTTCTTCGATGTTATCGTTTTCTAATATTTCATTCCCAGCGATCTTCTCTGATATTCTTTTCACGTATAAGTATTTCGTGGATTCCGTATTTAGTCCTTCGACTTTGAATTAGAATATAATAAGGTTCTTGCCTATATTAAGAAGAATATGTATTAAGTTTTAAGTACGTTTCTTTGAAGGAAAAAATTAGAAGAGGATAAAAAGAAAAAGAAGATGTCCACATCCAAAGGTCCATCCAAAAAGTTTTAAGACACGATAACCAGTACATCTTGGAAATAGTTCTTCCATATTTTTAACATACAAGTTGAAGTGAAACTTCAACTTAATGACTTCAACAAGAAGGCATCGTAAAAGGGAAAAAATACTAGCGCACTAAACTCACTACTCTGGTTAAAAACCATCTCTAAACTATCTCTAAACAGGAAAATATATAGCTCTATAACAGCATTTTTAAATGCGTTGTACTTTATGGATGTGAAATTGGCAACTCACTAAGAGAACTGAACAAAAACTCCTTGTTCTGAAAATTGATTTTTGACGCAGATCAGGAGCACCAGAGAATGATGCACGTAACAAATAAAAGAGTAAGACAATTCATGAACAGAACAACCACCATCATAAAAGAAATAGAGCAACAAGAGCTTATTTGGTAACGGAATACAGACCATCGCCTACCGAACGTAATGTATTTTTTTTATTAAAAAATAAATCGCATCCAACCAAGGTTATTAATGTCGGAACAAAATATAAATAACAAAATTGTTATTTATATTTTGTTTGTTTTGTTTGTATAACATGTTCTTAGATATTTAATTACAATAACTAACCTAGAGTTTATGCTAGAGAGTTCGAGATATTGTAACGATGTCTTTCTTGATCATATTTACCACAACTTAAAAAGTGTTTAACTGTTAATCGAACGTTACACTGATCACATATGGGTGGATTATTCTTTGTGAAAAGGTAAGAGTGTGTTAACTTGGTATGTCCTAGACGTAGACGTGCATGCACAATTTGTTCACGCCTGTTAAGCGACGATGGAATCCACTGGAAAACATAACTCTTGATCTTATTCAGCTTAGAATTAGTTTGAGAACACTCATTTTACCAGAAACACAACACTTCATTTTTAAAATAAGTTTTTAAGTCACTGGAAATACACTTATCTATAGGCTCTGAATAATTGCTTAAAATTGCCTGTCGTGCAGTGCTGTCAGCTTCTTCGTTTCCCGTTATTCCGACGTGTGAGGGTACCCACAAAAATTGAACTCTTCCATGTTGATGAGCTTGGGACAGCTGTTATTTTATTAACTTTTCAAAAGGTTGTTTCGGAAAAATATGTTTTAAGTAAAAATATAAGTTTAGAGAGCTAAGGGAATCGGTTATTATCAGGGTTTTTGTGAAGGTAAGCTCGTTAAAAAGTTTCACAGCACGGTATATAGCCAAGAGCTTAGCTGAATATGTGCTGTATACTGGGGGTAGACGGAAAAAAAGATTGTTCTCTAAGGTAATATTGAATTAGCAGCCACCAGAGCAAATTTAGGAAGACGAAAACAACATGAATGGATGAAGTACAAAAGGTGGAGTCAGAGAGAGATCTACGACCAGGAGACTGAACCGATTAACGTGAATAAAGACTGGGAATCAGAAGCCAGAGGACGCTATAAACCGGACATTATATTTTCTCATTTGCTTTAGTGTTATCGTCAACGTACCTATAATGTAAATATGCTATATCTGATCCTGCTACGTCCCTTTTCATTGACACTCTTGCAATTGTTATGCTCTGACTTTTTTCATATTTTGTTTAACTTTTCTCTTTTTAATACAGATTACGGCATTATTTAGCTTTAAATTTCATACAAAAGTGTAATAACTGTGTCTCAAATTTTTATAGTTGTATAATGTCCTTTCTTGTTCTTGAATGCTTTGGGAATTTTTCTGCATATTTAATGTGTTTTTTGTGATCATTGTCCTAACTTAAATTTTTAATTGTTTCATGCTCCACTCCGAAGCGAATTTTTATTTACTTTTATTATATTATTTCTTTAATTCTCCAAGCACTTTTAAAATTTTATTTTTCTTTCATTAGATTTGCTCTGAGCATATCTTGTGATATTTTTTTGTATTATCTGAAACCAATAAAACAGAAAAACTACGGCTAACATATTTTATTATCAGGTTTACGATTACGATTCTGAAAACTGATACTTTTTGAAACTTCTGACTACCAATGCTAATATTATCAGGATCTTTGTTTAGTCATTCTTTAAAACACATTATATCTACCCATTTAATAGTTTCGTCGAACGAATGTTTCGTTTATTAGTAATAGGGTTTAGTATAATTGTTATTGTTCTGATTTTAGTTCGTCGATAAATCTTGTTTATATGGTGATAAAGTTCGTTTTAAATGTTACTAATTAAAAATATGACTACTCACAAAATTTCTGAAATTATACAGATATAATGTACAGGGTGGACCAAAAGTCCGGAAATGCCTAATTATCTCATAAATGGTTGGCCCAAAAGATACAAAAACAGGGATACACCTATTTTCAATATAAAGATTTGAAATTTTTGCCAGATTTACCATTCCTCTGATATCATGTATCACTTTGGATTTTTAAATACAACACCCTATATATTGTATCTTTATAGAAATCTCCAATTCAATACCACTTCAACCCTATATAATTTTTTCGATTTTATTTATGGAGTAAAAAACATCAAAAATAAAACAAAAACCTAGAAAAGCCTAATCGCCTCAATTTTTTGAACTTTTAAACATAATAAAAGTTTACTACATTGCTAAATTATTGTCTACTAATTAAAGCGTAAACAAGAGAAATAGAGGTAGAATAAGAGCAGTAGAAATGGAGTTCCTGAGGAGAAGCTGTAGACTTACAAAAAGAGACAGAATTGAAAACGCAGAGATTAAGCGGAGAATGGGAGTGCAATCAGACATAATCGACTATATAGAGGAGAAGAGACTATCCTGGTACGGCCACGTCAGAAGAGCGGACAGAGGACGCTGGATAAACAAAATCACAGAATGGAGCCCGATTGGAAGAAGAAAGAGAGGAAGACCCCGAAGGTCATTCAGAGATGAAATCGACGAGGCTATGGAGAAAAGAACCCTGCGAGATGGAGACTGGAATGACAGGGAAAATTGGAGAAAACGGTTGAGTGAAGGAAGACAGTGAAAACTGTGGAAATCCTTAGTAGTAGTAGTAATTAAAGCGTTTGAAAAGTCTTCCGGTGTGTATTTGACAATTATTTAAACGATGGTAGAATGCGTCAATTACATTTCTCCATGTTTCTCTAGAAATTGGTATGGATTCATTAATAATTTTTTACCTTAGCTCTGCAATACTTGCTGGTTTAGTTTTATAGATACTAATTTTTAAGTATCTCCAATAAAAATCATCTTTAGGATTCATCTCGGGTGAAATAGGAGACCATTCAATATTGCCTAATAAACCAATTCATCGTTCAGGATCTGTTTGATCTAAATAACGCCGAACATTTACAGCAAAATGGGCTGGAGCTCCGTGTTGCTGAAACCATATCTCATTAAAACTGGCTTCAAACTTGTTTTGAAAAATAAGTACAATTTGACTTCTAAGTAGCACTTCATAATTATCGCTTGTTAAATTTCCTTCTATAAAAACCAGCCCAATTAACTGAGTCCCCACTATAAGCACTATACATTAAGTTTTGGTGGTCTTTGAGTATGGGTTTTACGTATCCAGTGTGGATTTTTATCTTACTCCAATAACTTACATTTTGGCGATTTACATTCCGACACAGTGTAAATATTGCTTCGTCGAAAAAACATATCTTGTTAACGAAGTTCTCTTCAGTTACAATTTTATTTATTATTACCTCACTAAACTGTAATCTACAGTCGTAGTCATCTTCATGTAATTTTTGCAGCAACTGGATTTTGTAAGGTTTAAAGGAATTCTTATGCATTAAATGCAAGACATACATCATCATGTATTTGTCAAGCTCTGCTTTTTATTGAATTTATAACAAAATAACACTTAGTAAGAATGGTCTATCTGTTCTAATGCTAATTCGAACAGATAGACCATTCTTTTACTCATCCAGTTTCCTCTAGCGCTTTACAATTTTTTCGACCGTCCCGTTATGGACAAGAAAATGGTTTGGTATAAGTATCGTTGAATAGGTTGGCTACTTCACTGTAAGATCTTTTTCTATCGCCGTAGCCCCTCATCATTACAACAGTAATTGGGCGTTTTTCATTAAAAACTTTATTGTAGTGCTTTTAAAAACACAAAAAAAAACTGTCAGCTAAAGTTCTTAATACAATTTATTTTACAAAACTAAACAAAAATAAACGTCAAGCTATTGTTAGTTTTAAGAATTAATGTTCAATGTCACAGCATTCTTTATTTACTAACTTACTTCAAAATTATTTGTAAACAACAAGATTATGGGCTATATTAAAAACAAAATACGAAAAAATGAAAAAATTAGTCAAATATATAAGCAGGAACAATATGGAGCGAAATGGGAACGAGACAATCAAAAATTGTTCATTAAAATAATCAAAAGCAAGTCACAAAAAATACGTTCAAAGTGTTCTCTGCATTCTGAAAATAATGAGCAAAGTGTAAATTATGGGACAAACGATAAAATGGAAAATAGAGAAGACCGTGTTATTATTTTATACGGGATTAAACTACAATTGATTGTAATTCGAATTATATTTTTTTTTTGTGTTTTTGCTACATTTTTCTGCATTTGACTAAACAGGTATATTGTTATTATTATTCCTGTTTGATGTAAACAACCAATCAAAAGTTTATTTACTATAGCTAGAAAATAATAAATTTCTTTTAAATATTTAACTTTGACAAATAAATTTGACCTTTCGATTTGCACTTTAGAAATCGTTCTCAAAAAAGATTATTTCAGAATTTGGTTAAAAAGCGTATAACCACCAAAGTTATTGACGAGGTTATGTCATTTCACAAAATTTAAAATTTACTCACGTAACCACAGTGTTATAGTGTTATGAAAAGATATGAGGGTGGATTTTTACCTGGATAAATTTCTGTAAGAAATGTATCCAAGTGTTGCTACGCCACTGGTAGCAATTAACTTTTGGTAACTAACAATTTTTAACTTCTACCTAGGTAAATTCTCATGAAAGTCGAAAATGTATTTAAAAGATATGTTTACCAGCAGATTAATCCGACCAAGATCCGAGAATCAATTATCCGACCAATTCCAAAAATTTCTCTGTTAGACAAGAATTGAAAAGGTCCATTTTTACCTAAAGTTCATTCGTTTACCAAATTCCCATCAGTAAACATGAGCACGTGTTGATATTCGCCGTCTCATTCGTCAAGAGGCTATTAAATATAATTTATTACCTTAAGCGAGACAGATTCTCATGTTACAGATCCCAACTTTTTATTTTTATAGTTTTTTTAATTTTTAAGTTAATATATTGTGTTATATTTATGTTATAGTTATTGTTAAGTTATTTACTGGTCGTGTTATTTTTTAGAGTTTAGTTTAATTGTGAGATAATGATTAAATTTCAAGAAATTCTTTCACTAACAGTTTCAAAAGTAAATATTTTTAAAAATCATATGATACATAGGTCGTACATCAGTACGAGCCTGTTTGCCTTACACGTGGGTCTATTGACGATTGGGAAATTGTAGAATGAATAGGGTTTACCTCTGTATAGAACTATCGAAGTTCTCCCCCGCCGCTCGAAAATCCATTGCAATAGTCAGGTATTGAAAATCGGAATTTTAAGTCAGTATAATATTGTACCCCAGCTTAGCTGGTCGCTCGAATATTAGTTAGTTTTTAGTTTCGAATTCGATATAATTCGACGTATTTTTGGATTAAGAGTTTTTAGACTATCGCGAAATCAGTCTCAAATTGTATCCCAGCTAAGCTGGTCGCTTTTTGTTTTTAGAGTTTTATCTCGCGCATTGTAATTATCGTTACATATCTTTTTTAGCTGAGTTAAAAGCTGAACGCTCATTAGTTATCAAGTTTATTCATATATAAGAAAACGTCCTTAGTTGAAGTGATAGTTAGTAGTAATATTTAATCTGTATCAGTGCTTATGTTTGTAGTATGTCGTGGACCAGTGTATAGACAGTGATTGGGGCTATTTCAATAAAGAACTTGCGCTAAAACTTTGGCTAGATATTAGCTTAGTTGTAGTAAAATTAAACTATTAATTTACGTACTATTTGAACTGCTTGTTTTCTTATTTCCCACGCCACTGGGTGGTCCTTCGGATTGGAAGTAATTACAAGACTTAGTACGCTCTAAATAGCAATATCGCCATCCTAATTTGTTGAACAAATATCCCTTTAATTCTACCATTACCCTGTGGAACTTAAAATTCTGATTATTTAAGTGTTCTGGACTATTAATGTGTGCTACAAGCGTTTGTATGTGTGATACAATACGTGTTCGTGTATTTTGTATGTGTGTTGTGTGTTAACTATGCACTGTGTATGATTGAAGACGAGTGTCTCAAAATTTCTTAATTCGCTATTGTTGGTATATTTTTGTCGTTGACTTCTTCTTTCAGCATTGGAAACCATAGTCTGCTACATTCTGCTGATGGGTTTACACCACATTTTTCTTCATTAAGGAGGATGAGCGCTGTCTCTTTGAGTTTTCTATTTTCCATGTATGTTTCATGCTCGTTTATACTGACAGTTAGTGGTCTTGCGGTTTCTCCCACATAAAATTTGTTGCATTCACAGTATAATTTATAGATGCAGTTCTTTGATCTTTCTTAAGTATCGTTTGATTTGGTTTTAGACAAAATAGATCTGAGTGCATTAGTTGTTTCAAATGTTGTTGTGATGTTGTAGTTATTTCCTATCCTTTTTAATTTTTCTGATAATCTCTTTACATGTTATTGTCATCTTTGAGTCTCTTTTTGTGAGTTTTCTGGATTGATTATAATGTTTTGTTGTTTTTTTTCTCTTTCGTTCAATCTTGAGGAATTCCTTGCTTATAAATGACAGTAGGTAGTCATTTTTGTTAATACCTGCTAGCTATTTATTTAAAAATGTAAAATTATCATTACAATCAATTGTGACTTAATTCCATATAGACACAATATTTAATTTAGACATGCCACAAGAAAACAGTTTAAGATTATTATTCAATTTATTGTTATTCAGTGAATGTAAGTGAGAAATTAGTACTATATGGACATTTTTGTTAATATTTTCAAAACGAATATATACATTTTTTACTATTATCTTAAGCTATTCTAGTTCTTTAAAAGTACACTGATAAAAACATATTAAAAAGGTTATGGAACTGTTTTTTTTTGTAGTATGTCTAAGTTCATTACATTTATATGAGAATAAACCATAATTGATTATATTCACTATTAATAATCTATTTAAATTTTAATAGTTTGGTTAAAGATATAACTATTTTAGGTTGGTTTTAATAGCATTAAGCAAATATCCTATAAATAGAAATTCTAACGAGTTCCAACACAGTCAATTCGGGTAAAAATATCATAAAAATGTCACAGTGGGAAGGTCGTAATTTTATCGCGTCTCTAATGGTCATATTTGGAATAACAAAATAGTTGTTATAAATTTGTACTGGTCAATTTAGTTACGATATTTTCCTGTTTTTCTATCTGTTGTATAACGAATATATCTTCTTCTTCCTCAGCTTTTTCCTTTTCAGACGTCACTGTTCCTTACTCTTCCTTGTCTACTTCTGTTCATCGTGTCTTCTTCATTTAAACCTGTCTCTCACAAGTTCTCTGCCATAAAGTGCCTTCATCCTCTTCTCGGTTTTCCTCTACCTCTCTATCCCTCAACTTGTAACAGTTGTATCCTTCGATCCACACAGTTTTCATTTCATTGTCGTAACTAAATCATTGAAGTCTTGTTCTGCAGTTGAGACTGTAGTCATCCCGGCCCTTTCTGTAATGAAGTCGTTCCTAATCTTGTGTTTCTTCTACGTCTTACTCAACATCCGCCGTAACATTTCTATTCCAGCTTTCGTCAAAACCAAATTTCTGTTCCTATTTCCTCTTTCGCTTCAATGTCTTCCTTTATTCTGGTCCAGTAGGAGTCTATATCTGTCTGGCCTTCTTCATTTACATTTTGATTTCTTAGCCTGGTGGTGATGTTTCCGAGTACCGTTCTGCAATTGTCGCATCTCCCAGCTTTTGCACATTCCATTTTTTTATCCATTTTATTTTCTTTACTAGTATTTAAAATTCTAGCCCTCAATCTTGAGATCACTAGGCAATGATCTGAGTTTCCATTTCAGCTATGTCAATTTTATTTTCCTGAACCCTCTTTATGGGCCACACTTCAGCGCCTGGTACCATTTTCTCCCTTTTACTTTTCTTGAACATATATACATATAAAATTTTGTTGATTTTGAGGAGATTTTATACCATCAAAACTGTCGGAGAACTCCTTCTCTCTTTTGCTTTCCTGTTATCATCAAATTTTAAATTTTGTATATATTTTAAACTCAGAACAATCGATGATCTAACCCTTTCCTGGCCTCCTGAACTCTGTCAATTTTTATATACTTTCAAAACAATCGTATTCTGCTACAATGATAACGAATATCGAACTTTGTCCAAGATATTCCAGACTTTCGAGAATCGGTAAAAAAAATTAAAAACAGAGCACATTGGAAAATCGAGTAACTAAACCAAGACTAAAAAACCGAAAGAAAGGTAGAAAAGATAGAAATTTTGATGCTGGAACAGGCATTCTGAAATGCCTAGGATGAAAATGAAGAACTTCTTCTCTTCTTAAGGTGCCTTCTCCATTACTGAAGGTTGGCTATAACTACAGCAAATTGCTCTCTATCTTGAGCTATTCTTAGGATCGAATGTGTGTCCATGTCTGTCCAGTCTCTTACATTCTACAACCAGGAGCAATTTCTTCTTCCTGGACCTCTTCTTCCTTCCATTTTCCCTTCCATTATAAGTCGTAGGAAGTTGTATTTTTCTCCTCTGTAAATATGTCCTAGATAACTCGTTTTTCTGTTTTTTACAATATTTAGGAGTTCTCTCTCAGTACCCATTCTTCTTAGCACCTCGTTGGTCACGTGCTCTGTCCAAGAGATCTTCAGCATCCTTCGAAAAACCCACATCTCAAAGGCTTCTATACGCCTCATACTTGTAATTCCGAGAGTCCATGTTTCCACTCCGTATAGCAATATGGAGTATATTAACGTTTTTATAAATTGATATCGGATATCCAACGATAACGTAGAGTTTGTAAATGAAGAACATGCATTATAATTTGTGCAATACACATTTTATCCTTCCATTCTAATTCTTGAAGCATTCGTCACTGTTACATAAAAAAACTGTCTTATACATTACAATTAAAACAATAAAGATATTTAATTATTAGTAATTACCAGTAGCAATTAGACCCACCTACATTTCATGTATAACTGTCAACACATTTCCAATATGTATTTTACTATTTCATAATCAATCTTATTTGACTAAACTTTTAATGCGAAAAACCTTTACATAAGTTATTGTTAGCTGTTTTTTTATCGCAAACAGGAATACCAATTGACCCGTATCACCTCTAAACTTCCTCACCTCAACGAAAGAACCACAAAGACTAGAATTTATAAAAGTACATATATAAAGCTAACCTGTAGAGATAGCACAATGCTCAGGTACCCATTTGTTCTTCCTGTGGATCTTGAAGTATTTTCTTTCGAGAATGGGTTCCGGTTCATGGGTTCCGATAATGGGAATCTCTTGGTATTAATTTTAGGTCGTGAATAGCCTCTGACGGTACCTGCAACCAAGTTTTTCTAGGTTTAATAAAAATATTAACCTATAGCTACAAGGTGGGTTAATAAAATAAATATACTGCCCAACACGGATCGTAAAATTTGTCAAAAAGAACAGATTGATCAAAAAAGTTTATATTTTAGTGACAAATTATTTAAACATATATACAAGGTGACAATTTGACACGTTTTCACTGTTATTATGTTCATTTCCGTTAATAATATGAAGAACGGTAATTCTTTTTTAAGTAAAAGACTTTAAATAAATATTTTTAGCTATCCAGGTTTAAACCTCTCATCATCATCATCTGTCAACCTCTTGCATCCACCGTTGGAGATAGCATTCCCTCATCTTCTTCCACTGTTCTCTATGCTGTGCTTTCTCTTTTAATTTCTTGCTGTTTTTCATAAGTCGTCCTAACCTGTCTATCCTGTTGGTGGTCTACCTCGGCGTCTCTTGTTTTCTCTAGATCTCCATTATATGAGTATTTTAGTCCACCTATTATCATTTAAACGTGCTATATGGCCTCCGTTTCCATTTGGTTTGTGAAATTTTTTATGACATCTGCTGTTTACTTAGTTCTCTTTCTTTATTACTATCCTGTTTGGTATCATATCTCTTCGTGTTTTCCTATTTCCATTGCTCATTCGCTTACTCTTATTAATTTACTGGCCTATTAGCCTCATTAGCTCATTAGTCTACTCTTATTTGCCTTGCATAATAAGTTGCAATAATGAGTATTTTGGCCCGTTTATTGCATGCACTAAGTACTCAAGTTTTCTCGTTTTGGTAGTAAACAATATTTTAGCTTCTTTTCCTATTCGTCTAGTAACTTCTGCGTTTAACATTCTTCGAGTCCCTGATATTCGCAGGCTTCTTCTGTAACACCAAAATTCAAAGGCGGCCAACTTATTCAGATGTACTTGTTTTGATGTCTATGCTACCAAGCCAGAAAGAATGTGTATTCATTAATGCCAAGAAGAAGATGTGTATTCAATAATGCGTATGTGTGCCTACTGTTTATAATATAGATTTGTTATAATTCGAAGGTCATTGTATTGTAATTTTGATGACGTCCATTAGCTCTTTGTGGCGACTTTACGGGATTCCTACGTTCATCAATAAATCAATATAGGTTAATTGATGAATTTTTTGAAACCATATGTTATTATCGGCAGTAAACTTTTGTTGTAAACTTCTTTCTTTGAGCAAATCGGTAGCGTTCTTTTTAGAATATGTCGCATCTTACCAAATGCTGTCAATCCGAAACTTAAACGGCGCTGAAACTCACAGGTATTATTGTATTTTTCTACTATTATTTCATGTCTTAAGTAAATTTAGTTAAAACCAGATGCATTTTGTTACCCCCTATCTCCATCACATGGAATTAAATTGGTCTGGTATTTCGTTTTTTGAAAGTTTATGTTGAGGCTCACTTGTTCTATCGCCTGTTAAATTTTTTTCATCATTTTGTAAGCTTCATTTAAACTCAGCTGTAGTATTAATATCATGTGAAACACTCAAGTGATTTTTAAGTATTCACCATCAGTATTTGTTCTTCTTTTACATCAATCTCGTTACTTACACGCGTATTCCAGAACTGCCGTGAATAGTTGAGAGGAGATGGTGTCGCCTTGTCTAATTAATCAATCCGTAAAGTCATAAACAGATGTTTTTGCGTTGTTGTATATGTTTTTCATTTCGGCGTATGTATAGTCTGCTCGACTTACCGCCAATAGGATCAAACTTCAACAGGATCAAAACTTTCTTAAAATCGAAATATCAATGTGAGTGGTTTATTATACTCAAAATACTTTTAAATCATTGTTTCTAGTACTTGTAGGTGGTCATTCATCAACCGACTTATTGGTCTATAATCTCAAGATCTGATATATCCCCTTTTTATGTCTAAAGATATTGATTGCATTATTCCATTGTGTAAGGACTATAGTTTGGTTTAGAGATAGGTTAAATAGTTCAGATACTACTTCTAGCAATTTCTCACCTCCAACGTTAAAAGTTTCTACTACTATTTGGTCGTCTTCCAAAGCCTTGTTTTTTTTTCATTTTTGTTAGGGTTCGTTTCACTTCCTCTATTGTTATGCTAGAGAGAAGTTTGGAATTTGTCTCCTTTTGTGAACTGGCTTGTATAACAATTTGTTGTTACCTCTAGTACTCTCTCTGTTTATTATTATATGACCTTCCTTATTTTTCAGTTTAATAATCTTCTTTTTACCATCATAAAGCATTCTTTCTTCTAAGCATCTTCACATTTCCATTTTCCTCAATTAGTTTTTGCATTTTCTTAGTATTATACCTCCATAGTATTATACCTTCTCTGATCTTTACAAATTGCTTTTGACATCTTTCTGTTCAAGCTCCTGTATTTCTGTATCCTGTAAGTACTCTCTCTTGGTTTTCTTTTTTAATACAGTATTATTTTTTTTTCCAGTTATTAGCGTTTCTGTGATTGCATTACATCCATAAATGGTTTCAACGTCCTTACAAAGAAAATGTTTTATGTCCTGATTTATAGATTCCACAAAATCATTTGTGTTTTCAAGTTTACCTTTTATCATTTCTCTTCTCTTTTTTTTTTTATTCAGTACCGATAGAGATAATACTCGTTACACTATAACAAATATTTTTCGGGGACCCTTGTATGGTCCTAACGTGAAAAATTATCCCGGATGTTTACATTTGTCTAATTAATTGTCTAATGCCGTTTGTTTTCCCGCTCAGTTGTCAGTTTCTAATTAAAGTAAAAGGAATATAAAAAATACTTTATGTTTGTTTAGGGAGGGGTTCGATAGAGACGATAAAATAAAACTATGACTCTGGAGGCAGATACCGGATATTTATGTTCTTTTTTTGAATTATATAACGATATTTAATGGGTTAAGTTAATCAGGATTTTTATTGTCGTATTCACATGTCGTGCATGAACTTGTTTTGATATCAATTCAATTCGTGGCAAAATATTTTATATAAGATAATATCATAATGCAATTTGTTTTTTGTTTTGTCGTAGAATTTAATAATTCTGTACAAAATAATTGTATTTTTGTTAACTGATAAAGGTTATTTTATGTGTGTTTATGCATAACTATATTATTTTTATTAATAAAGTTAGTTGATTAGTGTTTCGAGCTACCTTAAAAATATGTTGAAAGAAGAAAGAATTTTGACAATTTTATTCGGCTTAAATTATCTTATGTATATCTTGATATTTACATTTCTATTTCTACATTATTTTCTTCCCTTCTATATTCCCTTCTCGGCCACTCTCGGAGTGCCACATCAAGTTTTTTGTTAGCTTTTACAGACATGTGCTCTCTTAAATTTATATTTTTATGGCACCTGGAACGACAAAAATAGAGTAAGACAGACGGGGTTAGAGCCAGGAGAAAAACGATGATAATACAACACCTGCAGTATATAAAAATAAATCATAGCAGAGATATAAAAATACAAAAGAAGACGAGAAACGCAAAAGCTTGAAAATTTATAAAAACAACAGCAACATCATTCTTGAAGTTAAAATCAAAGAACCAATGCACCCTGATGATACCAATTTCAAGAATAAGAACAAGACGACAGCCGAAACACATAAGCATTGAATGAATAGGTTCTGAAACCGTTTTGTTGTGAAAAAATTCAATATCCAGAGAAAACCTAAGAATTATCACTATTGACATCTTATTTTTGAAACAAACTTTTAAATCGCCAGACACTCTGACACTCGGTTTTTGGTGCTATAGGACCAGATGCGTTTTAGAATTACTTTATAAACTATTAATTTATTTTCTAGTGATAGTTCAGATCTTCTTTCAAGTAGCCAGTAAAGTTGTCTTAATTTTAATCCAAGTTGTTTTCGTTTATTGAAGATGTGGTTTCTTCAAGTAAGTCATCTATCAAGATGAATACCAAGGTATTTTGCACTGTCGGATTGCGGTATATCTTAATTGTTTAGTTTTTTCAGGTTTTTTGCTGCTTTGTTAAATGCAGCTATATTGGTCGGTGTTTGATTGTTTTGCCATGTCTTTCTAAGTTTTCTCTTTTCTAGAATTTTTTATGTAATGGCCTCGGGATAGAACTCCTTGTTAGGTTTATTATTTAAGTTATTAGTAATGGTTTCTTTAAATAAAGTCCAATTGGTTTTTGATGAATAAAGCGTAGGAGGTCTAGGTAAATAAATTATTTCAGAAGACATGGTAAGAAATACTGGCGAGTGATCGGATGTTAAGTCGAAGGATGATTTAGTTGTTAGGTGATTATCTGCTGTACCTTTGGTTATACAGAAATCAAGGAGAGCTGGAAGTTTTCTTCTATCTGTTGCCCAATATGTAGGTTTACCTGTAGAATAACTTTTGAGGTTATTGATATTAATTGCCTGAAGTAGTTGTCTGCTACGTGAGTTCATCAATCTAGAGCCCCAAAAAGGATGTTTCGCATTGTAGCATCACCACCGGCTAGAGATCCAGTCTTCAGTTACTATGTTTGTGGCCTGCAAGTGCGATATTTTAATTGCCTGTAGTTGGTAATGTTTTATACTGCTTTTGATACTTATGGCGGAACCTTAGTGTGCAGTATTATCAGGATGATTTGTGGTTTATAAGTTCTTCAGTATAGATGCTGAAATTCTGAGAAAGTTTAGATTGAACAGAGTCATTTGGCGTTACGACTGTATCTCCGATTCTAAGTTCACCTTTGGATGCATGTGTATATATTTTAATCCATTCATTGTATGGTTGGTCTAGGATTGATTTAAATCTGAGTTTAAAAACCATGGGACTAGTTTCATAATGGAATTAGTTTGAAGTACTGTTGAAAACCGAATGTTCAGGCTAGAGCTATATCATCGGATTCTCTGGTAGTAAGGTTTGGGGACACAGGGCTTACTATTGTAATAATTGATATACATGTTCAAAGCATTACAAAAGAGTTTGTTTATATTTTAGGGCTTACTATTGTTAAAATTGATATACATGTTAAATGCATTACAAAAGAGTTTGTTTATATCTCAGACGATAGATTTGGCTAAGATAGAGCTAATCTTCGGTAGTGTAGAGGTGGTTTGCCGGCTTCGCTCAATATGCTTTCGGTGGCAGTTGTCCGGAAGGCTCCAAGTGCAATTCTAATACCAGCCTTGTGTATGCTATCAAGTTTTTTAAATAAATTTTTTGAATTAGATGCATATGCAATTGATCCATAATATAATTTAGATCTAATTAATGTTTTATAAATAAACAGAGTTTCCCGATCTGTTCCCCAGTTTTGGTTTGTCATGGTTTTTATTAAATTCAGTCTTATGTGACATGATAAAAGTATTTTTTTTTATATGTTTCTACCATGTAAGTTGTTGATCAAACCACAATATCTAAGAACTTTGCCGTTTGGTGAGAAATGAGATGGTGGTATTGTATAATTTTAAGGTAGGGGTCGTTGATGAAACCTTTTTGAAGAAAAACGTTCTTGATGTTTTAGTTTCTAAAAATTTAAATCCGGTATTCAGAGACAATTGTTCTAATTGGTTCAAAAAATCCTGCAAAGCATTTGTCATTGACGTGGTGTTGTTTTCTTTTATAAAGACGGCAAGGTCATTTGCAAAAAGTCGAGCCTTTATAGGCTTATTAAGATTGTTGTTAATAATATTGTTTATTACCACTAAGAATATTTAAAACCGATCATTGAGTGTTCCATTTTCTTCAGTTTTCTCCGTCGAGTAAATAATATGTATTCTCACACAAGAAGACCGGTTTTTAATACATTTTAGGCAATTTCCACGATTATTCCATGAATATATTTCTTTCAGAATATCGAATTTCGAAGAAGAGTTAAATGGTCTTTAAAATCCAAAAATATTGCAATACGGTATTGCTCGGTTGCTAGTGATTGTAAGATTCGATAAAGAAAATTGTCGTCCCGATATATTAAAAGAAGATTTTAAACTTAAAACTCATTCTGAGTTATAAAACAATAGACAACCAAAACAAATACTTAAATGGACACCTACAAGAAAGGCAAAAAAGAAGACATCAATCAATTGTCAATTTGTTACATACCATAATTTATTACCTAGTACAACTTAACAAATTAAATTTATAACTTCTTACTTAAAATTCTCTCTGAATGTTTTGGTTAATTCATTTTATTTAGCAAAGAGTAATATAATTTTAATACTATAACACCGCACCTGAGCAATTCACGCTTTGAGAATCACTTTTACTTTGTTATGTATTTTATTCCTATTTCATATTGGCGCTACCACCATAACGTTGCAACTAAGTATTTTAATGACCGCATGAGGGTAATATATTATTAGTAGTTTATATTTATAGCTGAACAGTTAATATCTCCAGATAATAGTAGGTTGTTTGTTGAACAGCTAAGAGCAAGGGTGTAAATAATTTCTTTTATTGCTTGTTGGATAATCTTCGATGTATTAGACAGTATGAATTTGAAAAACTGAGGGTATAGAGGGTGGTACGTCCTTATAGACTAGAAACAAATACAGATTTAATTGTTATTCCGCATTTCCGATTTGACGACATGCTTTCCCAGATCATGGCAGATATAGGAAATTTGACTTTTCTCTTCAGGCTGTCGGGATGGAAAGCTTCATTTTTCCTGCGAATGACGCGACTCCTACTGTCTCCAACACATACTTCAAATCTGTACCCATCACTCCATTATATTGAATTCCATTTTTATTTCCATTCCATAGTCTATTTTTCTTTTGTTGTAATGTTAAAAGTGTCTTTTCCTTAGCCTAAAATAAAATGCAATTTATTAAAAACAATTCGTACTAATTTTTTCAACTATAAAACTTACTTTCTAAGTACCAAATCCTAATTTATAGGCCTCTCAGTGACATGTTGATCTGGAAACGTGTCTTTCAATAACGTTACTCCATAAAAGGCATAACTCCATATACTTTATTCGTCGATTTTTCACTATAATGCGTCTTAATGCCCTTCGATCTGTTTCAGTTATTTTACTGTTTCGTACATTTCTACGTTTTGTGACGACCGAACCTGTAGTTTTTTATCTTCTGACTATATTTCTTACACTATAACGTGAGAATTGCAACATATTCGCGATTTCCGAATTGGATTTTCCAGAATTAAAAAATCTAATATTGATTGAACAAATTTTCTCATCGATAACTTCACTTCTACCCATTGAACAATCCACAAACGTCAAAAAGCTTTACAATACTACAGAATAGATTTGACTTCAACTGACAATATTATTGTTTTAATGTCATTTAGTTGTAGTTTTCTGAATTTTTTTACTGTTACAAATAAATAAAATACGGGTAATGTTTTTAATAAATATTAATAAAAATGCCATATTAATTAATATGGGAACTTATAAATACATGCAGAGTATAATTTGTTTATGGTAATTTAAACTGCAAATTCCATAGGTGGGCCAACTAATATGGGAAGGGGTTCGTATGTCTATGGGTGCTTGTGGGCCTGTGGGTCTAAGTGGGTGATTAATCACCCATTCTATTCGACTCAAAAACGTCTATTATGACTGATCCCCACAACTTAAAGTTGTTTCTTTCGCTCAGTCTCTTTAACAAAGTCTATTATGACCTTAGGTGACACTTCTACGAAGTCGTAGGACTCAAGTTGGTAATGATCATGTATTCTATTTGTATTATATGTCTATGATTGAAACTAACCTAACATAACCTGTATATATTAGGTTAATACATAACCTAACAAGAATACATAAAAAAAGTCAAACTCGTTTTAGATGATCTTAAAAAAAAGTTTTTTTTTTATTCTTATGTGAAGTAACTAACATTTGTATTCTTATGCTGCAATTATGATTTGATAACTTTTTAGAGTATAACTAATGCGTTGGGTTTTGTCCAGAATAGGTACTATATAACCGAAAAATATTTTGTTTATTATACACACTAGAAAATCGGTATGTAGCACATCCTGTGCCACTAGAAACGCCAATGTCGAAATAATAAAAAAAAATGTTCAAACAGGAAGCTTTGATAATGCAGAACATAATGACAATTTGTAATTATGCCGGTGTAATATACATAGCCAAACACACACATGCAAATTTAGATTTTAATATCAAAAGCAATTGATATGATGATTACTCAGGGGATTTTTATAAAATGATCTATGCAGGACGGGATTATAAATATTGGAAATATAATTACTATTCAAATGGGAATAAGACACAATTAAAGGTTAAAGTGAGTTTATTGACGTTTCAATTTCCACTTCGGAAATCGTTCTCAAAATACAAACATTAGTAAATTAAACAAATTTTGTTTTTTTTTTAATTTTTATTTTATTGGTGCGTTCTGCACATACGATGACCTCAATATAACAATTGGGATCATCCTGAAGGGGGAGAGAAGATATTTTGTTCAATCTAGAACACGCTGGTTGCCCCCTTTTGGATTGGGTATGTATATTAAAATAAAAGAAATGAAAACAAGTGGACTGTATAAAACTCTATTTTAAAAAGAGGTGAAATAAACCATAAATATACATAACCCAATATACCTACAATTATAAATAAAGAAGAATATAAACTTAAAAGAAGAAGAATATATGTAGTACAAACTTACACACAAAAAGAGAACCATAAACAAAACAAAACTGTCGATTGTATATATACCACGTTATAGATAGAAATAATATACAAAAAATAAAAAATATGAATATATATGTCATATAAAAACAAATTATTAAACTCAATGCAAAAGTATACTCATAATACACATTATGAGTTAATATTAGGTAATAAAATACACAACACTGTGATATATATACAAAAAGAATAGTGAAATTATTATAATATGAAAAATATACAAATCTACATAAAGGTAATGAAATGTTCTCAATCAAGTTCAATCGCGATCGCGGCACAACTGATAAAAAGTTCGAAGCAAATATGACATCTATATACCAAGTAAACGTACTTGATATATGCAGCAACAAAATTATGGTATTGTTCCTTACCCAATGAGAAGATGGCACTCCGGCCACCGCAAAAAATATGTCTTCACCGACGAATAACAGGAACCACAAAATTTCTAATTTCAACTTTTCTGCATCAAACCGACTTCCTCGGTCAAAGGACCGCTGGCAAGTGTCTTAAGGTACTCTTCTTAACCCAAACGCACACACATGTGTGTGGTTTGAGAGATAAAACTCGACTCTGATTGTGTAGATGCATCGCTTATCTCAAATACACATCTGTTTCATTTTGCAGATTGCCTGTCTCGTAGCATGTAGTTTTTAACCCAGATGCACCCTTATACATGAAATCTTGATATACGGGGAGAATCAAAACTACCAGAAAAGTCTTAATATTTAATAAATGTTTATTAACAGTTGCGAAACTGCAACATTTATTTTGAGAACGATTTCCGAAGTGGAAATTGAAACGTCAATAAACTTATTTTAACTTTTAATTTATTCCCATTTAAATAGTATGGTAGAGTTTGGGTCTCTTTTTCTTGATCAAAGAGTCGGTTGGATGTCGACACATGAGAAGATAAATTGCTTTTTAACATCTGAAATGTTTATCTCAGTCCAGTAGCATTATAGCGATCTTCTAGCAATCTTTCAGAGCATTTCATAGTAACTTCATTATGTTCATTGGAATTGCCAGCATCACTGCTTAGGGATAAATCGTCCTAAAGAAGATTTTTTATTATTGCCCCACTAGTCGTAGGAGTATGTTATGTCTTTATTTAATTCTAATTTATTATATTGTTCTTATTTTAATTTATTAAAATAACACGATAATTTATATCAATTTATTAAACCACTGTACAACAATTTATTTGACTAATTATTACATAATTTATGTATACGAACGTGACAATTAAATCGCGAGCGCGAGTCTTCAAAATTAACTTTTCTTCCATATAAAATGTTTCATTTATATACACAAACTGCCGTTATCTCGAAAAGTCGACGGCCCTCTCGACAGAGCGGCAAAATGGTCTCTCAAAACTGGTATATACATCAGCTCGTCTCCAGAAGGTTCGAATTATTGTTTTTATAACAAAGGGAGACCCATCGTGTGTCAGGTAGACATTACCTAGAAAATACTCGAATGAATAAGCATATTAGTAATAAACATGTTTACCGTTTTGGGTCAGAATTTATCGTAACAAGTAGTATAATACCTTTCTCTTTTACCTTTGTGTTCGTTGGTTTACCTATACGTCTCACACCATTGTCGTCTGATTCTGCGCTTTAACCACCTATGAGCTTCTATAGGTTTTATCAATATCCGCATCATCATCTTCGTCCAGATTCATCCGTCGAAAGAATATACAACCTAAATATTTGAGGTAAGCAAAATACTAAATCAGTGTTATTAAACAATAGCTTACCTGTAGGTGTTGTTTCATTAGGAATATTATATGACAGTAATTTTAGTATTCTTTTCCCACGAGAGATCGGATACATTTTGCAATTATTAAACAACATATGTATTGTACAACTTTTAACAATCTAATACTTCTTCTTCCTTTGCCCTATCCGTTTCGGACGTTGGCTATTTTGACTTTGTTTACGGCACCTCTGAACAGTTCGGTCGATGTTAGTCCGAACCATTGTCGCAGGTTATGCATCCATGAGTGTCGTCTTCTTCCCGGTCCCCTCCTACTGTCGATTCTTCCTTGGACTATTAGCTGTAGCAGCCGGTACTTAGTATGCCTCATGACATGTCCGAAGTACTCAAGCTTCCGTTTCTTTACGGTGAAGATTATTTCTTTGCTTTTGCGTATTCTGTGCATTACTTCCACGTTAGTGAGTTGTTCTGTCCAGGATATCCGAAGAATACGGCGATATATCCACAGCTCAAAGGATTCTAGTTTCTTTAGGGTGGCTTCCGTTGTGGTCCATGCCTCTGCTCCATAGAACAAGACCGGAAAGACATAACACTTGACCAGTCTTAATTTTAGTTCCATTGAGATTTTGCTTGTGAACCACTTTTTCATATTGTTGAACGCGTTTCGCGCTTTTTCAATTCGTGATCTTATTTCTGTTGACTGGTCCCATTTTGTGTTGACTGTGGTTCCAAGGTATGTGTATGTCTCCACTTGTTCTATTTTTCGGTTGTTTAATGTCAATTGCATCGGAGGTTGTTGTGTTCTGCTGATGAGCATGCATATAGTTTTGGTTGTATTGAGTTCTAAACCATATTCTTGACTTGCTATGTGTATGCTTTGCATGAGTCTTTGAAGCTCGTTGCAGTCATTTGCGATAATAACTGTGTCGTCAGCATATCTAATATTATTGATTACCTCTCCGTTTACTTTGATACCCTCCGAAACTTCTCCTAGTGCTTCTCTGAAGATTTGTTCAGAGTATATATTGAACAGGAGCGGCGAGAGGACGCATCCCTGTCGTACACCCTTTTTAATATCTATCTTCCCACTGTGTAAGTTGCCCATCTTTATCTCAACACTTTGCTTCCAATACAGACTGGTTATTATGCGCAGATCCTTGCCATCAATATGCATCTTCCTGAGCATTTCCATGAGTTTATCATGTTTGACCTTGTCAAGTGCCTTGGAGAAGTCGATGAAGCACAAGTGGACGTCCTTGTGCATGTCTCTGCATCTTTGAATTAAAACTTGCAGACTGAAGATCGCCTCTCTTGTGCCCAATGCGCTTCGGAATCGGAACTGTGACTCCGATATATTTGCTTCGCATTTGTTATATATTCTATTGTGTATGATTTTGGTGAAAACTTTGGTAATGTGATTTATCAAGCATATTAAGCGGTGTTGATCACAGTGTTTTGCACTTGGTGTTTTAGGTATGGCTACAAAGGTCGATCGAAGCCATTCCTCCGGAATCTCCCCTTTGTCGTACCTGTCAGAAAATCGAGGAGTTTCGCATAGGAGTTTTATGATCTCGCTCTGTATGTTGTCGGGACCTGGTGTTTTGTCGATGAAATGGCTTTTTCCACTTCAGACCTTAGTATTTCGGGTCCAGTCATGTCGTCATCTTGGTCCACTGTCGCTCTGCGTTTATCGTTAAAAAGTAGTTCTACGTAATCTTTCCATGTGTCAATGAGCTTCAAGTCGTCTGATATAAGGTTACCGTCTGCGTCTATTAGTGTCGGGTGGGGATTATTGGTTTTCTTTTTAGTTGTTAATTCTTGGATCTTTTTGTGCATGTTGTGGTAGTCATATCTTCTGTCGCACTCTTCGATTTCATCGCATTTCTCCTTCAGCCAGCGTTGATTCGCTTCCTTTATCTTTGTTTTTATATTGTGACTTGTTTCTTGATACTTCACTTGATTTTTGCATTTGTGTTGTCTTCTTTCTTCCATCATATTCATTCTTTCTTTTTTACGCGCTCCTGTAACAGAAGTGTCTTGTTTGTCATTTCAACAGTCTAATACTATTGTGAACTAAATAAAATTGTTACGATTTTTTTAGTTCATGACAATTCCACCAGGTACCAGGGTACATAACACTATGTCCGGATGGTAAATAACAGTGCACACATTTAGTAGAAGTAAACAACACCAAGTCCACATGGTGTTGTTTACCTCTGACTGGAAGTAACTTGCCGTAAAATTGTCTCTGGACATAGTATGGTTTACCTCTGTGTAGAGCCGGAAAAGTTATATTCAAAAGTGCAATAATCCCACTCTTGATAAAAATGGACAGTGTTCTTTACCTTCGGAGTACAGATATTATATCCTTTGATTTATAATTTTAAGAAATAACTTTAAAATGTGGGACATTAAATTGATGGTCCGGAAATCATTGCAGATTACAGTTTTGTTTTCTTTGGTAGAGCAATAAACGTTAACTTCAACGTTAGGGACCCAAAATTCTTACTTTATCAGTTCCTGTCTAGACATTTACTTTCTGGCGATACTTTGTATAGTGTTACTTCATCTAGTCAGGATTATCTGGCGCCATTAAGACAAAATGTGACTTTATCTAAAAATGTAAACATAGATGGGATAGTTATTGTTAAAATTCATCATCATTTCACAAATTTCTAATTTACGATCAGAATCATCTTTATTCCGATCTTGTACCATATATGGATAAAATTTTAATTTTTTAAAACTATTTTTAAAATTGGTCTTTGCCATTCCAGTTGTCAATTGAGTAGTTTTTATAATATTTTATTTTTTAAATTCAGTATTAGTTTAAAATCACTATTAACGTATTATTAATTTCTCTATTATTTTATGTAGTGAAAATTAAAACTATAAAATTCTTAGTTTCTAGAATCTAAATATCTGACTCATTTAAAACAGAAAATATACTGGTTTACGCAGATCTAATTTAATCATATCAAAGTAAATTGGGTTGTTAAGAAATAGTCACGTACAAGGAGATATTACTACAATTTCCTGTGAAAAATGCGATAATCCCGAGGTCTCGTGTTTTTATACAGCTTGCATAAATTACACATAACAAACTCAGTTTTATTCCGTATAGACCGACAGTGCACTCAGCTTACTTCATTTTGCTGAACCGACAACCTCCTTATAATCGTTGAAAATGATGAAATTCAAACTTTACTCCTATAATAAAGAGCACATTTAGTGTTGATACTTGATTTATATGCAAAATAATTTATTTTCTGTTAACTTCAAGTATTTTCAAGTTCACACAAGGAGAATTATCAACCGCTTATTATAATATAAAATGATAATCACTACAATAGTACACCTCTGATTAATGAAGAATGAAGAATAAGAGAATACTAATTATATATTTGCACATCGAAAAAGCTGCTTTACTCTTCTTATTTACGTTGCTAAAATATTGTAAATGGTTCTTTAACGTAGTATTTTTAGTTTGTTCATTATTTACTTTTTTCGTTGCTTTTGTTTTTCTCTTCCTTTTAAGTATTATTTCAAACGTTAGATTACATAATACTCTAGATAGCATACTGGCTTGTCTCAATTCTTGTTTGACTTAAAATTTGTTTGAGTTAAAAATGTTTTTACCGTTTATAAAGATATTTTTATATCAAGGGAGGATGGCACCAAAACTGAGGTGTTGACTTTTTAGAATAGAATAGAATAGAAATATGCTTTATTGTCACTAAAAATTGTCAA
Source organism: Diabrotica undecimpunctata (assembly GCF_040954645.1). NCBI lineage: Eukaryota > Metazoa > Arthropoda > Insecta > Coleoptera > Chrysomelidae > Diabrotica > Diabrotica undecimpunctata. The sequence continues at coordinate 208,177,895 of NC_092803.1, read as the reverse complement.
ATTTTATGGACAAAGCTCACAAAAAAAATAACAATACCACTTAAAATTTACTAAAATTATATAAATAGTCAATATCACAAAATACAACACAATAGAATATACAATCCATTGCAAAATTTAACTAAATTGCAAATTGTATAATAAAACCTTACGAACTAGTTTAGGAATAAGTATAAGCTGCTGCATCTGATAGCCAAATATGTATAAAAATACTACCTAAACGTACTGTAATTACTTAGTTATTCGTTAAGAAACTGTTTCACTGAATAATATGGTCTTTCAGCTAGAAAGGCTTTTGTCAATTTACGGAACTTAAGGAAAGAAGTTGTAGATTTAAGTTGCAAAGGGAGATGGTTGTATAATTTTTTTGCCGAATATAATATAGATTTTTCTACTAACTCAGAGGACGGGATCGGTAAATACACATCAAAGCTTGAATTTCTGGTGGAGTAGTCATGATTAGGTCTTGCTGGAGAAACATGTAGGTGTTTACGAATTGCGTATTGCTCTTTTTGGTAATTTAAAAATAACATTAGATTGGGTAGCTGTACTAGAACCCCAAAAAGGAAGGCCATATCGAAGATGAGACTCGAACAAAGAAAAGTATGTTATTTTGAAAGATGCTAAATTGATTTCCTTCGAAAGAGATCTTATTGCATGGCAAGGTGAGGCTAGTTTTTTACTTCATCACCCATCATCATCTAGCCTTCATTTATCACGTCCACTGCTGGACATAGGCCTCCATTAAACTTCTCCTATTTGTGCCCCTTTATAAGGAAAACTAGAGTACCCAGTACTGAACCTTGTGGTACTCCACATACAATGCTTTTGTGACTAGAGTCAATATCATTTGCTCTAACTAGTTGTTTCTTATTCCTCAAGTAAGATTGGAACCAACTCAAAAAAATACCTAAATTCCGTAGAAGTTTAGTTTTTTTTTATCAAAATGTCGTGATTTATACAATCAAAATCTTTGGCATTGTCACAAAAAACAGTGGCAGTATATAGATTATTGTTTAGTGCTTAATACACCTCATGTAGTACAGAAAAGCAGAAAACATAGCATCGCTGGTACATTTACTAGATAAAAAGCCGAAGTGACTTTGTCATAAAATGTTTTTTTCGACGAGAAAGGACATAAGTCGGGCTTCGTCTCTCAATAATTTTAGATAGGACCGGTAGTAAGGCAATAAGTCTATAGTTAGAGCAATAAGAATAATAATGGCTGTCTTTAGGTATTCTGGAAACATACCTTTTTCAAAGAAATCGTTAATTAGTGAGATTAGGACTTCCAACACATTATTTGGAAGATTTAGAAAATTTTTGTAATTAAAGGAAATGTCTTATTGAAAATAGAGACAAGCTTATCTAAAAATCACTGAAATTATAGTATACGTCCACACAGGGAAAGTGCCACCCAGAAGTCAAGCACAAATTTTGGAATTTACGAAAGTTCTGAGCGGAAAAAATCCTATTTAACGTTGGGTAAGGGATGAGAAATCTGAGACAATATAATCAATTATGGTAGATGTTGGTTTAGTAATTCTTGTAGGAGAATGAACGTGCATTGTGAAACCTCACGATTCGAATATATTGACCAAGGATAATTGGGTAGCACTTGCAATAGCGTAATTAATATTTAAGTCACCGCACAGAATCTTTCTGCTTTTATAGGTCGTCTAACAAATATAACAGGTTCTGAAAAAATAGTTTCGTAGAAAAATCAGGTCATCCATAAATGCAAAGAATGTATAGATTAAGATTCTTGTTATAAATCAATGAAAACTCAAAAAAGGATTCATTCAACAGAAAGTCATATTTTATTATAAGAGAGAAATCATTATTTGTAGAAAGAATTAGGGTGCCACCATGAGCTGTGGTATATTTTTCTACAACAAAAGGCGCGTTAACTTCAAGCCAGTGCTCGGTAACCGCAATTATCGGGGGAAATCCTAATTCCTCCAAAAACAAAAATAATTCATTTGTTTTATATCTTATAGAACAAATATTAATCAGAACCATGCTAAAGTTGTCATCACTATAATAATTTGAGGTTTCTAGTTTAGGTTAACAGAAAAGAGAAAGAGAGAAAGATAAAAAAATATCTAGATGACATCGAAGGGTTAAAGGTTGATAATGGACTTCATATTGTCGATCTAGTAGTAGATCAAAACGAAAGAACTTACTGTGGTGTTGGAGAAGCGGAGTAGAGGAAGATGGAGGTATAGAAGTTGATTGGAATAATAAAAATAGCTGAAGACCGGAAATTAAAATACATTGAACGTTTTAAACCGATTTTTACTTTCTTTGGAATGTCGAAATCGGCACCTTCGCCAAAAATTGTATTGTGAGTTTTAGAAGTTTAGTTATAAAATAATAAGAATATTACTTTCCCTTTTTAGGTCATATTATTGTTTTAAAATTGTTGTCTTGCTACATTTTATTTATGTGTTTAATACGGTTCTGTTTCCAGGTCGGAAGCTATTTGCAAAATATTAATTTGGAAAATTGAATCTCCTGTTCTTCGATGACGTTTTTTGTAATGGATAGTTTGTGTGTAATAAAAACACAGATTTGAATTCTTATTAGATCAACTGTATTACATGGGAAATTATAATAGATTATAATATAATAATATAAATAACATTATAATAGTGTACTTACTGATTATTTAAATTTATAAATCATCATTATCGTCATTAAATTCACTACCGCTATCATTATGTAAATCTATAATCACTTGATTAATTTCACTAATTTCACTAAATCTCCCAACCCTTTCCAAAGGCTAGTCCTCTTAATTTAAGAAACTTATCTTTTTTTATTTCTGTCAGTAAAGTATCTAACTAACATGTTGATTGTTTTTACGAGTTATTTTCTTGTCTTCGTGTTACTCAGTCACAGTAAGATCTTTTTGAGAATCTCTGACAGTCTTCATTACAGTTTAAAGGACCACCATTGTCTCTTTTCATGGTAAAGTATTTATGTACATTTGCAATTATTTCACCAACTTACGTCTAGGCATGGTGGTTACTTGAAACTACAAGTTTGAATTACAATATACTGAGTTTAGATCAATATAACTGAAACTTTCTAACTTTTGTGCTTGAGATGTCGAATATACCCGCTTACAAAGATCCTAAACACATTAAGCAAATTAGCCCAATGATCATTAGGAATGCCGATTGTAATTTAATTATGTTTGATAAAAAGTTTAGAAATGGTTGGAAATCGTATATAAACAAATTAAAATATTTCTCACAATTATTTTATTTTTACTACAAGTATTTTTATTTAAAACTAAAAAGTTAAATATATTTACCAAAACCCTAACTTTAACCCATAATTTACGTTAAATAACATTATGCAAGAATACTATTTATTAAAGAAAATGTAACAATACATGCAAAACTATGAACAACGGGTTAATGTCTTATATATTTATTTTATATCTAAAATTTAGCAAAGTGTTAAACATTATGGAGAACACCAGTGCAGTTTATTGTCCCTTTTACTACGTGTTCTGCGAATTCCGTTAATCATTTAGAGGTGTAAGTTCGTTGAATGCACTGTATTATCCAAGCCTGGATAATATCATTTTCTACGTTTTTTCGAAATAACTTTTTTGAATATTCTGTACCAAAATAGAATTATTGACCAATGCCGCACTACAAACTCCCCCTGTATATCTATACTATACACCAGCTGTGAGTTCAAAATAACATAATACATTCCTCTAATTAACAAAATATCTACTTCATTTTCTTAATATTTTAAGCGCACTCATCTTCTTATGAAATGGAATCCGAACAATTTTAATCCGAAGAGAATTTAAAATATTTTATATTTTACCATCGATTTAGTTATATTATCCTCAAGATAATTGCCTATAAGGAAAATGATTGTATGTGATATTTTAATATCTTTACATATACTAAAGTAAATACTAAAAGTCAAGTAAATAATCAAGGAGAATGTCTTCATATATTACTACCTATAATAAATTACACAATAATTTTATGTTTTAATTTGCACTGACATTAATTGGAGAAAAGAAACATTAAACAAAGAAAGTTGTCTTCTGAAACTATTAACTGTGATGGATACTGTTTTGGTCATAGTTTGTATTATTTATCCAAGTGGACTTTGAGGACAGTTTAATTTTAACAGACAAAGAAAATAGTGGGTGAAGAGTACAGATACCTGAGACGAGATGAAAAACGAATACTGAACAAAACTAAAGAAAGAGAGAAAAGAAAAGAGTACTGAACAACTTGCAGCTGGTGATCTTGTTAAGAAGTATTTTTATTTTTTTTAAAATACATTGATTGACTTAAAATTTTAACACTATAAAGAGAATAGTCGAACGATCAATTTGACCAGAGGAACCGATAAAAAAACTAATTTTTAGCAAAAACATGTTCCATGCATAAATAAATGCAGTTTTTCAAAAAAAAAAATTAAGATTTTTAATCGTTTTTTTGCGAATAACTAAAATTTATGCGTTTTATGAAAAAACTGTATGGTTGATAAATTGAAGCTTTTAAAAAACAAAAAAAAATCGTTTATGATTGCTGCATGATCAATAGGAACAAAGTCGAAAAATTCAAAAAGCTTAAATAAGAGAATGATTTGTTAAGTATATACATATAAATATATGGACTCTCCGCCAAACTCTTTTATTTTAAACAAACTCTCGTCCAAAACGGTTACTACGAAAATCATAACGTATGGTCCTAAAGTTTTGGGAAAAATTTCAAAAGCATATAACTCTGACCACAATAATCTTATATTTTTATTAAATTATTCAACAATTTAACTTAACTATCCTTATTATAAATCAAAATTCAAATGACAGACAAGGGACCATTATTTTCGATTTGCCTAATAATTCCCCTGACACTTTGCATCATCCTTTGAACGACCTCGGCGTCGATTTCTCTAATTTTTGTATATATGTGGCGTCTTAACTGTTCCTGATTTTGTGCTTCCCATCCATTATAATAGACTTTCCGACTTAATATTGCCCAGAACTCTTCAATTGGACGAGCCTGAGGTAGGTTGGGGGGATTGTCTGCTTTCGGTACAAAGGTAATGTTGTTGAACATGAAGCAAAATCTGGCCAAAGACTATTTGATCATTTGCATGATGTGTGTTCACAAACTGAAGCAATTTAGAGAGCCATCTTTTAATATAAATATTTGCGTTTAAGGCTTCGCCTCGAACAACACCAATGTAGGGCTGTGAGATAAAGCCAGCCTCAGAAATTGCACACCATACCAAAATTTTGTCCTCAAATTTTTTCTTACTTTTGAATTTTATTTCATCAGGTACATTTTCGTAATCGTTCGTGTAAAACCCATCGTTACCCTTCATCTCAGAGTTGGACAAAGTAAAATATTTTTCATCGTCCATCACGATCAACTTGTTGACGAAATGCACTCGCCTTAACGCGCGGCAACATCTCGGAATTCTCTCTAATTGATCCTCTGTGTATTTTGGAGCTTTCCTTCTTTTCCGGTAGATAATATTGTTACTCGATCGGGTCCTGTATACATTAGTCTTTCCAACATGAAATCTTCTGGCCAGTTTTCGCTGTGAGACCCCAATTTTGTTCTTAGCTGCTTCAATCAATCGTGCCTCTCTTATATGGTTCAAAATCCGCGGTCGGCCACTTTTACGCAAGTTAACACATGGTATCCCTTCTTCACATTTTCTGATTGTGCGATAAATTATCGATTTGATTATGTTCTGATCTCGATAAATATTAACAATATCTCGTTTCGACATTCGCCCAACCATATTATAAATACCTCGACGAATATCAATTTTATAAGACATTTTGCAGAGCACAAACCAAAATATTCTGCTTTGTTTATTAAATGTTAATAACTGATGACATTTCAAGTCCATGGCCTTCTTTGTTAAATGCATTTTGCTTCTCAATCAGACCAGAATTTTTCCCAAAACTTTAGGACCATACGTTATCAATAGGAGGATCCCTGGAATCAACTTCTGTTCAGTTCAATCCACAGCATTAGACTCTCACAATACGAAAACTTGTCTTCTTACTTACATCCAAGGTTTCATTGACAAAATTCTTAAATCTACAGAGAATAAAGAGAATAAAGGCAATATTTATCCCTCAACAATAACTTTGATCTCTTGTTCATGTCATAGTCATAGTCATAGTCATCTTTATTGATCCTTTAAGACATTCAAAATAAATGTAAAGGATACGTCACTGCAGAATTTGGTATAAAAAACATTAATGTGTATAATACAATATTCACAGTGTAAAAAAAAATTGACAAAAACATAAAATATATAAAATAACATTTTTACAAGTAAAATATGAAGCTATTGCAGTTTGTCCTCAAGATATTCATTTATAGAATAATATGCTTTTCTTAAGAGTAAATCTTTAACATTTTTTTTAAATTTAGAGATAAGTGGTATTTCTTTCACAATTTTTGGCAAATGATTGTATAAGGTCAGTCCCATATATCTGAAGCAATTTTGAAATTTGAATGTTCTGTGTTTAGGAACTCGTAAAGACTCAGCACTTCTTGTATTGTAGTAGTGATTGTCTGAATTTACTGGAAATGAATTGATTTCCTCTTTGGCATAAAGTAAACATTTATAGATATATAGGCAGTAGAAAGTTAAAATTTGATGTTTAATAAAAACTGGTTTACAAGACTGTTGATAATGCAAATTAAAAATTTTACGGATAATTTTTTTTTGGTTAATGAACACTTTGTTACTATCTACTGAGTTCCCCCACAAAATTACATTGTAGCACATGTGGCTGTAAGCAAGGCTATAATAAACGTTCATTAATGCCGAGATGGGTAGTGTGTTTTTAATTCTAGATATAGCATAAAAAGCTTTATTCAATTTCATGTTCACTGAATTCACTTGCTCTGACCATTTGAGATTACAATCAATGAATACACCCAAAAACTTTGTAGAGTGAGTGGAAGATAACATATTGTTTCTATCGTGGATGGTTAAGATATAGTCATATTTAGATGAGTTGTATGAATGAAAATAAATAATTTGCGTCTTGTCAATGTTTAATATTAGTCTGTTGGTATTACACCAACGTATAAAGCAGTCAACAACAGTCTTCATTGTCATTTTTAATTCCTCTAGTGTACGTGCAGAGACTATTAACGAGGTATCATCAGCAAACATTGATATTATAAGTGCCCTTATGTGATCTGGTAGGTCATTAATAAAAATTAGGAATAATAATGGTCCCAGCACGGATCCCTGTGGTACTCCTTTATTTGTCATGTATGTTTATACCGTGTTTTTATTGGACAATATAAATTTAGATTGTAATCTAAAATGCTAACAAATGAATTTGTGGCATATTCAGCATTCAATTGTGAATAAACTTCATCAAAAACTGTAGAAGAAATCCCTGCTTTAAACATCCGCATATTTTCATCTGACATATCCCTGTAACTGATGGACGGCGTTTATGGAATGTAATGAGTTTAAAATAAGAACTCAAATTGTTTTAATCCATAAAAAGAAGGGCGACATAATAAGAGAATTTTTCGACTTCATTACTTTTTATGCTATATACGATTCTGCTTCTTTCTAATTATATTTTTCATAAGATTTTTTAACGGTAGCATACTAAATACATCAAAAATAATAAAAGAAAGTCTAAAGAATACAAAGTTTTTTCCCATATATACATCAATTTTGATTGGATTTTAAAAATTGACATACCGTTATAATTCCTTATTAGTCAGTAATACGTTCAGCTTAATTTTATTGCAATATAATTTCTTTGTGGAGAAATAATCAAACAATAGTGAAAAAATGCACTAAATGGAAATTTTTATCATATAAGTCAAATAAAATATAAAAATATAACAAAAAATGCGTATAATAATCTGTGTTTTCTTCAGCAACATTAATTACAGCTTGACGTCTTTCCTGGTTAAGAAGGTCTTAAAGACCTTGTCTAATATATATTGTGCAGATAAGGAGCAATCTGTCTCTGAAGCATATTGAAAACATGCTCGATGTGATTAAGATCTGGTGATTGTGCTGGCCACAATGCGTTTTCTACAAAAACGGGAACAGTTCGATGATGAAAAATTATTCCAGCCCACGTCATAACTGGTAGATCACTATATGTTCGAACACTCTGTACATGCCTGATATCTCTTGTTCACCAGGTGCTCTCCAAACTTTCACTGTTCTTTAATCAGGGTAGAGACAAAACCTAGCTTCATCTGTGAATAACACCGAACTCCATTCTTGTAAGTCCTACTGCACCTGTTCTTGTATCCACTTTAATCTAAGTCCACGATTTTCATGATGTAACATGGGAACCCTCAATGGACGTCTTGCGTGCAGGTCAGTTTCACGGAATACACTATTCCTCAAAGTTTGGTCACATACAGTAATGTTATGAATATTTTCTAAGGCTATAGAGTTCAAGTCCGGTTATACGTAAATTTGCAAGAGCTAATCCTACCACATACCGATCCTGCAGAGGAGTAGTTTTACGTTGACAACCTGCAGGTGTTTCAGTAACATTATCAAATTGTTCAACATCAGCTTTTGAAAGACCAGCCTGAATCATATTCACAGCATTTACAATTTGAACGTGTGGTTAAATGCAGACGCTCCATAGCTATCTTTGCGTTTAATAATCTTGTTTTAGTAAAATTTTAAAGTATGTACAGACTATCTTTATAATTTGAAACAGTATTTCTTTACAATTTAAAGCAATTAATCGTACGAACTTGAGGCGCTGTCACTTTTGCGTTCTTACTTTATCGTGTTCGGACATGTCATTAATAAAATTTCGGCCCAGTATCGGGCTATGTCAGTTCCATCTTTGTTGGCAAGCCACAAATCTTCGAAGGTACATCGATGAGGACAGTTTCTGCATGTAAGCAGATCTTCCATATTTTGTGTTTCTCCACAGACACAGTCATCTTGGTCTATTTTTCCCCATTTTGCCATGTTTGATTTTACTGGTGCGACTCCCGTTCCTATCCTATTCATAGTTTTCCACGTTTTAAAGTCTAGGAACTGGCCGGTCCATTGAACCCAAGGAAAAGGAAAATAGTCAGGCGGTTCATCCTGCACTGTTCCAAGAAAGCTTTTACTAGATTTTAGTCACTTTCGTGGTGTTCGAGCTTTGTATAGGGCATACCGCTCGTCCGCGATCTGTTTAATTTTCTCTATGTGATCTGCTACGCCTTTGTGTGTTGAGGATTCTGCAAAACCCGCTGCTTTATATAGATTTGAGAGTGAAGTTAGTTTCATGCACCCCGTTACTATCCTGCACGTCTCATTTAGCGCAGTATCAACTTGTTTGGTATGAGTGCCAAATACAGTGCCTGTGCCGTTGTTCTTAAAACGCCAGCACGTGCACCCCATTTACCTCCCGTTATGTTTCTGAGTATGCTGTTTCTAGTTGTTACTTTCCCTCTCGTTTTTATGCAATGTTGTCTGTAGCTGTTGTCTAGGTGCTTTATTTTTTCACTGCATATATCATTCACACCTGCAGCTTTCCCATTTTTTAACCTGTTCATACTGTCTTGGAGTTCTTTTAGTGTAAAAGGAGTTCCTACGTAGTTTTTCTCCGAATCCAGTCTTCTTCTAGTGTTTGGGTCCTTATATCGGTTCGTAGTTCTTCCATTCATAAGGAGTTGAGCAGTAACTTGGTTTGCTGTAACCTTGCAAGGTGGTTTATGTTCTTTTGGATCACCGCTAAGTTTTTTTACAAGGTTCCATGCTATTTTACTACTATATGTCATGTCCAGTTTTTCCAGGATCTGAATCCACTTTTCCTGTCTGGCTTGACTTAGCTGTTGGAGTAGTACTGCTTCGCAGTCAACCGTTTCTTGGCTAAAACGGTCAGTAAAATAGAGGGTTTCGTATGTTCTCAGTAGTTCTTTGGACTCGCTGGGCATCCCGGGAACATATTGTTGTCTACATCCTTTGGGGATAGCTTTTCTAGACACATTTTTGAGTACCTCTACAAATTTTTCGTAGTTTTCTACTTGTGATTCCAGACGTAGCAGCTCGGAATCTAGTATGTCTGCATACTTTTGCCAGTTTGCCTTTTTGAAGTTAAATCTCCTTCTGAATGGAATAGCTTGTGGTCTGACAATTGGAAAGATATTCATACCAATTGGTCTATGTTGAGTTTTTGGTATCGGGCTATTTACTACTTTGGTACATCGGTCTTGAAGGTTATTACTTGAAAAACAGATATCCGGGTAGTATCCTCTTTTTCAAACTTTGCTATGAAAAGATGGTGAAAGTTTAGGATTATGGATTAACGTGAAGCCACTCATTTCGGCCCATGCTTCCACTGCATCTCCATTTGCGTTCGAATCTGCATAACCCCAGAGTAAACTGTGGCTGTTAAAGTCTACCAGTACAAGCTGATTGAGTTGTGATTGGAAGTTAGTTGGGAATGAAAATATAAAAGGCTGGTTTCGGGGCTTGTATACCAAGGGTTAACAATGAACGTCAAGAAGACGGAATTCATGATTATTTCAAAAAAACAAAGATTGAATGCAAACCTGTACATTCACAATAACGAAATTGAACGGGTGCACACATATAAATATTTGGGAACAAGCGTTAATATCAACAATGACATCACAGAAGAAATAAAAACGAGAATTGGAAAGGCTCTAGCTGCTTTTGTTAATATGAAGGGCATTCTGGGAAGTCATGACATTCATTTAAACCTGAAAATGAGATTGGTTAGATGCTACATACATGGATATACAGAATAATTTTGAAAATACCTTGGATAGACAAAATAACAAATAGTGTAGTTCTTCGAAGAATGAACAAAGAACGGGAGCTCTTGATCACCATCAAGAGAAGAAAGTTGGAATATCTTGGTCATGCGATGAGAGGGAAAAAGTATCGATTGCTCCAGTTAATTATCCAAGGAAAGATTCAGGGCAAACGTAGCATGGGGAGATGACGTATATCTTGGCTGCGCAATTTAAGAGACTGGTTCCAGTGCACATCTAACCAATTATTTAGAGCAACAGCTTCAAAGATAAGAATAGCAATGATGATTGCCAAACTCCGTAGCGGAGAGGACACTTGAAGAAGAAGAATACCGAGGTTATTGTGCATTTTCCGATCTCAGTGGGTATTATCTCTAAATCGTGTACATTTGTTGTTCCCACAGATAAGAATATGGTTCGAGTTCTCACAAATACCGCGCTCCCATGCTTATTGTGTGGTATCTCCGCAATCAGTTTCATATCGGAGACTTTCAGTCTCGCTGCATTTAAGTCTCTGTGGATTTCCTGGATGCACACTACCTCACATTTCGTGTTGTCGCAGAATTCTAATAGGATGTCTTGTTTGGCTGTAGTGATGCCCTCGATATTTATCTCGCTACTGTCAGTGTTGGCTCTGAGAAGAACCGTTGTGGCTTGATGTTTGCCATCTGATTTGGTTTGGTCCGGTGTTGGAAGGATTATCCGTCCACTAGTAGACGTTTCCAGGGGACGCCGTCAATAGTGCTTACTTTATAGTTGATGTGGCACTACCGATCTCGTGGAGGCTCCTTCCTTGCCTTACTGAAACAGTGCAATTGACAGATTCATTTACATAACATACCTTCATTTGTAGAGAAGTTTTTAAATCAAACGGTATGTATTAACAAAAAAGCTTTTAGGTTTTTATTGAAAAAAGTGGAATTTTAATGGTCTTTCTGAGACATTTTTGAGGTGTGTGGTTTGTCAAGTTTGTCAATTATCATAGTACAAGTACGTTCCTGATTTCTAATTTATAAATATCGCCATCAACTATCCACCAACGAGAGAAATTACATAATGGATGTTTTAACGTATCATTTTATTTACACACTAAACGAATATAACTGTGGAGAATCGATTTCGTGCATTCGACAATAGAGTGACTAATGTCTATGCTAGACATTTAGGACGTAGAATAATGGTAAGAGTATTGGGTTGTATTGTACGTTTTCCGATTTTTACTCTGCAGCTAAATTACTTCGTTCCGACTGAAATGAGTGCGGCTTTTCCTGCCAACAGCATTGATTCCTCGATTTTCTATTTTTATCTCCGTAAAAATAGTATTAAAAAGGAACAGAATTCAAAATTTGTCAGTATTTACACATTAAATACCTGTGTAATCTCAAAAATGGCTGCTATTCACAATGATCACCTAAAAAAGCTACCATAAAAGAATATTTCGATAAAATAAATATATTAATAATAAAAATCTGCGACTAATTACGAATTTATATTGGAATCGAAGAACAAATTAATATACGAAGAGAAGATCAGATTTTAGACCTAAGTATTAGACGAAAAGTGAGACAGGATTTTACACAGTCGCCACTGTTACTCTTGAATGTACTATTTATAATTACCCAGATATTTTTAATATTCTTTTTTGATTTTTTATTAAAGTTAAATTTAAATTTTCTAGATTATAAAAAGGTGCTACTATATTTCGAGGTCTACCTAGAGGGTGCGATCTACCTGAAGGATTTGCACAAAATAATGAAATGGAAGAAAACTTTTCTAGAAAAAATATTTAATCACAAGTAATAAACATTTGGAGCCAAATAAAGACTTAATTAATAGATCAATAAAAACTTTTGTAAATATACCAGGTTATGTTATTTAAAAAGAAGGGTCGATGTTTACGCAAACCCTGGAAAAGATTACGGTGTTGTTGCCTTTCATTATTGTGTGAAAACCCTTCTAAGAAAAGATTAGAGTAATTAGAAGCTCATGTATAAAGTACAGACAAAAACAATCTTTACAAAATGAATAAAACGCATAAATCAGAAGAATATTATTATTTTACTTTTACAAATGAATACTTTGTCATATCAATTTACTATTTGAGTTGGGACTATGCCACAAGACTAGCTTAGTCCCAACTAGAATAGCTAATTGATGTGATAAATTAAATGAATGTTAAGTATTAAGTTAAAAAAAAACAATTAAAATAAAAAAACCATAGATTAGTCATATATTCATATATTGAGAGGCGAAAGATATGAATTACTTCAAGTTATACTGGAAGGAAAAGTACAGGGCAAAAGATCAGTACGAAGACGCCAGAACTCGTGGCTGAAAGACCTGAGGAGATCGTTCGACCGCTCATCCGCAGAAATCTTTTGCGCAGCAGTTTCCAAAACTACAATTGCCAAACCTTCGAAAGGAGACGAAAAAGAGTCATTTATTTTTCTTTATTGCAAGACTTACAAACTTTTTTAATTATATAGTGACCGTTACACACATTTCTACTGCATATTTCACAAGTTTGTTTTGATTCCTGTCCTTTTTTGTTGGACACATGTGACAATTTTCTTTGTTAAAATTGGAGGTTTTTCTAGTTTTTGCTTTTTTTGTGTGATTCAACTTCCTGTAAGCATTTTTCAATACACTCTTTTGTTTTCCATTGTAGCCCCCTTGGTTTTCTTCTTAAAATTTGAGCAACATTAGTTGTTCTGCTGTCGTTGTAAGAAACAATCTTCGCTTTTTATTTTTGTTTTCGTTCCATTTTGGATGTAAATCTGTCCAAGTAATAAGTGAGGCTACCCCCACCACGTCTAAAATATTCATAAAAAATGCAAAAGGCCAACGGTTAGTTCGTGTTTTGCACATATATTTCTGAACCATTTGGTCTAGCGTATTGACAACACATTTTATACTATTATAATAGAGTATCATATCTGGTTTTTTGTCAACATCATTTGCACAGTAAGCATTGTGATGCATCGTAGACAGGATCAGGACACTTCTTTGTTTTTTCGGAACGTAAGAAACAAAAGATGCTTTTGGAGTGACCTTTTGCTACTGTATTTCCGTTTTTTCCTGTATATGGTATTCCACCTAAAGGGTAATATGTTTCCGTGTCAGAGGCCCACCATACTTATCTGGCTTTGAAGGCATATACTGCTTGAAAGGGCACCTACCTCAATACGGAACACGTTACTCATCTACCGTTATTATTTTTTTCCTGGTAAATAGTATTTCTGAAAGTTTTGGTTGACTTTATTCCACACATCCCGCATTACTGCTAATTTGTCGTTCCTTCTTCATTCAGACCTCTTGTCCTTATCGTCGAACAAATCTTAGCAAATTTTTGAATCGTTTTAACCCCATCATCATCATCATTGGTGCTACAGCCCTATAAAAGAGCCTCGACCTTCCCAAGTCTATTACGCCAGTCAGTTCTATCCATTGCCAACTGTTGCCAGTTTGCTGCGCCGATTTTTCTACCATCCTCATCTACACAATCTTTCCATCTGAGTTTTGGCCTACCCTACTTCTACTTCCCACAGGTTAAGACATAAGGATTCTTCCAGGAGGGTCGTTCTGCTCTGATTTAGCCAGATGTCCTGCCCATCTTAGTCTTCCTATTTTTATAAGAGATACTACGTCTTTACCACCAAATATATGTTTACATCTGTGATATATCTCGTAGTTGTACCTCCTTCTCCAAACACCATTTTCACAGATGCCAACGAATATTCTTCTCAGGATCCTTCGTTCAAATATAAGCAGGAGGTTTTCATCTGCCATGGAAATGGTCCATGTCTCTGACCCATATGTCAACACTGGTTGTATAAGGGTTTTGTACAGGTTATTTTTGTTTCTGCTTATCATATGTCTACTCAGTCCAAAATAGCATTTGTTTGCTAGGATTATTCTTAATTAACGCTTAATTTCTTCCGTCATGACGTTCTCCTTGGTGATCAGGGAGCCTAAGTATGTGAATTTGTCCACCACTTCAAAGGTAGAGTTCTCAACCGTGAATTGGTGGTCGATGTTTCTGGTTCTATTGTTGGGTGTTGATGCCATTATCTTAATTTTCTCCTCATTTACTTGCAAGACCATATTTTTTGAGGCATTTGACAAGGTGGTATAGATTTCTTTTAGCTTGCGTGTTGTGCGGGAAACTAGGTCAACATCATCTGCATATGCCAAAATTTGGGATGATTTATTAAAAATGTTTCCTCTGTTGTCTATTTGGGTATCCCTGACCACTTTTTCCAGAGCTATGTTGAAAAGGAGACACGCCAGCGCATCTCCCTGTCGCAGCCCAACATGCGTTTCAAATGCCTGTGATTTTTCCCCCTGTATTTCGACTTTGCAAACAACTTGTCATTGTAGCCTTAACCAATCTTAACCAATTGGTTTTAACCCCATCACAGCTTTAAATATAGTAGGTCCATAAAACTTACTCCAAAGTATCTCTACATTACGGATGTTGTTCAGTTCTCTATCCCCAGGACTTTTTCGGCTTCTTTATTTGTACACTTCACTGTTTTGTTCATAATTTTTTATCCACAAACAAACAAAAGGAATCAACAGGATCATCTACACTCTGACCAGGGGCTAACATTACTTTGTGCACTTTGATTTTTATTATGTCGCAGGATGGCATACGTCCTATCGGTTGTGGTTGACTCTTCCAGTTAATTCCATCCATAGTTTCAAAAATTACACACTCTAAAATCTGGGAACTTGTAGCTACACATTCTTCTTCATTACCACTCAATACTACTTGCTGATTATCCTCTTCACTTGCTTCCGAAAGATGATCTTCAATTTTAGAGTCACTTTCAATGCCACCTACTTCAGGAGATTCTTCATCATCGGAACCTCATAAATTATAAGCAATATCTTGCAGTTCTGCAGCTGACAATGGTTTTCGGGACATTTCATTCGCACTATCTATTTACACTGTAATTTAATATAATTTTAGGAGCTTACTTGTCGACACTAACATCGATATCAAACAATTATTAGCAGATGCATTATTTATTTTAAAATATTTATTTTGAAATACAACCTGACTACCTAATAATATTATTGCATTCCAACAATAGCACCTATTGTAAGCATCTCTTTGATGTTCACATCAAAGAGATGTTTACATTGTTTGTTACACGTTTAGACTTTATTATTGGATTTCCGGAATCATAAAAGTCGTTTAGATAATTCACAAAAATATTACCTGACTGCCAGATTAACCTGATGAGTCTGAGGGTTTCCATATTTCAGACAGACAAAGAATAATTATAGAATGAAAACTTAACTTTATAAACAATCAAAATTTTTACATTTGGATAAAACTCTATGTTCTTGATGTATTTTTCTCGCTTATATAGAAAAACCGTTGCATAAAAACATCTTCTAACCAAAGTTTTTCTGGTAAATTGTGACTTTAGAAGACCGGATATTCATCCGGATGCTCTTCTGTTATAGGTTCAAAAATTACTTCTAGAATGTTATTCTTGACACAAAAAATGTGCCAACTGTCTTATCAATTTTCGGGGACAATCTCGAAAATGCAAATCAACATGTTTAGGGACAATTTTTACACTAAGACATATTTGAATTACTTCCAACAAGTGATAAATACAAACACAACTCATATTTGACTTAAACGAGCACATTTACAGTACATAAAAAAGCAGTGACAAAATGCTGAACACAAAAGTCGTACCTTTGACTTCGTGTCATAATATCATCAAACATTATACTAACAATCTGAAATTACCACGCCACTGTAAGCACGCACAATCCCATCGTAAACATGCAATTACCGAATTGGTGAAGAGAGCAAGTGGGCCAAACATGGTAAGACTGTGACTGTATTGAAAGTGAACATTTTTCGCAAGTGTGTCACGCCGCCATACAAAGAGATGCTCCCTTTACGTAATTTTGTTTTACAATCCAATCAAAAAAGTAAAAGTTGTAGAAAGAGCATCGACTGGTTTGATTGGACTTTTGATTTTTAAATGCCCGCATTGGAATCACAAATGGCAACCAAATCTGGAGTAATTGTACTGTTATTAGTTGGGGCTTAGGAATATAACAATTTATTGCTTTTACTGATTGAGACTCATTGACTAGACTTAATTAAGTGAATAGTTTTTACATTATTGTTAGTAAATAATCTGCAGCTATACTTTTTCAGACTTAGGGTAGTGCTATAATGTATATTTTTAACTAATTACATAATATTTGGAACTATAGTACATTTCACGAATTTTGGATTAGAGATAAGAGCTTTGACTTAAACGGTTGGCTGTGCTGAAAAAGTTAGTAGCAAATTCGACCAATATCTAAAGCACTGTCAAAGACAAGCAAAAATACGATTTTAACTGAAAATGTATTTTACATTCGTTTAGAGAAATATACAATTATTAGTGCAAAAATAGAAGAAAATTAAAAATTCTATTGTTCCTAAATTGTAAACACTTAAATTTTATTTTAATGACTACTTCACTATACTATTTTTAACTAATAAAACGTCATAGCAACGCCACGATTCCTACTGACAAAACTCCTTCCTGTCCGTGATTTCTCAGCGACAAAATGATGACAGATCCGTCACGGAGGTGTCTGGTAATTCTATTGTTGTCAATTTGACAAACAAGTACGGCATAAAAATTGACCTTTTCACAGATATATCTTTCAAATATGCAAGATTGGCCAGAAATACCAAGCGGAGGCAGCTAAAAAGTGCTTAAGAAAAAAAAAACTCAGTTCAAAAGCATTATCCACCGAAGAACTATCACAAATCATCTAAAGCTACGACGAGGAAATCCCCGATGGAGCAGCAAGCAGCTGGCAAGCAGCAAATGGCTGATAAGAAATTCATCAAACGAAAATTTATGCCCAGTTAGATTATTTTTGAAATTAATGGAAAAAAGGAGACCAAAGATTTTATCAGACAGACTCTTTCTTACCATTCACCCCAACTGGAAGGATGAATCTTGGTTCAAAAACTGTCTACTTCGAATAAACACCGTATTTAAGAGGACAAAAATAACAGCTGAAAAAAACTGAAGTGACCATTGAAGAACTAGAAAAGACAGAATTCGAGAAAGAATTATAAAAAAACCAAGACTTTTTAAGAAACAGAAAGATGCTAATAAACAAGAAAAATAAACAAGTGATGGAAGCCACAGTAATGAACAAAAACGAAGAAGACAAAGAAGACAACCTAACATCATTTCATAAGAAAGCAAGAAAATTAAAAAGAAATAAAGATAGAAAAAAAATTTGGAAATAAAAATATCGTGAGAGTAATTAAGTAACAACGCTAGGAAGGGATAGAACACATCATCAGAAACGACCAATGCAACGAAAAAACCAAGGGTAATCAAGAACAAGATTATTGGACTACATGCAAAAAGGCACAAAAATAAAATAATGGAAAGAGACCTGCAGAAATAGGAAAGAAGAAAGAAATCAACGAAGAGGACTAGTTCCTTTCAGAATAGGATAATATAATAGGTACATATAATTATAACGATTAATATTTGTTTAATAAGTTAAACTTTTGGATCTGATTCTCGCATTTTGTATGAATCTCTTACTTTTTCTTTTTACATTGGGGCTAATTGAGCTTATGACATTTTTAAATGCGGGTACAATTCTTTCAGGCCTTTATTCATAAAACTATGTACAAATATACATTGTAAACAAAAATACTGCACCAATAATCTAACTAATTATCGTATAAGCAAATTTAACCGTTAGTTTTTACGCACGAGAGACTAAAACAATAGATTGTGGAATACTAAAACCTCCTCTCTAACACAAAGGAAGTTGCTGAAACGCCACTGCAGGCACGCACTATCCTAATGTATAATTAGGATACATTTTTTATAGTGAGTGGCGATACCATGTTAATTATGTGTTTATGGGGATATAGGCCGTTTAAAAAAGATATAAAACAAATCGTACAATGAGTTCAAAAGAGTGTGTAAAAGAGCAAACAATGATTTAAATTGTTTGCAACGCCTTTTAAGGAAACTCTGATCATTTTTGAAGAATTTCGGGAATGCAAGAAATAACGTTTTCTCTAAGACTATTGCCTATAATAGGTAAACGGATAAAAAGAAGAAAAATACTATTGCAACTCACCCCTTTTGTTAGGTATATTCCGGTTTACCTCAGTCTATCTGTGAAAAATCATCGATTTCGCGTAGAAATCTTACACACGTTTTTAAAGGTTCTAAAAGATATATGTGGGAAAGCTGATGACAAATCCTTAAAGGCTATGAGCTAATGATCTATTAAAGTGTGGAAAATCTCAGCTAGATCTACTAAATAGTTTGTAAGTTATTAAATTTATTTATCCCGGAGGGCAATTATTTAAACAATTGTACTTGTCCAAACAGTCACTATAGAGGTAGTAAGCAAATCGCAACATATTCTTTAATTTAGACTTTCAGACTTTTAAGCTTATAAAGATTTATAATATCTTTGACATTTTCTATGTCACGCCACTGTAAGTAGGCTAACTAAAAATATGGTGAAAAACCACAATGTTAAAAAAAGAACATTCTATGACCAATAGCTACCAAGATAGCATTTTTCTTACGTACTCGTAAAATACCACTACGTTAAAGTGGAAGAAAGAACTTTAAGAGATTTTTTAGAGTGGAACTTTAAATTGAAGTGCGCTGAAAAATTTGCACTATCTCGCCTTCTATTCTACGCAGAACATTCACTTTTTTTTAACTGGAGTAGCTTGAAAGAATACTAAGGAGTATTAGCAATTGGATTTTTTTATCACATCAATATTCCAAATTTCATCTTTGCGAAATATACCGAACTATCTTCTAAATATCTCAGCTGCATCAACATTCCTTTTGTAGTTTTTTAACAAGAAATAACCAGAATACTAGAAGATTGAGTGCAGTAAAAAAAGAACATGGAATAAAGTTGGTGGGGAGAAATAGAATTAGAACAAAGTTAATTCCTTTACCAGAATTTATGACATGTGAATATTACCAACTGATTGGCCTTAAGTCCATTTTCATCAAAACACCAAAGAAACACCCCATGTAGCGATATGCGGTGATTAGCGAACAATAAGTCTGATGAGTCCCGTTTTAACGATATTAACATGATCTTTGAGGAGAGAATAGGTTATACTTAGTTCAGATTTAGGCTTGGATACGAGAGAATCTAAGTACTGATACATTGATGTAAAGATAAAAATCAAGATGTAAACATCCATGTAATTGATTTTGAAAAGGCTTTTAACAAAATTCGACAAAACAAATTGCTAAAAATACTAAAACCAGCTGGATTGTATGATAAAGACACACAATAAGTTTTGAATAAGAACTAGAAAATAAGAAAATAAAAGGCAGAAAGGGCTACGACAATTGAATCAACAGGTGAAAAATGTAACAGTTAAAAAGATGATTTATTTTAATTCGTCAATGACAGAAAATTGCCAACTTAATTTTCATTGTTATAATGATATCTATATAAAGATATTTAAAAAAAATGTACAAAAAGAATCCGGAGCTACCCTGACTCCCTAAGGTTAAAAATATTAGTTGATTGAAGTGCACGATGACAATTCGACATTATAAATCAAGAATTCAACCTTCAATCAGGTTGTTGTGTTTCTTATAAACCTGTAATGTATAATTCAATATTTTTCACACATGTACACAGACATAAAATGCTAATCATAGCTTGTACGCATTTCTATAAATTGGTAACTCAGTAAAACTAATAAAGCAATAAAATATTCGATAGGAGAAAGTGAGGTAGGTTTTATTTTGGCTCATAAAATGTGGAAAGAAAACAAAATCGGTGATTTAAACAAACAATTTGAAAAATGACAAAAATACTGTGGAAGCACATAGAATAGAATATATTTAAATAATTATATTAAAAAATATTTTACCAATCGACATTTAACACCAGAACAGATGGAATATCAGCTCAACTCTCTTCCATTTAAGATGGCACATAATTACTTAATAAATTGCTTAGGCTTACAGCAATCCGACAACTTAACTCAGTATGGTGGGATAGATACCTAAATATGAAGACAAAAACACAGATTTATAAAACATTAGTGCGAAGTATTATGATATATGGGTCTGAAAATTGGATTATAAACAAGAAAAACAGCAGTAAGACAGTAGCAACAGAGATGGAATGCCTGCGAAGATGCTGCAGAGTAACAAGAATGGATAGGAGAAGTAATGGCGAAATAAAAAACATCAATAGAAACAGACATACTAACATATATAGAACAAAAAAGACTAAAGTGGTATGGACATGTAAGAAGAACTAGCGACAGCAGATGGATAAAGAAAATAACCGAATGGAGCCCCATAGGAAGGAGGAAAAGAGGACGACCCCGAAAATCCTGGAGGAACGAAGTAGACGACGCCATGAGTAAGAGAGGACTAAACGATGGAGAATGGAACAACATAGAGAGATGGAAACGGTTGAGCGAGGGAAGGCAGTGAATATTGTAGAATCCCTGAATATATATATTGTTATTAATCAAAAGTTATAACTTATTAGTAGAATTAAAAACGGTGCTTTTCGTAAACTTATGTATTATCAGTATGGTATCGCTAAATTAAAACAAAAGCAAAAATGTCTTTCAGTTGCGTTTATGTGATGAAGGAAAGAATAACAATAAAAACCTTGTCTTAAGTGGAATTATAGAAGGCTTTGGTAGAATGGATAGACAAATTTTCTAATATGGGTACACCCGTGTCAGGTCCAACGATTGTTGCAACAGCAGAAGAGTTTTTTTACACATTGTGCAGATTTTGATGCATAATATGGGTGGTTTTGATTAGAAAACGTTAAAAGACATAAAAAACAGGGTAAAAGATCATTGGAAGACGCCAGAACTCGTGGCTGAAATTCATGAGGAGATCGTTCGACCGCTCATCAGCAGAAATCTTTTGCACATCAGTTTCCAAAGCTACAATTGCGATTTGGATCTTCAACCTTCGAAAGCAGATGACGCAACAAGAAGAAGAAAATTAAAAAACGTGGGAATCAGAATATCACTAATTCGAATTTTATTCTTTAATATCAACAAATTTTTTAAAAGTTCATCATTTAAATCACATAAACATTTTTTCCTTTTAGTTGTCGTTGAAAAAGTTCTCCTGTGAAAAGTTGTAAATGATTTTTATATTTCTTTCCTCTCGAGTATTAAATTTTGAATTGGCTTGTTAATTTTAAGTACGTAGTTTATATCTTTTTACAAGATACATTACTTGTTTTAAATAAAAGACAGAAATTGAAAAAAAAAAAAATTAAAAATAAATTAAATAATAAAATAAAAGAAAAATACCAAATTGGCAGACAGTTTTGGTTCAACCAAATATGAATTATGTCATAATTTGTGTTTACTGCAAAATATTACTTTACTTCACTTCTCACTTTCATAATATTTTTTTTTTAATTTGTAGATGGTGGCTTTTGTCAACACGGTTAGAAAGCTGATCTAGTTAATGTCCAGTTTTAAGGTAAGTTATTTTGATTATAATACATATAACTAGTACGTATGCATAGACAATGAATATAGAAAACGTATCAATAGTATCTGACATCCAGTTTATATGTGTGTTATTGACTTTGAGAAGGCCTTTGATCGAGTAAAACATACTGAAATGATAGCCATTCTTCAGCAGGTAGGTATTGATGATAAAGACCTACGCATTATTAAAAATCTTTACTGGCATCAACGTGCAAACATCAGGATTGGCTGGGACACTTCTGAAGAGCTTCAAATACGAAGAGGAGTAAGGCAGGGCTGCATTTTGTCCCCGCTACTATTAAACATCTATTCTGAGTTCGTTTTCAATAAAGCAGTGGATAATATTCATTGTGGTATAAAAATGAATGGCGTCAATATTAATAATTTGAGATATGCGGATGACACAGTGTTAATTGCAAGCAATTACGAAGAACTTCAACATCTAATTAATAGGATTACCACAACGTGTGATGAATATGGCCTTAATCTAAACACCGACAAAGATGATGGTCGTCAGTAAAACGCCAATACAACCGGAAGGGGTAACAGCTTATGATGAACAACTGGAGAGAACTAACAGTATCACTTACCTTGGTTGTAATCTAAATGAGAACTGAGACATGGGCAAAGAAATTAGAATAAGGATAGAGAAGGCCAGAGCTGCATTCTTTAATATGAAGAAACTGTTATGTGGAAACAATATTACCTTAAGTCTGAAAATTAGATTAGTGAGATGTTATGTGTTCTCTACTCTTTTGTATGGTGTCGAAGGTTGGATACACTTCGGATGTGTATCGGAGAATCCTACGAATAAGTTGGGTGGATAAAGTTCGCAACGAAGTTGTTTTGCATCGGATGGGAAAAGTTACGGAAGTCGTCAAAACAGTTAAAAATCGCAAACTTGAATATTTTGGCCATGTTATGCGCCACCCAGAGAGATATAATATACTCCACTTAATAATACAAGGCAAGGTAGACGGAAGACGAGGGCTAGGTCGAAGAAGAACGTCATGGCTTAGAAACCTGAGAGATTGATTTAACAGATCCTCTGCATCTCTTTTCCGAGCTGCCGTCAACAAAATTACTATAGCCAATTTGATAGCCAACGCTCGATAATCGAGCTCGGCACAAGAAGAATCAATAGTATATATTTTGAGGTCCCATTAATTTCTAAAATAAAAAGAGACAAAAACTGCTCTGCCAAAGATGACTGGTGGAAGAATTGAATGAGGAGTAAAAATGAATTTTACTCTACTACTACTCAATTTCCTTGCAACAAATATTTACATTATTTTGAATGTTAGCACTCCATAATGTCTGTCATATCTAGACAATCAAACAACTTGGAATTTAAAATATCTTAAAGTAATTTGTAATTATAGTAGAAAGGTAATTATTAGTTTATCACCCACTAATCCTAATGCTTCGCTTTTTTTGTGGAAATCTGTTCAAAAAATTTGGTAGAATTTTCCAAAAAAGTTATCATATAATTCTTTCACAGTTGTCGTCTAAAGTTAACACTCCTTTGAGCAACTTTTTCCTCTGCTTTGCTTATTTATCCGGTATAAAAATTCTTAAGTTTGTTTTAGAAGCTTTTTTGACACTCTCACTTTCCCACACTCAGTGTGAGTTAGATTCTATAAATCGAGGAAGTAATTATTTATCAAAATTTTGACGTTGCATTACATAGTGGATTATCGATCTCAGATTTCTAGTAGGTTGTATCCATGTAAATTTGTGGATGTCTCTATGTTGAAAAAATACAATCATAATTTTGATAGATATTGTTTCACAAAAATCTTTAAGACACATTCCGTTGTCATAGGATATTTGTTCCCCATATCTTCCTACGACTCGGTTATTTTCTTCTCTCCCTACTCTGCCGTTTAAATCTCCTAAAAGTCCTTGTACATTCCATGTAGCCAATATCATTTTTCTTTTCTGTTGCATTAGTCGTCTTTGTTATGATCCATCCTTTGTATTCCGAGGCTTTTGGTCGAAATTTTTAGCATTTATTTCTTTTGACAAGGGATAAGTTGCTAGTCCATCGCCTTAACCCTCCTCCTTTATCCGGGCTTGGAATCAACACCAGCATTTACTGAGCTACTCAATCCACCCAGCACTTACCGGAGGCGGAGTTTGTTATATTTTGTTTTGAACAATATTTCTGCTCACTTCTTCCTAAACTTATTTATTCAATCATTCAGTAATTTTTTAAAACGGTGTTTTTGTCATCAAGAATAAAGATATCTGCGATTCAGTATGTATTATTATCGCCATTAAAGTTCTTGTCGTTACCGTGGATATTTGCTACCTTCAACATTTTTTGTATTTATTATTGACAAGTTTCATTTTTCATAATGCTACTATTTGCACACATCTCCCCCACTTTATATAAATGAACATACTCTTAAATTGTTTTATAATAAATTATTCTCTAATAAATCTGAAGGCCACAAAGGTACATGTTAGGTTATAAAAAAATTAATTTTCAATGCCGAGAAGCAAAAATATCAACTTTTTTTAGGAGAACAATACTTTTATCTATAACATTGAAAAGACGCATAAAATTTATTATATCCAGTAAAAGTAATGTGGAATAATATACAGTAACAATTGAATTTATTTATGGTTTGAAAATGTTTAGTATTTCGAAGGTCTGTATTAAAATATGAATGAGAGTTGCGTTGATTGTAAGGTGAAATATCCAAAGAGGTTTAAATACAATGTGTAGATAGTTAAGTAAAGTAATCATACAGGATCGATTTGGTATTGTATTGGAACCCAATTTTAGATAAGATTACTTTTACTTACCTTATATTTCTCATCCAGATTGGTTTAAACATTCATAAAATGTAATTAAAACGTGCTGCCAAATATTTAATGAATCGTCAGGCAAAAGTGATAATTTTAATATGTACATAAAATAAAGAGTTCGGTCTACCAATAAGCCTAACAATATAATTTTTTATTGATTTAGCTAATATTTTAGGTAATTTATTGAATAAATGTTTCATACGTCTATAATAGTTAACAATATTGTAAAACCAAATCATAATACTTGTTAAATATAGGTATATAGTCGATTGCTTTTCTGAAATACCTGTTATACTTCAGTTATTAACAATAATTCAACAACAAACTAAGGAAAAAAACTATTAACAATAATTTACTAAGGAAGAATTATATGAATGCCCCAGGAGTACAGTAGGTGGTGGGGTACACTAACGCGAAGCTTCATACCTACTGTTTTCTGTATTTTTAGTAATTTTATTATTTCTTTATTATTTACATTTTTAAAAATATATTATATTAAAATAATCCAATAAATTATTATTTTTGCTTCGAACGCCACCTGCTAACGTTTCAACAAAGCATACGTTGTTTACTTCTGACAGACCTGTCAAACTTAGATGAAATATTTAATTAATAAAATATAAGTATCATTTGATAGTAAATTTCATTATTATATAAACTACATAAGATGTGTAAAAATAATAATTGTATTTATACAGTGCTAGTCAAGTCCCCCCTCGTATCTTTTGAACGGTCATACTTATAATAGTGAAAATTGAAGGGAGAAACAGACGTAGTCTTTTTAACTAGTCATAACAAGTGACGTAATAGTGACAGATGACGTTACAGCGCCACTGTGACAGATTATTTTAAATACGACCTTATGGCAAGTGATACCTCGTTTGAAACGTATTGAAAATACCTATTCAATCATAATAATTTTGTTGGAGTTTAAGCTCATTTTGAAGGATAAATTATATATATATATATATATATATATATATATATATATATATATATATATATATATATATTTAGGGATTCTACAGTATTCACTGCCTTCCCTCGCTCAACCGTTTCCATCTCTCTCCGTTGTTCCATTCTCCATCGTTTAGTCCTCTCTTACTCATGGCGTCGTCTACTTCGTTCCTCCAGGATTTTCGGGGTCGTCCTCTTTTCCTCCTTCCTATGGGGCTCCATTCGGTTATTCTCTTTATCCATCTGCTGTCGCTAGTTCTTCTTACATGTCCATACCACTTTAGTCTTTTTTGTTCTATATATGTTAGTATGTCTGTTTCTATTGATGTTCTTTGCTTTATTTCGTCATTACTTCTCCTATCCATTCTTGTTACTCTGCAGCATCTTCGCAGGCATTCCATCTCTGTTGCTACTATCTTACTGCTGTTTTTCTTATTTATGATCCAATTTTCAGCCCCACATGTCATAATACTTCGCACTAATGTTTTATAAATCTGCGTTTTTGTCTTCATATTTAGGTGTCTATCCCACCATACTGAGTTAAGTTGTCGGATTGCTGTTCTTGTTTGTCCTAATCTTTGTGTAATTTCTTCCTCTGTTGTTGCCTTTTTCGTGATTATAAACCCTAGGTATTTGAATTTATCCTTTCCTTTGATTGTTACGTTGTCATCAATCTGTAGATCTTCTATGTCTTCTTCACTTGTAGATAGGTACTCTGTTTTCGCGAGGTTAATATCTAGGCCAGCCTTGGTATATTCTTCTTGTAGTTTCTTCATCATGTAGCTGAGGTCGTCTTGGTTTGGTGCTTCTTAAGAATAAATTAAATAAATACTAAAATTGTAGTTTCGCATTTAATTGCATTTAATTGTTTTACATCAACGTCAACTTTTTGACAATTAACCAAAGGCGAACCTTCGAATATTTATTAATTAAATGCGAAACTATAATTATTTTAATATACCTATTCAATCATACTAATTTTGTTTGGATTTATGATGATTTTGACGAATAAATTAAATAAATACTAAAATTCTAGTTTGGCAGAAGTTCTAGTTTCTAGAATTTTAATTAATTAAATATTATTTAAAATTCTAACGTCCGCCTTCGGTTATTTGTCAAAAAAGTTGACATGTGTCAATTTTCTAGTTTGTTTGTAGTTTGCAAATGCGTTTATACCTATGGCACAATGGTACGTACTGTAGCCGATAAAGTAGCAGCTGTATTAATAATTGGTGAATGTGGAAATAATTTCCATGCAGCGGAACATCTTTTTTCGAGAGGCACTTTTTGCAATACAAGTTCTCTTTCAAAGATGTAGAGACGTGAATTGTGATATATATGTGTGTTTTGTTGATTACCAGAAAGCGTTCGATAGAATAAAACATGACGAACTGATAAAAATATTAAATTCAATTGGTCTAGACAGCAGAGATCGCCGTATAATAAACAATATCTATTACGAACAAACTGCAGCTGTTAGAGTTGGGGATCAGTTAACAGATGATATAAAGATAAAAAGAGGTGTGCGACAGGGATGTATATTGTCCCCATTATTGTTCAATAGTTCAATACATATTCAGAGCACATTATGAATCTAGCGCTAACGGACATAGACGAGGGAATACTTATAAACGGAGAACGATTGAACAACATAAGATACGCGCTGATAATACTGTCATTCTTGCAGACAGTCTTGAAGGTCTGCAGACACTTGTCTCCAGGGTGGCAGAAGTAAGTAGCAGGTTTGGGCTTGATTTTGACATAAAAAAACCAAATACATGGTTATAAGCAAAAATAGGATACCATCTGGTCAATTACTAGTTAACCAACAACTTATAACACAAATCACCAATTTTTGTTATCTGGGTGCAAACTTAAATGAACAGTGGGACCAATTGACGGAAATTAAGATAAGGATCGAGAAGGCAAGATCAGCTTTCGTCAAATTAAAAAAAAACAGCCACGATATAAAATTGGAAATAAAAGTTCGTTTACTAAACTGCTACGTATTCTCCGTTCTTTTATATGGCGTGGAGTTATGGACCTTAACTGAAGCATCACTGAAGAGACTCAAAGCATTTGAGATGTGGTGCTATAGACGCATGTTGAGGATTTCCTGGATAGACAGAGTTACCAACGAAGAAGTACTACACAGAATGGGTAAAGAGCGCGAACTAGTCGTAACCATAAAATGTCGCAAACTGAAATACCTGGGCCATATAATGCGCAATGAACAACGATATGACCTACTTCGGACCATACTTCAAGGTAAAGTGCATGGGAAAAGAGATCCAGGACGAAGAAGAATATCCTGGCTGCATAACCTGCGAAAATGGTTTAACTTAACCACTACCGGACTTTTCAGGGCAGCAGTTAACAAAGTCAGAATAGCCATGTTAGTGTCCAACATCCGTAACGGATAGGCATCATAAGAAGAAGAATAGTTCCGTCAGTTTTATCCAAAGCTTTTTGAATACGCTTTATTAAATAGATTGTTGGAATTTGTAAATACCAACTCGATTCTCTAAAACAGCCAGCAATGATTTCGATTTCATCAGTCTACAGTAACAGGAGTTCATTCATTTTATTTATATTTTATATATACTTGTCAAATAAATGCCAGTTTCTTAGTTTGTTCAACAAGAAAGATATTTCCATATATGATTACAGTTGGATGATTTCTTCTAGATGATCGGATTATTTTAAAAGTATCTCAAACAAAGTGTCTTATCCTTTTGACTTTTCTTATGACAAATTTGACCAAATTAAAACATTTTTTATACTATACTTTGAATTTCACAACTAAGACTTTTCCGGGACATGCTATATAAATATACTAGTCGATAGTGAATAATTCCAAAGAAAGCGATGTCCTCACTTGATCAGTTAGTAACCTGTGATGCGTCGGCGCTCCTTCAGTTCTTCTTCACTGGCGATGATGTACTTTGAATGGCTAACGGTTACGGTCATCTCTTCACTGCAGTCTCAGTCTCTTGAGATGAAGAGGAACTCATAGTAGGGTACCTTAAAACGCCAGCTAAGTTTTTTATTAAAATAGGAAATGAAGACAATTTAGTAAATTAAAGAGGTCAATTGTAATACTTAACAGAAAATATCAAAAAAGCGACTTAACGCAGGCACAACAAATCGTAACAGATAACATTGATAAAAAAAGTAAATTTCTACGGGATTAGCAGTATTACCTGAAGGAACTCTAATATTGCAACCCTTCACGCAATTATGACTTCTGATCTAATTAACATAAAAACCTGGTCCGACTCTAATTTACTCTCTTTTAACGTGGATTAATACTTTAGCATTATTCTATAAAGGAGCTCTTCAACCCTTGCTTCTTAATAACATAAAGATCAGTATCGGTGATGTTGTAAAATTTCTTGGTATTTTTATAGACAGCAACTTAAATGGTCCATTCATATCGATTTGGTAAGTAAGAAACTAGCCTCAGCCTGCTACTTTTCTTTATTCGAGTATCATCTTCGATATGGCCTTTCTTTTTGGGGTTCTAGCAGAGAACCCCAAAAGTGTTGTTCTGTTATTCTATGGTTCTAGTACAGCTGCCCATTGTAATGTTATTTTTAAATTACAAAAAAGAGCAATACGGTATCTTTTCGGCCCCAGCCTTTATTCTAACACGGATTGTATATTTTCTTATGCTTTATTTTGTGATATTGACGATTTATGTAATTTTAGTAAATTTTAATTTTTATTGTTATTTTTTTGACTTTTTGTAAGCTTTGTCCATAAAATTGTACAATTTTAAGTGACAATAAAGTATATTTTTATTCTATTCTATTCTATAATTTAAAAATATTTCTATAAGATATACTGTCTGCACACATTTTCTAGTAAAAGTCCCATACACAACTTTGCGGTAGATAAAAGGGGAAACATATTTTTAACTTTTGGAAAGCTTTAAATTGGTTCAGCGTTTTGAAAAACTGTTTATATTTTTTTACTATTTTGTTCTAGCTTCAAATTTTTGCAACAATCTTTAGTTTGTTGTCTGCACAACATAAAGCAATAATCACGTTCACCATCCATTTACCATTAACAGTCTCGCAATTTAAAGATCGACACCTACCGCTACAACTGCATCTGTGAATATTTATCGTTATGCAATAAATTCTTCTAGCCCGTAATAAAGTTTATTGTCGCGGAATTTGATATCTACAACGAACTTTTACAAGCTACTGCCAACGCCCTAATAGTAAATTCCAGTTGGAAGTTTAAAATGACTTTGTAGTGTCGAAAGCCGCTCGACTAAACTCTTTCCGATGACTGTAGATAGTCGGTGAATGACGCCCTATCAAAGATAAACATTGTTTTCCGACTTAATGGACTAGGAAGTTAAAAGAAGAAGAAATAGAAGAAGACGCTGTCGATGATGATGCAAAAATGGCCGTTACTATGCGCAGGGATCATCCTAGACGCTAATTCGTGTCCTTTGTCGGCTTTAAACAAACCGTATCGCAATTTGTTAGCGTTACCTCTAGTTATTTCTTGAAAATTATTCGACATACAAAATTATACGCGTATAATAGAAAAATTTTCTGTCTGATGGTACATAAAGATAGTTCTGTAAGTTTCGTGGAAAAAAACAGTCGTATTGTTAACATAAAAAACTTGTTTTGTCAATAAAAATTGTCAACCAATCAACCTTTATCATTGTCCATAAAAAAGGATCAGTAACCGTATGCAGCAAATAGAGAACCATTGCCCTTATTCCTTATGTAAGCAAAATCTTGCCACATATAATCAAAGAACTGCTAAAGGACTTTCTACTTCCAGAGACAGCCGAAGAACACGATTTGTAGCATAAACAGGAACGCGTGAGTAGATATTCGAAAACATACCTATACCAATACTGCTCTGCTTCTGATTCTGTAAAATGGGATCTGCTCTGCAATGTAATGGGAAATATAGAAGTATCTATAACCACCTACTTAACCTAATAAGAAATCTGATTGATAAAATACTAAGACAAATTTTTAAAGTACACGGAACATATTCAAATGCATTCAAAACAAAAAACGAAACTAGACAGGGCTACTATCAATGATTATACAACATATATTCTAAATATATAATAAGGAAAGTACTAGATAAATGAGATGGAGCAATCACTATAGGAGGCAGAAAAATTAGTAACATGCGATAGGTAGATGACAAACTTATAGCATTGAATGAAGTCGAAATAACCATCACCATCAGATTTGTATACTTGGACTCCCTGATAAATAACAAAAGCAAGAGCTCCTCAGAAATTAAGCGTAGACTAGCAAAGGCCCTAGCGGCAACAGCTAAATTACTTAAAATATGGAGAGACCGAACTGGACTATGGACTCTCAAAAAAATCGATAGAAGTGAGATGAAAGCCTTCGAAATGAATGGAAGAATCCCACGGGTGTTCTGAATAGAAACAGAACAAACCTGTCAATTCTGGAAGAGCTTAATATAAAAGAGAGCGCTAATAAAAATGAGGGACCATGGAAATATTGGTAGTAGAAGGAAAGGTAAAAGGCCGAAAACCCAGAAGAACAAAACGATGAGCAGACCAAATAAAGGCTCTGGTGGGAAAATACCCATATATAACTAAAAATATTTAGAGTGTTACCATGTCCTGATAAAGGCTCAAAAAATAAGGATGAGCGCTCAAGTGGCATCGAGAGACATTTAAAAAAAAATCCAATTATATACTAGTTAGGTTATTATGAATTCATTGTTATTAGTTTGCTCTAATGACGTTTTTTTTACATCAGCTTTTATTGGAAGATTTGGGATTGTTGGTTTGGACTTGGATTATCTATGAGGAAATGTCTCTATTGGTAGCTGTGTGTTACTATCTCTATTATTGAGACAAATAGGGCGTACTTCGATCTTAATGGCTTCTTGAATAATTTTTAGTTTATAAAAACAGATGGGCGTTATAAAAAAGTGCCAAAAAATCTTCATGAACTCAAAACACTATGCATTCATATATGTTCACACTACTAGTAAAGAAACCTTACATTTGTTTTTGTTGTCATTATATTATACAGCTCATTTCTGTTAAACTAATTTTCAATTCTTCTTATCGTGCCGTTTTTTCCCGAACATTAGCAATGATCATCGCCATTTGGAATTTTTTCCTAACTTTTTTAAACAATGTAAAAATCTTGTAAGTAAATTATTCGGCCACGAAGCTCTGCGATGACTACTCTCTGTTTTTGTCCAATAAACGAGAAGCTCTTGACGTTCCGCATTTTTAATAGGAAATGATTTATAAAATCAGGGTCTTTTGATTTTGAGGAAAAGGTAATTTTCTGGCGTAATTTGTGAAAAGTTGAAAGGAAAACTTATTAGTTCCCTACACCGTCGTAACTATCTGTTGCGTAGTTGCGATTATTGATTTAAAACATAAATCACAGATTACAAATAAACATGAACATTTTATGATTTGTTGATCTTCATTATTCTGCAGGTAGTCTTTCATCTTCTTTTATTGTTTATTTCTCGCACCCAAATGAAAATAATAATCAACCATGGTTTGAATAATTCTTTTTTATTGATGTTTGGTGTGTTAAAATTAAATTAGGTATTAGTCCTAGAGCACTTGAGACTCTTGCTATGATCAACATAGTGTATTCTCTAAATGTAGTGAGCGAGTAGTTATCTTTTGATTTTTATGAACAAGCCTTTGTGCTACACTTTATCAAATGCTTTTTCTATATCTAGGAAAATATCTGAACATATGTACATATTTTCTTTAAGACATTTTTTTATCTTTGTTATACTTGTTTGGTCTTGGCCTATTTTTGACTATTTATTACGGAATTAAATCGGATAGAGTAGAATAATTCCTTGTTCAAATATATGTTTTTATGTAGGTGAATTCTTATTAGCAGTATCTCCTCAATTAGTTTGGATTTGGTACAGGAATGTCACATGTGTATAAGCGTTGATTGAATAATCCAATTTGGATTATTCAATCAACGGTATAATATATAGGTTCCTAGCTCTAAGATTGAATCTACACGATGCATTGCGGCAAAATATGATTCCTAATTATTTTTTTAAAATTTTTCTATTATTACGTCAAATCCATTTTGAAAGACCATGAATATGAGGACAGTCGTTTGTAGACTAACCATCACTAAGCTTGGAGTTATTAGTAGTTTAGTCATAAGTTTAAAATCATTTTGCAAAATATCCTCTGCTTTCTTATTTAAAATTTTCATTTTTGAATCGTCATATGTTTCGATATTCTGTAACCACTCCTAATTACTAATTTATTTCTTGACACTATGCGAATTCAACTCAAAAAATGCAAATACTCACATGTTCCGCATTTCTGTTAGGACAGAAATCGAACCGAGACATGAGAAAACAGGCTAAGGATCGAATCATAAATTCTGAAATCGATAAAAATCAGAACATGGCTGTGGCGGCGGTGTAGATGGCGTTACCAGGAAACAGATTCGATTCCAAGGAAAGAAGAAAAAATTATACGAGTACGATCTGGTTGCAGTGTAGCCGACTAACGAATGATCTTGTAGTTTAGTTAGTGTAACAGGCCACACCCGTTACATATGCCTCACACTTCACTCTCAGACATCCACATAGAAATTCTCGAAAAAATGTATGAACGTGCCTAAAAGCAAAACAATGAACACGTCATTTCGAAGTAATAAAATTTTAACAAGTGTTTTATTAGTCTGAGTCATAATTTTCACAGAACGAACGATAAAAAAATACACGAAAACATACGAATACGATGGTAATTATTGTTACACGTTACACACGAACGCCTTAAAAATAGAATAAATAATTTTAGCAATATGTATGTATATGGATCTAACAAAGATGACGAAGCAGTAAAATATATGTTTTTTCAGACGAATTATCTCTAATAATGCAAACAGGTGGACAAATCAAATAAATTAAGAAATAAAAAATGAAAAATGACATGGAAAAACAGTATTTAAATAATAATAAACCGCAAAATTATGAACTATACAAAAGATTAAATGAGAAAGTAAAATAAAAAGAAAATGAGAAAAACTGGAGCAAAATTAGAATCAGATAGGAAACTTCTGACATGACAAAAAAGAGATAAATAATAATAGTCTCCCTTGTGATGGGTAGCTCTTTCGGGGCAACAGACTCAGTAAAACACAGGTTTGAAATAAAAATAAATCTATTAAGTATATATATACAATAAATAAAAACTAAAAAAAAGGAATTCTACGTTGTATACTTATAAAACAAAAATAAAATGAATTCTACGTTTCCGTCTGGGTCCCGCGATGAATGAATTCCCCGGCAAACGTCTATAAAAGAAAAGAAACTAATTAGTACTACTAATATACTCGCTTTCGCTTCAATTCAGCGAAAGCTCCGAATATGCTCGCAAACAAAATATTTAGCTGTGCAGACCCACGGCAATGTTCAATACACAATGCCGACGGGTTCCGCTTGGCTAAGGACAGAGTATGATCCTCAATACGGAAATCTCTGTCCCGGTTGGTTCTGTGCAGATCCACGGTAATGCTCAATACGCAATACCGATGGGTTCCGCTTGGTTAGGGACAGAGTATGATCCTCAATACGGAACTATCTCTGTCCAGAATGGCTCGCTGGTTCACTACACCGTTGAGTCAGAAAGCCTAGAGCGCTAGCTACAAGACTGTCTAATTCCGCTATTCACACGCCTTAAATAGCCGTTTGAATACCACTACGCCGTCACGTTGTAGAAGTGGATGCGCAAATATTGACACTCCCACGGTTCGAACTGTTAAACGATCAGAGCATCGTTACACCCCCTTCTCTTTGAAAAAAAAGTAACATACCTTTTTTTTTGTGTATATGGTGTCTACAGCCTCGTGATGCCATCTATCCCTCTCGGTATCTTTATTACAATCTTCCTCCCATTGTTACAGCATATCCTGAATCTTTTGGTCCCCCTCTCGACCAGGTGTTTTGGGACGATCTCTATAAGGTCGGCGTGTTTCCCGGGTTCCGGTTCTCCTGGAGTGGACGCGGATTGAGCTTCTTGTCCCGTTTTGGTATCAGGTACGCTCTTTTTCCTCGGTGGGGTTGGTGGTGTCCCAAAAAGTTCGTGGAACCTTTTCATGATTCTCTCCGCGTCTTTTCCTGGTGTCACGGGTAGTTCGGGTCTCTATGGCGTTCCCAGAGGGGTCATCTCTTCCGGTATCTCTAATATGTCTTCCATGTTTGATGTTGATGAACTGAATTCTGCTTGCTAGCATTGCCACTTAAATACCGTTTGGTTGTGGTGGGGATTGGATTTCTGTAGTAACATTTCCCCCCTCCCATGGTTTTAAATCTTTTACATGCGCCGTCATCTGCTTGCGGCTACTACTATCGGCCAATTTCAGTTTTACTATTACTGGTGATATTACTGACGTTACTATGTATGGTCCTGAGTACTTCGGCGCTAGTTTGCTGGTGAAAGCTGCACTAGCTGATGATAGATGGTGTTCCTTTTTCATGACTCGATCTCCTGGATGTGGCTGCCAGTCTCTTCGTCTTAGATCGTAATGTTTCTTTTGGTCCTCGAAAGCGTGTTCCATGTGCACTTTCGCTAGTTCTCTTAACGCTTCTAACTTGTTTAAGTTTTCTGCATACCCCTGTATATCTTGTCCATTTGTTGCCTCTGTTATGTCTAATTCCCTTCCGAAATTAAGAAGCGCTGGTGAAAATCCTGTTGAATCGTGTCTTGACGAATTTATGGCGTAGCAGAATTCTGGTATGAATTTGTCCCAGTCTTTATGGTTATCCTCCACGTAAGTAGCTATCATCGTTTTCAGTACTTTGTTCATTCGTTCTACTGGATTGCATTGAGGTGAGTACGGCGGTGTTAGAATGTGATTTATGTTATAGGATTTTAGGAACGCCTTAAAACTTCCGCTTGTGAACTGCGCGCCGTTGTCCCAGATGATTTTCTTCGGAATACCGAATTGCATGACTACCTTTGATCGTAGAGTGTCGATGATTGAGTTCGTAGATGCTGCTCTTATTGGCTGAGCGACGACCCATTTGGTAAACCGGTCTTGCACGACTATTAAGAAAATGTTTCCTTTTGCAGATCTTGGGAATGGTCCCATTAAATCAACTGAGACAGTATGCCAAGGCTTTTCTACAGTGGACGGTTGCATTTTCCCGGCTGGTTGCATTTGAGACGGTTTATATTGGAGGCACTTCGTACAGGCTCTAACGTAGTCTGCAATTTGTTTAAACATCTTAGGCCAATAGTACTTTTGCGCTATTCGGCAAATTGTTTTTGCAATTCCTAAGTGGCCTGCTGTGGTCGAGTCATGATTTTCCTCCAAAATATCTTTCCTTTTATATCTTGGTACGCATAATTTCCATGGGTTATTAAACTCTGGGTCGGCTAAATTACGGCTGCTCCAAACGTGTTTATATAATTTCCCGTTTCCCGAGTCAGGGAGCCTAGAGCGCTAGCTACAAGACTGTCTAATTCCGCTATTCACACGCCTTAAATAGCCGTTTGAATACCACTACTCCGTCACGTTGTAGAAGTGGATGCGCAAATATTGACACTCCCACGGTTCGAACTGTTAAACGATCAGAGCATCGTTACACCCTTTATACCACTAGTGTGACTTGTACCAAGGTAGTCAAGCAATTTGAATAAATCCAGTTTGATAGACTTGCACACCCTTCAGAATGTCATTCGGGTGTTACAATTCAGTGGAGCAAGGTGTATTGATTCTTGTTATCAGGAACCACTCCACTGCTCTCCATGCTCCAGGCCATACCGTTCCCACCTATAGCACTCTGATGCGCGATAGGGGCTCACTATCAGCCAAATGCTTTTCGTGTGGAAGTACTGGGTGCAAGAACTCCAACAGGATATCCTAACCCGATCAATGCAGGCTAGCGTAAGGTAGTCTGCTATCTTGGGCCTAAGCAAAGTGGGCTTCCTTGTAGCCCAAATATAATATGTATATATAATATGAGAAAAACCCAATGCTGAACAGATAAGACACAAGCAAAAATAAAAACGAAAAAAGAAAATTGGAAGAGATCACTTAATCACAAAATTATGATCACAAAAAGACCCGAGGATTATAAAACTTAGAAGGAAACACTAAAGGAAGTCAAAATAGCAGTGAAAAAAGACAGAGAGTGGTCCTAGGAGGAATTTGAACAGAAAATGACAAGAAACTACAATAAAAATCAAAAACTTTTATATGGTACTCTAAAAAGAAAATATACAGAACGATGAATATAAAAGATGACGAAGAAAATATAATAAAAAAATAAGGATGAAAACATAATGGAGAGATGGCTAAAGTATTGTAAAGAGCTATACAGGGATAGGGAAAACCTAAATAAGACAAATAATGAAAAGATAATAAATAAGAACAGGGGTACATATATGCTGCATAGACTTATAGAAGGCATTTGACAGAATTTTAAGAAAGGAGATATGAAAAACAGTACGAGGAAGATAGGTGAACGGTAACACAATAGAAATTATAAAAGATTGTATAGCAATAATAGAAACATAGTAAGAACAACCAATAATATATCCTAGGAATTTTGAACACACTAAGGTGTCAAACAAGGATACGTGTTGGGCCCACTACTCGTCTCAGTGGTGCTAGATAAAGCAGTGAAGTAAAAGATGAGAAAACTCTCACTAGAATACTAGATAATGAAACAAACGCAATCTACAGTACAATCTATAAATATTAAGTGACGAACTATGAAAGATAAACATAAAAATAAATCCAGATAAAACAAAAACAATGGTAATAGCTGGAACGAAAAAGATACATGACGTAAGATTGAATGGGATGTAGCTAGATCAAATAGATCATTTTAAACTTTAAATGTCTAGTACCAATCAAAAAAGAAAACGGAAAACAGGAGCAGGAAATAAATGAAATATTAAAGGCTTAGAATTATGTACAGTAGTGTGACTTGGACACTAACAGAGAGACAAAAATCAAGACTATAGGATCTAGGAAATGAGGTTTCTGAGAAAAATAGAAAATATGAAAAGAATAGAGAAAATCAGGCAAGGAAGAAACAGAAGAGAAAGAAGTACGAAATCAAACACATGACAGGAAAACGAGAGACAAATATGCAGAGCTCAACCCAAACCATCTTACACCTAAAGGTATTTTTCGTCAATATAAAATTAATATTTAACTCTACCATTATCGTCACCATAATTGTGTACCTTACATTTTCCACCATTTTTTCATTTTTTTTAGGATACAAATTTTCTAAATATATTATGTTTCTTCCGAGCGATATTTTTCTTTGCCTATTTCAAACCAGCAGCTTATAGATTTTCAAAGTTATTAATTTCGCGTATAGTGGGAACAGGTGGTCGTAAATTATATCTTACATTGCACATGCGCAACCTGTAAAAATCCATCTTTGATTTATCTGTATGCGTAGTTGGTTGTGTTGTTATTTATTGAAATAGCCTTTGTCACAGTCAATAATTTATACTTGTATTAATGTCCAATTTAAAAGGGGTATTTTTAGAATGATTTAAATGTGTGGGGATTTTATTACTCCAAACTTATTCCTTTAAAAAACTTATTCCTAAAATACAAAAGGAAAGTAATTGGTAAAGAGTTATTTTATACTTTTAATTGAGCTACGCTATTTTTATCATATCGAGCTTGATATATACAGAGTGACAAGTTGAAAACTTCTTATCCAATTATCGATAGAGCCAACAACAAAAGGGAAAGACCGAACACTGCTGGGTATGAAGTGGTTGATAGATTTTATATTTAAAAACGCCAATAACACTTTCAGTCATGAATTATCTTCTTCTTCTTTTGGCATCATAACCCTAAATGGGTCTTTGCCTGTCTGGCTATGTCCTTCCATTCAGATCTCTCTTGTGCCCTTCTTCTCCATTGTCTTATGTTCATGGTTTTCAGGTCGTCTTCCACGTCATCCAACCATCTCGTTCTGGGCCTTCCTTTTTTTCGCCTTCCTATGGGCTTCCATTGTAACATTTTCTTAGTTGTTTTTGCATCGCTTTGTCTCTGCACATGTCCCAGCCATGACAGTCTTTGGCTTTTCACAAATCTTACAATGTCATAACCTTCATTTAACTCATTAACCTCGTCGTTTCTCCTGATTCTCCATGTGCCATCTTCCTCTTGTACCGGGCCATATACTTTCCTCAGTATTTTTCTCTCGAATGTCCTGAGTTGGGCTTCATCTTTTTTCGTCATTAACCAAGTTTCACATCCATAGGTTACTACAGGTCTAATCAGTGTTCTATAGATAGTCATTTTGGTTCTTTTGTCTAATAATTTCGATGTCATCAATCTTTTATTAGCATAGTATGTACGATTCCCGCTGGAAATACGTGCATTAATTTCGCTACTTACGGAGTTCTTCTGATTGATTTCTGTGCCGAGATATGTAAAGGCATCCACTCGTTCGATATTATAGTTGTCTATTGTGATATTATTTTCATTGTCAGTTATTCTTTTGACTGTCATATACTTCGTTTTTGCTTCGTTTATTTTAAGACCTCTTTTTCTTGCTTCAGGATCAATTTGTTTGAACACTTCCATTAGTCGTGGCTTATTCCTACTAATGATGGCTACATCGTCTGCATATGCAGTAATTTGTACTGATTTGGTGTTTATATGGCCGGTTATATTGGTTTTTCTGATGACTGTCTCAAGAACTAGGTTGATAGCATGGTTGATAAGGCATCTCCCTGTCTTACTCCCATGTTGATGTTAAATAGGAGAGTCAGTTCTCCATCTACTCTGACTGCGGCTTTTGAACCCTGCAACGTCATTTTTATGAGGCTGATGTATTTCTTAGGTATACCTAGATTACAAAGGTCTTCCAGCATTCTGTCTCTATTCACACTATCAAAAGCTTGTTTAAAGTCTATATACATATTATATAGGTCTATGTCGTATTCATAAGCTTTTTCTTGTATCGTTCTTAGTATGAATATGTTATCTGTAGTGGCTCTATTTGGTCTGAATCCATTTTGATAATCACCAATTATATTTTCGGAGTATTCTAATAATCTATTGTAGATTATACCAGAAAGAATTTTGTATATTACATTTAGCAATGTAATTGGCCTATAATTCTGGCATTCCCTCTTATCTCCTTTTTTATATATTGGCTGTATGAGGCCAACTGTCCATTCCTCTGGCATTTGCTCCTTCGTCCATATTAATCTTATTAGGTAATGGATTCTTTCCCAGAGTTCGGATCCTCCATGCTTTAATAATTCTGCCGAAATTCCGTCCGTTCCTGGTGCTTTATTGTTTTTTAGTTTATTTATTATCTGAACTACTTCTTCATAACTCGGATTTTCGATGTGCAGCTCCGCCGTATAATATATTGTCTCGTTCTGATCATTTTCGTTGTCTGCATTTAGATTTTCTTCGAAATATTGTTTCCATCTCATTATAATTTTTTGCTTCTCTGTTAGTAGTTCTCCGTCCTTGTCTTTGCATATCGTTAGTTTTGGTCTAAATGACTGTGTGCTTTCTTTTATGCATTTATAGAATTTTCTGCTTTCGCGTCTGTTGTTATGCTTTACGATTTCTTGTACTTGTTTCTTCATAGCCTCTCTTTTCTTTCTTCTGCATATTCTAGTCGCTTGTATTCTTTTTTCGTTATAAATCTCACTGCTATTTCTTGTGTTTCTTTGAAGTTGGTTAAGCCTAGCTTGCCTTTTTTCCTCTACTGCAGTTCTGCATTCATCATCATACCATTCCGCATTTCTTTGCCTTTTGGCTTTTCCGACAGTTTCCTCTGCTGACTCCGTTATAATTGTTTTTAATTGTCTCCATTCCTCCTCTGCAGTATCTTCCTCTCTAGTTCGGTTGAGTTTTATTTGGAGAGCATTTCTGTAATCTTGTCTCTTTGTTGCGCTTTTGAATCCTTCGACATTCCATTTTTTAATTTGAGTATTTTTCCCTTTTGCTACTGTCGCTATTTTCTGCCGTAATTTTGCCCCTACAAGATAGTGATCTGAGTCAGAGTTCGCCCCGCGATACGTTCTGACATTAGTTATGTCTGTTGTTGTAGTCATGAATTATGAATATGTTTAAATTACAATTTTGTGCTTGTGGATTTATACATGTAATAAATTTTTGGTCCAAACTGGAATTTTTTGCCCTTTTTTGAAATAAGATATTTGTCGACATATGTATATTATTGTGAGTTAACGGTATAAAACCAGTACAGTCATTTGTCTACACCTTAAGTCGATGGTAAAATGAAAATGTCACATAATAAATTCTTTTATGTAAAAATATTTACAACAAAACTACCGACGATCATACAAGTTGTTACAATTCTTGTTATTCAAACATAAGGGCATGTTCCCTTTAGCGCATTTTATTCGCGACCTTCCTTTACAACCCGAAAATTTACATTTATAAGCGTTTTTTCAATCATGTTCCAGTAAATGATCCATTCCATCTAAACGCACTTCTTTCTTGATACTGTTTTTTCAGCCAAAATGAAAGCTGCTGCAATATAAGGACGAAAGTGCGCAATAAGCTTATAATTGCTTTTTTTGAATAACTCAAGTTAGTAGTGCTATTTTTGTAGTCTAACCAGGCAATTACATAACCTTAAGAGTTTTCATTTAAGAGTTCTTGCAGACTGAAAGAAAACAACCGAGAGAGGGAAGATATCTTAATAAAGGTTCAAATAACAATAAAAATAACTAATTTTGTACCCTATTTCATTAGTTAACAACTTGTGAAAAATAACATTTTCATCTTATATTTATTTTGTGATAATTATACTCCTCGATACGGTTATATAACACTTAAAATTCCACTTTCTGTGCAGTAGAAATATCTGTGTCTATCTATCTATATGTATGAGGTGTTGCATCGCAAAGAAATCAAAAGTGATTAAAAATTCCAAAAGCTCTCTTTCATAGTTACCGTTAGTCCGGTCTTGTAAATTAGTGACATAACAGTACCGGACTCGGTCAGGAAATCAGGAACGTGTACGTAAATGTTTAATAAAAAATATAATCTAACAATTAAACACTAAAAACTTTTGTATTTTTAGTTTTTATCACCAAACACTTTCGATCGTCTTTCTCACCAAAAAGCCCAAAACATTTCTGACAATAAAACCCAAACCCAAAAACGCAAACTGGACTAGCTTATCTCTCAACAAAATCCACAGCCGATTTCAAATCAACAACCTTCTACTGTTGTTCGTAATTTCTCAGATATGATGTATATCCGATTTAGCTACCGAAGCTCTGTCAAAAAGTTTCAATTTTTCTGTCGCTCCTCTTTAAATCCCAACTGAGAAAATTATTTGTCAAACTGAAGAAACTATTTCTCATCTTCCTTCCGACCAAGCCGAAGTTACCAGACAAGATGTCGCCAGAATTCTCCGTACTTCCAAACCCCCACCGTCAAATATTAGTCTTTCAGAAAGACGCGCCCTCAAAGAACTTTATAACAACCCTGACATTGTCATCCTTCAGGCTGACAAATAAAATGCCACTGTCATTCTTAATGCTTCTAATTATTTCGACAAAATGTTCGAACTTCTCAATTCCACAGAATATAAATGCGTCCCAAACGATCCCACCACCTACCTAGAAAAATGACCAAATCCATCATAAATAAGTCTACTCTACTTTCACACATCAAAAAATCCCTTATATTCAGAGAAAAATCATCCCAAATTCCACAGATATACGGCCTTCCAAAAATCCATAAGCCCAATGTTCCCCTAAAACCCATCGTCAGTGCATACAACTGCCCCACTCAGAAATTGGCCATACATCCCGCTTTATCCTTACAACCATTAGCCGAAAACGCTTCGTCCTTTGTCAAAAACTCTTTTCATTTTATTGATCTGAAAAAAAATTCTATTTCACCCTTAGATATACTAGTTAGTTATGACATTGTTGCTTTGTTCACCAAAATTCCCATCGCTGAAACCATTTCCATCTTGGACTCTAAACATAAAATCCCCCAAGACACATTATCTCTTATAAAACACTGCATGTCTAATACATACTTTTCATTCCAAAATCATTTCTATCGTCAAATCAAATGTGCTCCAATGGGATCCCCCTCTCTCCCGTAATAGATGATATCTTCACGAAACATTTCAAAACAGCAGCCCTATCAATAAATCTTAAACTCACCTGCTGGTTACGGTACGTTGATGCCTTTGTCATTTGGCCCCATGGTAAAGACACATTAGATTTCTTCCTCTCCCACCTGAATGGAATACATCCTAGTATTCAATTCACGATGGAAGTTGAGTCTGAAGCATCTTTGCCATTCCTTGATGTTCTTATTCAGAAAAACCCACCTCACAGTTTTTCATATTCCGTGTACCGGAATCCCACTTATACAAACCGTTATCTCAATACCCAGTCACATCATCGCCCAGCTCAATTCAGTTGTCAACACTCTCATTTGCGGTTCCATAAAACTTAGCGACCACAATCACAGGTCATCCGAAATCAATTCAATA
The DNA here is from genome assembly GCF_040954645.1 of Diabrotica undecimpunctata. Taxonomy (NCBI): domain Eukaryota; kingdom Metazoa; phylum Arthropoda; class Insecta; order Coleoptera; family Chrysomelidae; genus Diabrotica; species Diabrotica undecimpunctata. The sequence continues at coordinate 208,134,245 of NC_092803.1, read as the reverse complement.
AGGCAAACACTCTTACAAAACGGCTACCACAAAACCCAAATCAATAAGAGCATTCAAAAATATCTAAACCCCATTCCATCCAAAAAAGAAACCTTGCCGCCGGATCAACCCAAAATCTTTCTACTTTTTATTAAAGGTGTCACTTACAAGATCAGTAGAACTCTTCTTTCTCTAAACATTAAAACTATCTTCACTACTCATTCGTTGTCTAAGTTGTCCAATCTCGTCAGATCCGTAAAAGACCAAATCCTCAATGAAGACCATGGTGTCTACGAGATACCTTGTTTCAGTTGCCCACGTATATACATAGGACAGACAAACCGACGAATTCTTAACCGTATTTACGAACATTCTATATCAGTTAAACATTCCAATACTACTTCAGCCCTAGACCAACATCATATTCAGAGAGGCCACAAAATATATTTCGAAAAGGCAAAAATCGCTTCCATCCGCTCCATAAAATCAAGAATAATTCGTGAATCTATCGAAATTTAAAGACGGCCTAACAGCTTAAACACACGCGATGACGCAAAACGACTGTCGGAAACATGGCGACCCCTGCTTCAGCGACCCCCCGTCCCAACCCACACTGCGCAGGCCCCCACATACCGTTCCTACGCATACTGATGCGCGGGAACGGTATGTATGTCTAAATTAAATTTCAGAGTTAATTATGTTATTTTTAAGTTTTTGTTACAAAATCTTTGGTACTTCTCAAATGAATAGAAGACCACTACCAGAAGATAATTTCTAACTTGTCTCTGGCTTCAAGCTTGTCTTCAAGCTATCTGGTTTCGTTTCCTGATTTTTTTAGTCGACTGAAATCTGGTACAAGAGCATCACAATTTCTAGTTTGATTGGTGTGTTGTATTTTTTGATAGACTACCTAAAATCCTCCCGACCCTGTCCACCCTGTCCAGTGATTATACGAATAAATTTTCTCTGCTGACCAAACATCTTACATGTAAACAGGGTCCCCAGGAAAGGATTGCATTAGCAAAGTTAGCTGAGAGTGAAAGTAACTATGATATGCTATAAGAAAGGTTTGCAGGGAGGTAACCTTAGCTAGTTTATTAAATAAAAAGAGTTTTGAGAGATTTGAAAATGTTTCAGTATGAGCTATTCCCAAGTGAGTCCCTGATCGATATAGACATCGATAAATTTAGCATCCTGCGAGTAATATTTTTAAATGGGATGTGAAATGATATTATGTCTTAGGGTAAAGTTCACTGTTTGTGATTTTGAGTTATCGAGAGAAAGACGATTTGCTAAAAACCACTAAAACAAATTGCTCTTTGTGGTCTTAAAGTCCGTATCATTGATTTGGGAAGGGTGATAACTTTGACAGTATGTGTATCATCAGCACTTAGATCCATATACACACCCAATCTATATTATTATATGGAGCTCAAAGATCTAAAATCATAAGATTAAAGCTTTTGAAATGGCCTCTTGTCTTATTCATGATTTCTTGGGCTAAAAGTCAAACAAATGAGCAAGTATTGACGGTATGCTCTGTTTTAGCTGACAATGCAGAGTACAATAAAGTGAAAGAGATCGAGAGTAAGATGAAACATTTTATGGTTAAGAAACCTTTTTGATTGGTTTGGAAGCACCTCCATTGAGTTTTCAGGGGGAAGAACAAAAGTTAAAAATAGTTATAATGATTGCTAACCTGCACCTGGAGATGGCACCACAAAAGAAGAGGTGGTAGAATGTATCAAAAGGTATTACAATTGATGTAAAAAACACAAACAACCATTCACTGTACACAGTGATATGATAAAAAGTTGGTAATACAGTTTTAAAACCACACAGCCATCTAGAAAATATTTAATAGATTGTGGGTATAAGGCTTTCCTCAATAAGTTCAAGCTTGGTTGTTGGTAACTTGCTTTACCTCATTGTTTTACAAGATATAACTCTGTTTTCGTTCAAGCAGATTAAAAAATAAAAAAATATTTACATTACAGTTTTTAAACGCTTATCACTAATTCTTTTGTCCACTTCCATGATAAACCCAAACTTAACTTTCACAAATATTTTATAGGAAAAAATATTACCATTGTAAGTTTATGTACGCCGGTCCTGGAATAAATGTTGAATGAAGGTATTTGCTGGGGGCCACTATATCTTTACTAACTGTACCTGTATTTGTTTACTTTGCCTAAAGATTTGTCATATTGATACCGAGCCGGTTACCGGTTTAAGGTAGCTGAAAACATTTTTTCGTAAATGTAGGTAAATGTAGGTATTACAGAAGATATTACAAAAATGTAAATGTATGAAAACATTTTTAGTTTTTTTTTATCATGGAATTAAAAATAAACCAAATGAATGAAACTGCGTTAAAATTTCTTCTTCGGATGATGTATGGTGTGGTTTTCCGGAGAGAGATCCTCGACATCTACATTTTTGACTGGCGTGGTAAGGTGGCCGAGGAACCGTACACGGTAGCTAACGGTCTTCTTCTTGATTATTAGTTTAACGTTGATAAGTGCGGCGTAGGTTAATGGGGTTAGGTTGAGGTGCTTTCTCTGGGACTTATGAACGTTTACTGATGAGAATTTTTCTATATTTGTAGCTCCAAATGTACAATCGCCACCAAATTATTGTAGAATTTATTATCTGTAAATAATAAACTACAGTAGGGATTCTTCAGCACTCCTCATAAGACAGACTGGGAGGGGAAGTCCTCAACCCCGACACGGCGCGTCCCATATGGCTGATAGGGGACGTGCTGTATATTATACAGGATCGTTGCGAATAAGGTTCGCCAAATACGTACCCGCGGATCAACTGAGGACATGGTATAGAACAGCAGCTATGCCATTACTAACCCCAAGGCTAGAGAAGAATGACTTTTGAATAGGCTTGGAATCAGATACTTATAGGCGACAATCAGATATTGGTTTACCCAGTTATAATCCTGCGGTGTGTAAGGCAAGGAGAAACCAATACATTAAATATTCTCAAGATTTTATGACTATGGCAAGTTATGGAAAACAAAAGGCCCCTAGTCCGTGGCAGACCTTAAATTGTCAAGGTGTGCTAAGAATTTCCACGTAAAATGATAGGAACCACCCGAAAGTGGAAAAAAAAATAACATATTGACAATTGGAACCTAGAATGCAAAATCTCTCCTTATGCCAGGAAAATTTCATAACATCGTGAAAAAAATGAAAAGCCAGTGAAGTTAGGTGGCCTGGATCTGGACAGACAAACATCGATAACCAAGTGATATACTATGCTGGTAATGACAATCGTCATCATTATAACGGAGTGGCATTTATAGTTGACGAGAAAAGCAGTAAATGTGTAAAGAACTTTATACCTATATCTGATAGAGTAGCTATGCTACAAATTATAATTACAAACTACCAAAAAGAAGATTATATACATGGAAAGCACCTGGAGATAATCAAAACCACATAATAAGAAACTAGATTGATTATATATTAATTGACAAGCGTTAGAGAAATGGAATCAGGGCAGTTAAAACATATCCCGGGACAAACATCGGTTTCGACCACAATCCTACTATCGGTAAAATCTCTATTAAACTGAAGAAAATCAAACGCAGAGAGAAGATAAAACCTAGTCTCAAAAAACTTAAAGATTCAGCAGTACAGGCAGTGATAGAGAAAATACTCAATGATACACTCAAAGAAAAATTCAGTAAAGCACTTGCGGTAGCAGAAGAATCAGTAGAAAGTATTTGGCACACCTTCAAAACAAAAATCACAACTATACAAACAGAACAACTACAAGAGAACACAAGAAAAACAAAGAATACATGGATGACAGAAGACATTCTAGAACTGATGGACGTAAGAAGATCTTACAAAAACCACAATGAAGTAAAATATAAAGAAACCCAGAGAACCATCCGAAACAAAATCAGGAAAGCCAAAGAAGAATGGATGAGCAACAGATGTGAGCAACAAAGAATACATGGATGACAGAAGACATTCTAGAACTGATAGATAAATAATTGTTTATAAGCTGAAAATCACAGTTCTTTTGCAAACCTATTTTACAATTACAATTTTATTTAACATAAACTTTTCAAACACTAAATTATTTAGTTTGATAAAATAAGGCTTTCTCTTCAATTTTGTGCTTTCAGAATTCATGTATACCCAATAGTTTACGCACAATAACGTTGTAGCTAAAAGCTTTCTGGGATAAACAATTTCAATTTTGCAATAACTATTAAGCGGAACTTCCTGACCATCTGAATGTATGTCCCATTGTCCCGAAATTAAAGCTTTTTGTGCATTTTTAGAAAAGTTACTATTCGTTCAATATTAAATTAATTATATATTGTTTATAAGTAAAAATGACGTTTAATCAGTTGCATATTTTGATTATTACATATTGTTATCATCAAATTTAACAAAAGAACTTGTTAGATATCTGTACCAAAAAGTGCCTTGGGGAAAATTGTTGCTCCCTGGTTTTATAGAGATTGCAGTAGAAGTAATAACTGTAAAATTATTTAAAAATCAAAGTCTTAAAGCGTAAAAACACTGCCTCTTGACTTATATTATATTTGTTTTTATTTTATTCATACTATGCTGTTTAAAATATTTAGGAAAACATAAAAAAAATTAAATAACACAGGTTTTGATTTCAAATAAAACTAAAGCGCCTCTCTCTCCGTTGATAATCAAACGGCCGCAAAAACAACATATTACAAAATTGTTTTGCCTCTATTACACAATAATAAATGGCACTGGTACCTATCTAGTCTAGTAGGCTCGTAAATAACAAGTAAAAAGTTTTTCAAGTAGTCGATGAGTACACGGCGTCAGTATATAAATTATCATAATGATGGTTTCCTCGCAATGGTATTTATTAATCGGTTATATTTCACCCGACCGCTGCATATAATCATACACAATTATATTTGAATAGAGGGCTGAGTCGGTTCGGAAGGAATCGTTTCGTAGGAATTTATATCGTACCGAGAATCGAATGATTCGTTTCCGATTATCTCGAAAATAAGTGTCGAATCCTAGTTCAAACATATGGCTTTCAGCTCCAAATACAGTTGTTACAATAATTTCAATGACTAGTTAGGTATTTGTAACAGATGCTTAATTGAAGAAGACGACCATATTTTGGTGCATTTTGGTGTTGTATTGATAAACCATTATTTTTATCTTTAATTATAACTATATCGTCGGCAACGCACAAGTTTAAATACATTTTATTATAGATACTAAAGAGTAGTAGAGACAGTATTCAACCCTGTCGGACTCTTTTGTGTATTTATATGCCTCAGATACTCTGATTCTTAATTTTTAAATACTACCTGATCCAGCAAACTTCGTAACGCCTTAGATTTTAATAATGTGTCAAGTTCAATAACTAAAAATTATTAGAAAATAAAAAATTTAAATCAATTTAATGATTTAATCAATAAAAATATTTGTTTTTCTTTGTGAGGTGTAAATATACAACGATGCCGACCGATGTTTTCCGACCCGCGAATAATTGTTCATGTACGAAACATGAAAGCTTTAAGTTAATTCCGTAAACTTTCAACGGTTAACCTCACAATTTGTTTATCTCGATTGCAAAAGCCAAACGCACGAGAAACTGTAGACGCTTAAAATAATATGGTAAGTCCGTAGGAATAATCGGTTTATGAGGGATCAAGACATCCCCTTCTTTGTATTTGTCCTTGATGATCGTTGCATCAATAAAATTTATCATTAGACTTTTCACAATCAGTCTTATTCCATTGCCCGTCGAAGATTTAATGTTATGCAGCATATTGAAAACTGATCCTACTTTTAATAGGGAATTGTGAGGTGGTATTTCAGGCAATTCCAATAAATGTAATAACTCAATAGGATTGTTGAGAACTTAGTTATATCATCGTGGTTTATAACTATGTCAACTAGTTTGAGTGAAAACAATTTTTATGAAAGAAAATTCTGAATGGTCGCATTCAGATTATCGAAATCTGTATTTTTTTGTCGCCAGTATTACTCCTTCTCTCAGCCAATTACGGCTATTAAACTGTTGCGCTATGCTCGGAAAAATATGCTGAATAAAGTCTTCTTTCGAGTTTGTGAAGTAAAAGAAATCTATGGGTGTGATCAATCCTTTCGAGCTGTCAATAGCGAGTTAACCATTTCCAATGTCTAACAACTGCTTCGAAAACACAATTGCAAATTGATCATGTTGCAAAAACACAAGCACGTTAGTTGTTAGTAGTAAACTTCTTACTAATGTTTGTATTTTGAGAACGATTTCCGAAGTGGAAATTGAAACGTCAATAAACGTACTTTAACCTTTAATTGTGGCTTATTCCCATTTAAATAGTAATTAATATATTTAAAATTAAATAAGACAAACATGTCAAATTCAGACCAAATATTAATATTAAAATGTAAATAAATATCATTTGATAGTAAGTTTAATTATTATATAAACTAAATATAATAACTATTTTATTTACAGGAAATTATTTTAAAACGAGAATTATTATAAAAATGGAAAGAGACGGTTCAATGTTATTTTTAATCGGAAGACATTTATGACTTTTATTAAATTTTGACAATCAAATCTTTTAGTGACAGATATTCTTTTAATTTTTTACTTCTCATTTTGTCTATATCTTGTTAGTTAGTTTTCATGTAGTTTTAATTTAAACCTGCTTAAAGTAAATATATAACGACTAGAAACGAATTAATTAAGAGCAGTGAATCCATGTCAAGAACCGCTATTTTATGTCGCTACCCGTGACGACGCCATCTTGTAGTGATTCAACGTCAGTATAGATTCGGTTCAAAAGTCACTTCGTGTCGTGGTGCGATATTTTTATACATAAAGATAATGTCTTCTTATTTATAATAAGGTTTGGCTTCTTGCCTATTTGTAGTCGATTATCTAATCGTTTTTCATCCATTCTGTTAGTAATTTGCTTCCACTTTGTTCTTCATTTTTTATCTTCTCATTGATTAAGTCACGGTTGTGATTAAAAAGTATTGGTGTCATACTGCAATCTTGTTTTAGCCCTAGGCTTGTTTTTATTGGTTTTGTATCGTTTGCCTACATTCTTATTGTAAAATTTATATTTCTGTACACACTTTTGAAATAAATACCTCACAACTCACGGTGAGACTTCAAGAACAAACAAAGGTTGGATTAATTTACCTTTTTATAAATTTACTCACCCTGTAAGTTAAATAGGAGTAATTTGTTTATAGTGCTTCGGGCGGTATTCTCGAATAATTCCCATATTTATGACAGTCATGGCGGCAGATACTCGAAATACAAAGCACAAGCACACGACGTCTCGTAGGAGTAGTGGCTTTACAAATTGTCATCCTCAGGGTGTCATAAACTTTCCATCTCTTGTATATGAGTCAGATATTAAAGGATAAGAGGTAAATGTTTATCGTTCAAGTAAAAGTTATATAAGAAGGATGCGTCTAGACAAAAAACAATTTTTACTATACCATAATGTCCAAAGGATAAATGAGTGGTGGGAAAATCCATATAAGCTATTTTTATTGATTGTGAGAAAGCCTAAAATGATAAAATTTCTGAAAGTATTGTGGTCGTCATAAAAAATTCATATCAGCTTCATACGAGTTGTTCAGTATGTATGATAAAGTAATTAGTGTTTTAAAAAATAAAAAAGGAAAGCGCAAATATCAAATAAAAGTAGTAATGTTTTAATTCTGAGAAAGCAAAACGATTTCGCCTTCCAGTGGTACTAAAACAAATATGTTACCCTGTCATATGCCTCTAGTTTCCAAGTTCTACGTCCATGAGATTCTATGTGTTCGCTGCCACTTAATTTCTCAATCGTTCCTGTTACATCCTTATGACTGACCTCTTTAGAAACCAAATCTCGGCTGAATATGACCATCATAATTCTTAATAATAATAGGGGTAATATTTTTTTCACCAACCTTTAGCTTGTAGATATTATGTAGTTCTGTATGCCTATGATCCATATGTGGGAACTGGAGTTTTTTGAAACTGATGTTTTTTAGCAAAATACTTTCATAGATGTTTATTTCGTCTGATGGTTATTATTGGGGTTAACTTATATCCCTATTTGCATGAACTCTTTGACCACTTCCAAAAAAGTTCCCTGGAGAAATAAAACAAATGGTCCACTTAAGAGGAATGTATTACACCACTTTTTTTACAACATACATACAAACGACTTACCGCCCTAGAGTGAGAAGCTTTATCTACACTGATGATACGGCATTATTCTGGTCTCTAAGGCATATCCTATGGTGGGAATTGCTTTACCCAACATCAGAAGAACAGAGGTTTCTGAATTCTTTATGTGAAAAGAAGAAACCAGAAAGTGCCCCTCATTACTCTATATTTGACCAAACGAAGCATTCAACGAGATTGGAATCTTGTAAAAATCTCACGAGTTCCACAACTTTAAATAAAACCATTCCTTAAAAGCGTCATCTTCAGCTTTGAAGGAAAACTTTTTCACGAGAAAGAAAATTACATTATACAGTATAGAGTTATATCCCTAGATGGGCTCAGAACTATCATGTCACGATGCAAGTCAAACATAAAGCGGTGGGAGCATTCATACGTTTTTACATGCTTGAGAAGAATGCAGTTTCCGTGACTTAGTGGAAGCCAAAAATGACTTTTTCAGAGGTGAAGAATCAGCTGGATGCGATTTGAAGAAAGGATCCAGATATGGACACTAAGTAAGTGAATGTTTGTGAATGCTTGTGCTTGTGTAAAAGTGACTCTTTTTTTGCCGCATATAATGGTCAATTAAAAAAAGGACAACCATTTTTTAGGTAATATTTTCCAGAAAAGTTGTTTTTGCGAAATTATATATTTTCATATTTTATGATTTGTAACTCTTTAAATAAAGAACAAAAATTTTTTTGTGAAAGTCATCTTTTCAACACCGGCCGTGCATGAAGGTTTGATTTTAGTATCTTTATCATGCTTTGGAGGGCACCTAAAGTTGTCGGTCTTGGCTACTTAAGTAGTCGTTGTCATTTTAGAGGCACTTCCTAAAAGCACTAGACTTTAACCAGAAGGTTACACAAACTTACAAGTATCTTCATCACATTTGATTATTGGTGAGACGAAAAGTTTGAGGAAAAAAACAGTGGCTGATGTGTCAAGGATATAGGTCGAGGTTTCTGTTTATTTTCGTTTTTATAAGGTAACAATGTTTGCTATTGAATTGAAATCCAAAAGGAATTCATGGAAAGAGTTTTAAGAGGATATGACAGATATCCTGGCATGCTCTAGAATTCATAAAGTCCTGAAAAAGGACAAAATTACGGAGACCAAAGAGAAAGTCTTAGAGAACTCATAAACACGCACTTTAATTCAATTCTCGTTAACAATTCTGGATGATGCAGATAAGCGAACATAGACCAAAGGTTGACTAAGCTAAGTTTTGTAGATTGGGAAATAGCCACAGCAATCGCAAGACCAAGCAGAATTTGATTTGCACTAATCAAAACAGATTTCTGATACTTAATCTTCTAATATAGGAACAACATTAAGCAACCAACAAAAACGCACCCTTATATAAACAATAATAATCTTTAAATTAATTAAAACAAACAAATTATTCAGATACAAGTATATTGTGATCTAAAAATATGAATGCTAATAAAAAATAAAGGAAAAATGTAAAAAACAAAGAACTCACTCAAAATTTCATATATAATTTTCTTTTTACCCATCCCTTGATCATAAACTCCGATAATTATAATACAGATAGATATAAAACTTTATTTGTATTGTAAAAGTAGCCAGTTACAGATAAATATTTATATCTATCTTTTTCAATCAGCCTGAGGTCACCAAAAATCATCTTTATTATCGCTCGTTTAAATTGGTCCTTCAAGCCAGATTCTCTATTTATTGGTATGAATTTATGTAATACGTATGGTATTAATGTACATAATCATCAATACCCTAATTAAATACCATTGAACAATCATTAAGTAATGACTTGTAAAATCACAATTAATAATTTATTTAGTATCCGCCAAAATTTTTTTACATATTTTACGAAAAAACTTTAAAAGATTCAAAATTATCGTCACGAATTTGTTTTTGTTTCGAATTTGTACTTCCTATTACTAAAAATTTCCCCGGAACAACTCGCGTAATACTATTTCTTGTCAAACCATTCAATAAGTTTGTTATTTACTTCAACCATATAACATAAACCAATCTACATATTAATCGCCATAGATTTAGCAACCGTAGCGGCTTCATGTTTACTTTAGATATGAGCAGGTTTAAATGTACAAAGTATACCTTTTTATAGTACAACATTGCGACCAGCGGCCTACCAACGCAGGTTCTTTGCTGGACCAGATTAAATTATAAACTATTATATGAACCTAGTTTAAATTATTGTCGTGATAGTAAGAGAGCTTAACGTTAGTTTCAAAAGTTAACATCGAGGTCAATGACAGGAATTGAATTGAATTTGAATGATTACGCTGGAGGAGTGAAATTTCTTCATGGTTCTATACAAATTTTCTTTGTCTTCCAAATTTATATTCTACTAGAGCTTTTCAATCATTCAAGATTTCAGATCGATATAGCAAAGCCAACAGACTTTAATACTGTTAGCCGCATCTTCAGCGAGGGACTTCTATTCAGCACATGATACATAAAGCCCCAGAATCTTTAATTTCCTTAAAAGTACTTAATATTCTACCACTAGAATATCTTTTGTTTTTACCCGTTCGTTGTTTTTTTTCAGTTCCTTATGCAAATTAAAGATGTCACGCTGTTGCTATAACTTCTCAATTTCTAGAAAGTACTCTTGCAGCGATAAGTATTTTGTTGTTTTAATTGTTGTTCAAATTTTATTATGTATTTTAATGTATTTTCCTTGTGTTGAATATATGCGTTATTTTCTCACGTCTACAAGTTTTAAGATGTCTTGTACTGTTTATTTCTTTGTGCAACTTGCTATTAGTTTTTGAGAGATCGTGTGGCATTGTAAGGAATTTTTGAGTTTCACAGACTCTTCATAGTCTAACACTAATTGTAGAGTAAAAATAGGTTATAGTCTGATGAAATATCGGTATTTTGGTAGGTGTTAACTGATAGACCGGCAGGTATTGTTAATTTTATTGGCAATTACATAACTCGGACATTAATTTATGACTTATTACACCTTATACTTATATAAGAACAGAAATAATAAAAATAAAAAATGGAGTAAGATAAGGAGATGCGCTCTCAACGGTACTGTTTATTCTATCACTAGACAAGATAATAAAAAAACTGTTAAACGCAGGAACTGTAAACAAAAATGCAGTACAAATAAAAGGATATGCGGACGATCTAACCATGGTAGCCACAGATAAAAAAGCATTAAAGAAAACCTTTAAAAAAATAAAAAACGAAGCCAAACTAAGAGAAGTGGAAATAAATGAAAATAAAACAAAATACATAAACGTAAGCAAGAAACACAAGACACAAATGACAGAACTGACAATAGATAAACACAGTTTCGAAGAGGTTGAAACATTCAAATATTTGGGAGCACTAGTCAATAAAAAAAAATTAAAGTGTAGATATAAAAAAAAAGAAAAGAGAAAGATAAGAAGATAAGCCGAAACAAAAAATAAATATCTACAAAACGACCATAAGACCAATAGCAGTATATGCTACAGAGACATATACATCAACAGCAAGAGAAGAAGAGCAATTGAAAGTTTTTCAGAAGAAGATTATCAGAAAAATATGGGACCAAAGAGGGAAAACGAAGAGGATGCATTACAATAGATGAATCACGAAATACAATAATAAGTGGGTCAAGAGAACATAGAGCAATAAAAGCACAAAAAATTAGATGGTATGGACACATATTGAGAAGAGAGAAGACCAATCCGTTAAGAGTTATAACGGAATCGATACCACCAAGTAAAAGAACCAGGGGCAGACCTAAACTGAGATGGAGACAACAAGTAGAAGAAGACTTGGGAGTAAGAAAATTAGAAATATAGTAGGGACAATCGAAGAGAAAGAAGATTGGAGAAAAGTAGTGGAAACAGCGAAGTCACACCAGAAACTGTACAACCAAACCCACAATAAGATGATCCTCCACACAAAAAGAATCTTTAAGTGAAAACAGCTTCAGCTTCTTTGGGAGCGTATAGCTTGTATATATATAATTGTATAAGTTTTACCACTTTCAGAGGTTTTGGAACCAGTATCTTCCAGGCAAGAACTTCTTCTTTTGGCGATCTTGCTCTAGATTATCCCCAGTTGTATCCGGAGTTTTAACAAAAGTTTTAATCCATGATGGTGATTACCACCATCAAGCCATGTATATTCACTGCTGGACGTAAAAATGTCTTTTTCATGTTTCCGGATTTTGAGCAGGTTGCATCCAGTTTCCATTATTGCGTTTTTAATCGTCAAAGCAACTTTTTGGTAGACTGTATCTCTTCCAAAAAGGATTCTGCATTGATCACCACTCAACGTTCTGGTTTGTTTATACGACAATCTTGCAAGGTGTTCAGTTCCGCTTTAGAGTCTTTAAAAAATAAAGTTCGTGTAACTTCCTGGCTCAGGTCTAGTGTTATGGTTGTCATGGCGCCCAAGCAAGTTTTACATGACTTAATTACCACTTACGTAATCAGGACCTACGGCTTTATGTGCCATCCGAGCTCGGTGGTGGCTCAGTTAACTTAGAAATTTAAAAACTCTGGTGTCGGGAATTGCACCTTTCGGCCTGAAGCTATGGACAACACATTCGTGGTTTTAGAGCCATAGTTTTTGTATTTGCCTGCTATTTGTTGTATGGAGATTTTTTTATTGAGGATTTGACATCTTAAGTAATCACATGATCCTAATGATTTTTGGGTAACACGTATTTCGTTTACTAATTGTTTATTTGTCTGACAAAGGAAGACAAAGTTCAAACCATATTTGACACATTATCTTTGACTATCGACAGATCTTGTTTAGTATCTCCTAGAAGATCTTCTAATGACGATATTTAATTTTTATTTTCACATTTTTACATTGATATTTCATGTAGTGATCGTTTGACTGTGATTTTTCTTTTAGTACTTCTTTTAAAATTAGCGATTTATAAACTCTACAAATTATGTTTGATGTGAGATGTGAAATTATGTTACATGTGACAAGAACAGATCATACAAGGTGGATAGCAAAGATTTCGGATTAGAGCCCAATACGAAGTAGGAAAAGAGGTAGACCCCGAAGATCATGGAAGGATGAAGTGGACGAGGTCATGGAACGACGAGACCTTAGAGATGGAGAATGGCAGAACAGAAAGGACTGGAGACGTTGGCTGAAAGAAGGAAGGCGGCGACAGCTGTAAAAATCCTTATATAGATATATAGATAGACAAATTATGTTTATAAATTGACTAGCTATATTTAAACAACTTGCTTTATATTTGACTAATATGCTTTATTTTTATACCGGATGTTGGATAAACGAGACACTAAATCCGGATGAAGAAATAAAACTAGTATAGAAATTGCAAGAGGAGCATTTATGAAACTTAAATCTATTCTGAGCAATTCTCAGCTGAACTTACAGCTAAGAATTAAGTTCCTAAAATGTTATGTGTATTCTGTATTACTGTATGGATGTGAAACCTGGATTATGAAGGTTAACATGATGAACAAATTAGAAGCCTTCGATATGTGGTTATATCGTAGAATGCTCAGAATATCATGGGTTAAACACAAATTCAACACACATTTCAAACAGAGAAGCCGTGAACAGAGTAGGTCAAGGTGAAGGCTACTTAATAAAGATGATAAAAAAGAGAAAACTCGAATATCTGAGGCATATAATGAGAGGAAGCAGATACAGGATAATGCAGCTGACACTAAACGGAAAGATCGACGGAAGAAGCGGAATTGGTAGGAAGAAATACTCATGGCTCCGAAACCTTCGTCAATGGACTGGCTTATCAGCAGATGAAGTATTAAATGTCGCGCAAGATCGAGAACGATATCGGCAAATCGTCATGGAAGCTACCCACGCCTAAAACTTGGGCACGGTAGTCAAAGAAGAAGAAGAATATGCTTTGTTGATAGCAATTTTTTGATAAAATAGACACAAGAATTATAAATTTAATAAGAACTACATTAGTATTAGGATTTCTGTGAATTTTTTGTATCCTGTATATGTTAACAAAAATAATCAGTAACATGTAAAGTAAAGATAGACTTTGACTTTCACTATAAGATTTTACTTTTTTTTTGCAAAAGAAGCTGTAGCAAATTTTGGCTCTCATACTATAACCGCTGTTAGAAATTAGACAGAGAGAGACGTACTATTTGTTTTCTTTTTGTGTTTTATGCAAATCATGTAAGAATATAAAGATATAGTTTACTTATGTAACAATCCTACACAGCTCTTTGTTGATACTGCGAGATGAATGACTATTCATTAGGTTACGTTACAGGGTGTGCCTCTGCTGAAGTCTCAAGAGGAGGCATCGGATGCCTAGTATATCATTTGTGGAGATATGACGATCTTCCGCTTTATATTAATTCGTTTTAACGTGAGTGAGACACGCCAACATATTCAGGTGAATAAACTTATTTGCAAAGGCATTATAATATGGCTCTTATTGTATTACAGTGTACAAGGGGCTGTTCAGGTACTAATATATTACTTATTGTATGATATACGGTAATTTGAAGCGATGAGGGTAAAAATATTTTAACCCTTATCTGGGCAACACCTTTTACTTACGTAACCGGGCAACCAGGTTCGTTGGGCACAACTGTTTTTGAATGTACTATTCCTATTTACCCATATATTTCTAACATTCTTTTTTGATTTTTTATTAAAGTTAAATTTAAATTGTCTAGATTAAAAAAAAGGTACTACTATAGCATGCGGTCTACCTCGAGGGTACGATCTACCTGAAGGAATTGCACAAAATGATGAAATGCAAGAAAACTTTTGGAGAAAAAATATTTATTAACAAGTAATAAACATTTGGAGCCAAATAAAGACTTAACTTATAAATAAATAAAAACTTTTGTAAATCTACCAGGCCATTTTATTTCAAAAGAGGGGTCGATGTTTACGCATACCCTGTTGTCTCTCAGGTGCCCTGCAGTTAGTAGTAGTTCAATAAAGGCTTATAGCTCTGTAGAGTCGCAATATTTACAGTTCTCAGTTTCCAGGACTTTTTCGGCTTCTTTATTTGTATACTTCACTATTTCGTTCCTTAAAAGAGAAATCCAGAAAATTAAAAATGAATCTATTAAATCTTATCTAGAAGAGTTAACAAACGACAGCAGCACAGAGTATTCGCTTTGGAAAGCTACAAAAAGAATTAAAAGGCCAATATTACATTCTCCTCCAATAAAACTGGAAGACGGTAGTTGGGCCAGAAATAATCAGCAGAAGGCAGAGAGATTTGCCACTCATCTAGAGAACACATTTAAGTTGCAAGATGACCAAGACGATGACCAGGATTGGCCTGAACCAAAGCAAATAGATGAGAATATCAAGCCATCTTCCCCAAAAGAAGTAGCTGAGTTAATTAAAGAACAAATCAACCCAAATAAAGCACCAGGTTATGACCTCATTACCGGAAGACTGCTAAAAAATCTACCAAGAAAAGCTATCGTAAAATTAACAAATTGAATAAATGCTGCCTTTAGACTACAATATGTTCCAGATTTATGGAAGATAGCTGAGGTGATCATGATACCAAAGCCTGGGAAACCCCCCAATGAGGTGACATCATATAGACCAATATCACTCCTACCTGTGATGTCCGAGGTGTTTGAAAAACTCCTCCTGCGAAGAATCCTACCAATAATTGAAGAAATGAAAATAATTCCAGATCATCAATTTGGATTTAGAAATAAGCATTCGACAATTGACCAGGTGCATAGAATAACTGCTATAATTGAAAGATCATTAGAGAAAAGAAAAGTCTGTTCTGCAACCTTCCTAGATGTGGCACAGGCGTTTGATAAAGTCTGGCATAAGGGTTTGATACATAAACTTAAATCATTCATGCCTAAACAATATTCAAATATATTACAATCATATCTAGCGAACAGATATTTTAGAGTTAAACAAGAAGATGCATACACTGATCTCAAGGATATTGAAGCAGGTGTTCCACAAGGGAGTGTATTGGGTCCAGTCCTATATCTAATATACACGTGTGATATACCTGAACTAGAAGACGACACCATAGCTACCTTCGCAGATGACACTGCTGTCTTAGCGGTAAGTGACTCCGTCGAAGAAGCTACAGAAAAACTACAAAATTCAATAAATAAAATCCATGAATGGACCAAAAAATGGAAAATTAAACTGAATGAGAATAAATCAGTCCATATAAATTTTACCAATAAGAGAATTAATAATATTCCTATTAGAATAAATGATGTCCACGTGCCTATTGCAACATCAGCAAAGTACTTGGGGATCACTCTTGATGCGAAACTTCGCTGGAAAGCTCACGTGAAGAAGAAAAGAGAAGAACTAGGCATCCGCTACAAGAAAATGTATTGGTTAATGGGAAGACATTCCTCTCTATCCATAAATAATAAACTCCTAATCTATAAACAAATACTGAGACCAGTATGGACCTATGGCTGCCAACTCTGGGGCTGTGCCAAGCCTAGTAACATCAAAGTAATCCAGATATTCCAGAATAAAGTACTGAGGAACATCGTAGATGCGCCTTGGTACGTTAGGAACAACGACCTTCACCGGGACCTCAAGATGGAAGACGCCAATCAGATAATCAAGAAATTTGCAGGGAGCCATGAACAACGACTCCATCATCATGTAAACGTCGAGGCTATCCAGCTCCTCGACAATACGAACCTAGAAAGAAGGCTCAAAAGAACAAAGCCTTTTGAACTGGTATAATGAGTGAGTGAAAAGCAGAGTAAAGTGTTGTGCGAGTATGCATGCTAAATTTAATGCTAGTTATTAGAAATAATAGGAAAGATACTAGTGAGTAGACACCTAATTTTAAGATTTCATTAGTAATTTAGAAACAAATTGATAATTGGTCTTACTGACCAGATTTTAATGTAAGTACACTTCTGTGTCTTTAGTAAAAAAAAAAAAACTATTTCGTTCACAATTTTTTTGTTCAAAAACAAACAAAAGGAATTAACAGAATTCCATCCTTAGTTTCAAAAATTACACACTCTTAAATCTGGGAACTTGTAGCTATACATTCTTCTTCATTATCACTCAATATTACTTGCTGATCATCCTCTTCACTTGCTTCCGAAAGATGATCTTCAATTTCGGAGTCACTTTCACTGCCACCTACTTCAGAAGATTCTTCATCATCGGAATCCCATAAATTATTAGCACTATCTTGCCGTTCTGCAGCTGATAATGGTTTTCGGGACATTTTATTCGCACTATCTACTTTCACTGTAATTCAATATAATTTTAGGAGTTTAGTTGTCGACACTAATAGCTATATTAAACGACTGATAGCAGATGCATTATTTATTTCAAGATATGTATAGGTACATACCTAACAATATTATTGCATTCCAACAATGAATATCAGTTTTTAAAATTCATTTAGAATAGATATAACACCTATTGTAAACATAAAGCTGAATCTACCTAATTTATTCAAACGAACAAATTCTTCGCAATATCGAAACCAGGAAAATATTCTGCATTACCTGAGAGCTCTAGGCCAATCGCTGTTTTAAGAGTCTGATAGTGTGGAATATTCATCATCCTACTTTTTAATTTGCAAATCCAAATGTCCCTACAAAGCAAGCTGGATTTAAGCCAGGAAAAAGCAGATGCGATCAAGTTCCCTAACAACATTTATTGGGAATGGATTCCAAAAAAAAACTTACAACAGTAGCTTTTACATACCTTACCTACGCCTATGACACGACATGGAAAGCGTTTTTTATTTAAGATATTCCAGATGGTTCTTGTCGATTATTAAATATCCTGATTAACCAAATGCTAAATGACAGACTTTTCTCTGTCATTTAGACCGTCTGCAGAACGAGTCAGTTCTCTCTCCTCTTCTATTCAACGCAAATTATACTGATGATAGGTCCTAGAGGGTCCAAAAAAAGACGTAGATAATACTGAACCTACCATTGAAGCAGATCTGAATAACTGTAAACAAATACTTTAAGAAACGGTGCTGAAAACTGACCCTTATCAAAGAACGTAATTACGACTTTCCATGTTAATAATCGCGAGTCAAACTGAATTTCTAAGATCAAGGCTACTCTACTTGCTACCAAATAGAGTTTGGACAGCTGGAATAACTTTAGCAGTAACATTTTCCCTGTGCCTTTATTGTTTTCTATTTTAGTAAAGAAATAATTTTTGTGTTATAACAAAATACCAGAAGAATTAAGTGTTCGCGAAAAAATATTAATAATTTGGAACATTACAAACCATTTTTTAATCATAGGTCTTACTAATATATGAGCTTATTCACCAAATTCGTTGGTTCATAATTTGTTTCATTTGTTTGTTTGCAAAATTTGAAATTCCAAACCGATTATTTTTTTATAAATATTCATTACCTTATTCATATTTTATTTTTTTTTCTAGGTGATGGAATGGTTATGGTATTTTATGGCGATTTGGTACACTGGTGATGGTATTTTATTGTCCCCCAGGTCCCGCCTCTACGTTGCATACCACGAATATTGAGAACACGTGTGATGTGACGTAGTGGTATGTCTAGGGGGGTTGCTTGTGCATCGTACCTTTTAGTTTTAGTTCTGCATGCAAGACTAATGTGAAATAGTTATATTTAGCAATTATTAATCGTTCGGTTTGGGACTTTGGAATAATCCAGCTATATATGTTCCGTTTGAAAATTATTGATAGCGAAATTTTTGTGACATAACTGATAATCTCCAATCGTAAACCTAATAATGGAACTATGGTGTTAAATGTACATGATGCACAAAATTTTCACACTCATTTGTGACATACAAGGAAGGAATGAAAAATGCTTAAGGTCCATACATAAAAAAGGAAAACAAAAAAAGATCCCAATAATAATTATAGGGATATATGTCACACCTTCTGTGGGTAGGTTGTATGGGAGAACCATTAAAGAAAGTATGGAGGACCAGCTGCGAACTTCAGAACAGAGTAGCTTCCGCTCCGGACGCTCATGTACTAATAATATATTTTCTATAAAACAGTGAAATTTGTGAATTTCGGAAAGGTCTATGATAGTGTTCCAGTCAACGGATCAAACACTAAAAAACTGAAAAAAAAAATGAGGACCCGAGATGAACATTTTTGCGGTCCAGTCAATATATCCGACGCAAAGTAAAAATAATTTAAATAATAGTTTTAATAATCGTTTTAAATTGTATGCGCTAAAATGTAAAATTCTAATTGGCTGAAATGGAGTTCGTTTCACACTAAGCCATCAACTGGAATACATTATCTTACAGGTGGTTATAATCATTGCTTAATGATAGAACGTTCAGTCGTTTGTCCGGTCAGAAGCCTCTTCCGGCAGGACAGTTGTACATTTCTGCCACAAGAGGTTATGTCCTGCCACAAGAACTCAACGATTTTTATATGATCTGTCCTTCTAGCAGGATTTACAAGATTCCAGCAGTACAAAGACATTTATAAGTTCCGTGCAAATCTGTTTTAAGCTAACCTGAAGTTTTTAAAGAGCATAAACATTTGCTATATCATGTAAAATCTATCTAAAAAATAAAAGGTAAAAAATAGTTAAAAAACTATACGGAAATAAAATGAAAATTTAAACAAACGTAAAACTTATTGAGTAGTCAAAATATTGCGGATAGTATGGACTGAACTTCTTTTATAATGAAAACTTAACGCTTTCATTTATGTAAAATATGAGTGCCAGATTAAGTATTTTTCACTAAAGTATTTATAGACTAAGAAAGAATTAGTTTCTATAATACCAAGCAAAGAGTCATAAAATTTCCCAATAATATAATACTAAGCAAGAAGACATATGTTATCTACCTTCGTTAATTTCAAGACGCAGCATGATATGGAACTGAGCTTCAGTAAGATACATTCACAACCTACACCTTTAAGCTTTCTTCTTATCTTAATAACAGCTGGCATTCTATCAGGATTATAATTACCTCTTTCATACGAAAAAAACATTGATTCGTCTACACATATTTGTGAATATATCATTTCATTTTATATGAAGCATGTCCACAAAGATTTGATAGGATTCCAATTGTCTTCATTTTCAATATTTTCTACGGAAAATGCTAAAGCTTGCAAAATTTCTTCAAACATACGGTAACTTATGTCAAATCTTTTGAAAAAGGCTAGAGCAGGGAATAATTCCTCATTTTTCAAAGGATAGTATTCTCTTCTGCTACGTAGTATATTAGTACTCATAGCGTAAATCATTCCGATCATTGTTAGTGTTAGATCATTTAGATCAATTATCTAAAATGGACTTTCTAATGTAATGGAGTACTGCAGAATTTAATTTCAGTTGAAAAACAGCAGTACTCCATCAGTTATTGCTATTTTTTTATCAAATATCGTGGTTTTGGCAAAAACACGGCCACGGATCTTTAAATTAATGCTAGATGGGTGCTAGAAAGTCGAGACTTGCGCACTAGATAGACAAAATTTCTTGATGAATCGAATGGTATCAATTCTGTCCTTTTTATATATAGCATCATTTATATATTATATAAATACAAAGCGTCCTGCCAGAAGGACACAATAAGACATTTTGTACTGCCGGAAGGCCTTTCGGAACGTTCTATCATTAAGTTATATTACGACTATTTATTCGTGCAGTTATTCTCTGATTGAAGTTAATATTCAAGATAAAACAATGTTATACATTTCAATTAAAATCTTTTATTTTCTGTCAACAATTGCTTATTTATTTCAGCCCTTAATCCCTTAATTTGTAATCTCACATTATTCTTAACTTATTGTTAACTTAATATTAAAAGTATTGCAAGAAAACGAAAAGGCGCTACATGTTACATTCTGTCCGGGTTGATAGCTAAACACTCGAAGCCTTTTACGGAAAGTAATTTCATCAAGAAACTCTATCTAATTAAAGCTGCAGAAATTATTTGTTCTGAAAGTTCGGTTTTCCAAATAATTTCTTTGTCTCGAAATAAAGGTGCGAAAAAAATTGCGTGAATAGCAAACTTGCTACTAATTTAAGCGATCAGATCAAAGCAAAATCATATAGTTTCTAACGTTTTTTTACCGCCTGTGATGAGAGTGTGGACATTGGTGGCATAGCTGAATGAGCTGCGTTTTTTCGTGTTTGGGACAAGGATTTAACCATTTTTGAGGAATTACTGGAGCTAATACCAATGTACGGTACTACTACAGGAAATAATATATTTAATAGTGTTTTTGAACTTCTGCAAAAATACAATCTGCTCCTGTCAAAATTAAATTCTGTAACTACAGATGGCGCTCCTTCCATAACGGCTTCGTAGCAATATTACAACAAAAACTTAGTGAAATTCATGGTTCACAAATGCATCATACGCAATGCAGTATACATCAAGAAGTACTATGCCTAAAGGTGATCAAAATGGAGAATGTTTTGTCATATAAAAAAGTGAAAACAGTAATGTGGAAATGGCAGTGATTGAGATTCAAAGAGAGAAATGTACGAATTAGATAACTATGAATGTAAAGGAGACATTAAATGACGAAATAGAAAAACGAAAATTACTTTGGTGTGAATATATGTAAGGGACGGGCGAGACAAGAATACCGCTAAGAATCGAAACCAAATAAAAGAAGGAAAGAGGACACCCTATATTGTAGTGGAACGGAAAAATAAAAACAAAATGGAAAAAGAGACCTCAGTGAAGAAGATACACACGACAAGAAAAAATTGGGACGAAAATATCTTAAACGGCAAACAGAATTATGCTATGTAAAGCCACGGTTAAGTAAAGTAAGTATATACATATAAAACGTATTGTCGACAATTGATTTACAAAATATATCACAAATACACACAACGCAAAAAAGGATATTTTAATAATTTGACAATACCAATGACAGAAATTTTAATTGTTATGTACTATAATTGTTGATACAGACCATGGACGTATAAATTCTATGTTTATACGTCCATGATACAGACACTCACTTCTTTTAAAAAAAAATTGTAAAACTGATAGCAATACGTGTTTTAGAATGTTTTTTATAAGGGACAAAAAAATCGACATTTTTATGTTTTGTTTGTTTTTAATTTTAGTCACTTTATACCATTCTTGCTTAATAGGTGAGTTAAAGATATTGTCTTTTTACCATGCAACGACAACATTTAACGTTGGATGCGATGAATAGAGCCGTGAGACTCCTTCAAGCTGGTATGCGACAAACTCAAGTTGCTGACCAGCTGGGTGTCTCCCAAAGCGTCGTAAGTCGTTTGTCGCGTCGGTTTAGAGACACTGGGAGTCCAGCCGAGCAACATCCAGAAAGTGGTCGCTCTACAACCGTCGCTCAAGACCGATATTTAATTTTAAATGCCAGAAGGCAACCAAAAATTACAGCAACCGAAATGGTTAATGAATTACAGCTTGCACATAATGTAACAATTAGCAGCAGTACAGTGAGGAATCGTCTCCATGAAGCCAATCTTCGTAGTCGGCGATCACTGAGATGTCTACCTTAATCTAGAGGAAATCGCGCTGCAAAATTAACCTGATTTCAAGAGTTTCAGAATTGGACTGACAATGACTGGGCCACAGTTTTGTTTAGTGACGACTATAGATATGGATTTCATCCAGATTATCGTCGGAGAAGAGTTTGGAGAAGACTCGGAAATGGAGAACGATCACGACATCTTCAAGAACTGTATACATACAGAGGAGGTACATTGATAGTATGGGGCGGAATCATGGTTGACGATAGACCTGACCTCATTTTCTCACGTGGCTTTCTCACAAGTCAGCAATATTTGGACACTATTCTTGAACCTGTTGTGCGCCCGTTTGCTGCTGCTGTTGGAGAAAATTTTTACTTTATGCATGATAACGCTCGGCCACATGTTGCGCATATTGTAACAAACTGGTTAGATAACGAGGGTATTGATGTATTGCTGTGGCCAGCACAATCACCGGACTTGAATCCCATTAAGCATGTATGGGACATGCTTCAACGAAGAATTACTCCACATATGGGCAATATCTACAATGAATTTCAATTAAAAGAGCTTCTGATAGAACAATGGACACAACTACCTCAAGCAGACATTAACAATGTGATTCAAAGCATGAACAGTAGATGTAGAGCTGTGATAAACCAACGTGGTGGCCATACTTTATTTTAAGTTTATATTTCGTATTTTTAACACTTTATGATGGTATGTGAAAGATGGGTGATTTGCAATATATTGTTTTTTGCTCCAATTTTCTGTTTTTTGCAATTTATGGTTTTTGACATATTAAACAACAATTTAAATTACAAACTTTGTATTTCTTTTTTTTCAGTTGATTACAGATAAACAAAATACGTCTATTTATAAAAATATCCCTAGACTTTTGCGTTGTGTGTAGTTTCACCAATTGAGTTATATAACCGACCTCTTTTTGTAAACAATGTATAAAATTTATTTCGGCATAGACCAAAAAAAAAACAATTTGTTTCTTCATAAATAGATAAGTAACTCCAATTACCTACCTATTACTTCCTCTTACAAATTTGGGTGCATAGGTGATTGATCAATTTACACGAAAACCCGAGGCTATATCCATCAAATATTTGGAAGTAACTGCTGATAGACATCTAAGGTGTGAAATACTAATAACATAATTGATTGATTAGTACCGAAACGCGAAGGCGGCAATTTGGTTTACTTAATTGCTTATATGTAAAATCTTCTAGACGCGGAAGACGTCATAAAATATAATTAATTGATAGAAAAATGTCAAATTAACTTTAGTGATAGAAGGAATAAAAATTGGAAATATATTAGATATCGGTAACGGTATTGACGGTTTATCTTCACAGACAAGTTAATTTGATGTTTTCATTACTATCAACGGGATTCTATATTGTAGAATTGTGGAAAATGCCGCATTGTTTTTATCCATTTTTTGGTCTTCTTTTATCTTCTCTAGAATTTTCACATCAGTCAAATAGGCTATTAGCGAAACAGTAGTAGAGAACAATAATTTGTATTATATTTATATGTTTAGATAGCGTTTAGAATGTTAATTGAAGTTAAGAAACTTTTTAGGTTAGACCTATTGCACTGTAGACCTAAAATATCATTTAGTTTGTTGGGTATATTGTAAAACATGCGCTTTGGCGTTAATGCTGGTGAATGAATATTAAGTTCTATAAGAGACATTCACTCATAATTGTTTATTTATATAGGTGCTGGTTTAGTTTTAATATGAAAATAAGTTATAGGTAAATTTATCAATTAATATAAATACTATGTGTGTATGCAATCAAATTACGGTACCTGTGATGTTGATGTATACTTCTTCTTCCTCAGTGCACTGGGCGATTCGGGAACAAAATCTTCTCACAATGTCACGTGGTTAGGGTACTATTTACACAAATACTGGAGTGTTTAGCGCGACGATTGATATAGGACTATCTCTAAACTAAGATTGAAATATATGCGTGTCGTCCCGTCGCTTGCTCCCTTAAGAGTAGGGGGGGCTGTACAGGTCCGTATTAATTTACGATGACAAAACATACACACACGTTAAGTAAAGAATTAAAATATAAAATAAAAATAAAATAATAAAAATTATTAATAAAAACTGAGAATATGTGGAGGGACGTAACATTCCCACCCACCAAAATGCATATTTGCATTTTTAGTCAATATAAGGCAAAGGGCATAGCTTAACCAAAGGTCGCCTAAGTTCACCTTTCGCGGTTTGTACGATAGCTACGCGAGCAATATCATCTTGACCGAAAATTAAAGTTTTAATTCGACCCATTTGCCATTGTAAGGGAGGCTTGGTCTCATTACGTATTAGTACGAGTGTACCTATATTAGGATTACCCTCATTTTTATGCCACTTCGAGCGTTGATGAAGAGTATGTAAATATTCTCTGCTCCATCTTTGCCAAAAGTCTGCATGTAGATGTACAATATGGATTTCCGAAATAAGTAATTTAATAAAATTACCTTTGGAAGGTAAAAGAAGAGGAAAGCGCTTGTCATACGCTAATTCTGACTGGCTAAGTCTTCCGCCCACTCTTAGGAGATCATGTGAATCAAAAAAGGGATTTAATTTTTTCAAATATTTGAATTTTATAGAATTACCCTTAACCTGTTCTATTTCCTCCTTCAAATATCTTTGTTGCACAAATCTAATTAGTTGATTAGTGGCGTTACTTTGTTCCTGAATAGAAAGCCTTCCAACTGTTCGTTGATTGACTGATTTCAGGTTACCAACAAATCTAAGAACATAGGAAAAGATACGTTTTAATTTTGAAAAGGAAGAAAATCGATTACAGAGATTATCGACAAATTCATCAGATGGAAAAGACAAAAGACAACTTTTCTGTTTCAATTCTAAGTTATGTTCAATAGAATCGGTCAAAGAGAATGACCAGTTATCTTCAGTAGTGCGAAGAAACTCCGGACCCACCCACCAAGCAGGAGTATTTAAGAAATCCTCAGGGAAAAGTCCACGGGATCCGTGATCCGCACTATTTAATGAAGAAGGAATATATCGCCAGTGTTTTGAAGCTATCCTGTCTTGAATATAAGAAATTCTGTTACTGACGAAGGTTTTCCATTTATATGGCTGTGAATTAATCCAATGAAGAACAACAGTCGAATCTGACCATGCGTAAATTCTACTAAACTGTATAGTGAGAGTCTGCAGTATATAAGATAATAATTTACTAAGAATTACTGCTGCATTGAGCTCGAGACGAGGAATAGTTTGTACCCTGGTAGGAGATACCTTTGTTCGGGCTAAAAGAAAATACGTTTTGATGACTCCTGTATCATAACACACACGAAGGTATGTAACAGCAGAAGATCCACGTAAAGAAGCGTCGCAAAATCCATGAAGCTCACAGGAAATAATTGCATTTAAAGAAATATGACGAGGTATAGTAAACTTAGACAGTATAGGCAGTTCAATTTTAAATTGTTCCCACCTTGAAGTAATTTCCAAAGGTGGAGTTGCATCCCAATCTAAATTAAGTAGCCAAAGACGTTGAATAATAGTCTTCACTATCAAAGTGACAGGATTAAGAATACCGTAAGGATCGAATATGCGAGCTATTTGGGATAAGAGATTTCGCTTTGTACAGGAAGCTTGAAGAGGTAAAATTTTGTAAAAGAAATCATCAGATGATGGATTCCATCCAAGTCCTAATACCTTCAACGAAGATCGATCTAAGTCAAATGAAAAAGACTGTTGCAGAATATGATCCAAAGGAATATTAGCGAGAGAGAATAACTGAGGGGCATTACTTGCCCATTTTCGTAACTCAAATCCACCACGTTTCAATAAAGATATTAATTCTTTTATAGCAAGAACACTATTTTCTAAAGAATCCTTTCCTGTCACCACATCGTCTACGTAAGTATCTTTTAGGAGTATAGATGAGGCTACAGGTAAGTCCGGTTCGTCGAGTGCTAGCTGCTGTAGAGTGCGAATTGCAAGATATGGTGAGCTAGACACACCGAAAGTAACCCGAGTAAGTTCGTATTCAGCAATAGATTCCTGTTCCGAAAAACGCCAAAGTATTCTTTGAAATCTTTGTTGCTCAGGAGCGATAAGAATCTGAGTAAACATGGATTTAATATCTGCAGTAAAGACGTATTTATGAAACCTGAATTTAAGCAATAAATTTACAAAATCATTTTGTAATTTTGGACCTGAATATAACGTATCGTTTAAAGACGGAAAGTTAGGGGCGTGTGCAGAAGCATCAAACACAACGCGCAATGGAGTAGTACTAGACTCCTTGTAAATACAATGGTGTGGTAGATAATAAGCATTATTTATTGCCGTACTTGGCTGAACAAGATTTAAATAATGATTATCTATGAAACCTTTGATAAAGCTTGAATATTGAATCTTAAGTGATTCATTTTTGGCAAATCTGCGCTCTAAAGAACTAAATCTTTGTAAGGCTAAACGTTTTGTGTCGCCAAAAGAAGGTATTTCGTTTTTGAAAGGCAGCTTTACTACAAATCTGCCCTCGGAATTTCTATAAGTGGTATGAGTATACAGCTTCTCACAGAATGAGTCTTCCGGAGAATAAGATTTAACTTCTGGTACTTCCTCAATGGCCCAGAATTGTTTTAATGTCGCATCTAATTGCTCAGAATCATTAGCAGAAAATGACGTGAAAAAGGAATGAATATTTGTTATATTTGTAGGTGGAATATTTCCCATCAAAACATAACCGAAACTTGTTTCAAGAGCTGAAAGCTGATCATTACGGGTTTTAATAATTCCTCCTGTTAAGATGTAAGGAAAGATATTTGCTCCTAATAGAACATCAACTTTACCTGGAATATTTGCCATTTTATCAGCCAACCTTAAATGTTGAAGATACGGCAAGTTGTCTAAAGAAATTGGAACAGTTGGCATGTTTTGACAGATTTGAGGAAGAATTATTGCATCTATCTCGCAATGAAAGTTTATGTCATAAGACGAAGAAATTTTCAATTTTACGCCTGATTTGGCTGGGGTGCACATTCTATCAAGACCTTGTATCGACAAAGCCGCATTGAATTTAGGGAGACTTAATTTTTCTGCACATTCTTTACTAATGAAGTTAGCTTGAGACGCACTGTCTAATAAGGCTCTAACTTCCAAGGCTTTACCAAAACGATCGAGAACATAGATTGTAGCTGTAGCTAGCAAGACATTATTTGTCAAAGTATTTGATAAGGCGGATACAGAAGGCATAGGATCGTTAGATGAACTAGCAACCTCGTTGTGAGAAGAAGAAGAAGAAAAAGAATCATTCGCATTGAGATTATCAAAGTGAAGAGAAGTATGATGTTTTTTATTACAATGTGTACATCTTTTGGATGAAGGGCATTTGATCGTAACATGAGTTTTAGACAAGCAGTTTATACAACATTTATTCTGTTTAGCAAAGTCAAAACGTTTTTGAGGTGATTCAGCAAGAAATTGATTGCATTTAAATAAAGCATGATCTGAACCACAAAATAGACACTTATTTTTGACAGAACTGGTCAAAAATGTAGAAGTTTGACGAGATGAATACCTTACGTTATTAGAAGTATCGGAATTAATAGATTTAACATTTTTGCTGACTTGTCTTTTATATGACTCCAATGAAGTGCAACGCTGCAATGCGAACTTATAAACTTCCTCATAGGAAGGTACATTTTTTGAAGCAAAGTGTAATTCGAAAGCCCTAACTGTTTCTACATCCAATTTGTCCATCAGTAAATTCATTAGAATAAAGTCCCATTGAGAGGGAGAAAAAAGTAATTTTTCTAAAGAGGCTAAGTTTTCATTGAAAATATCTAATAATTTTCTAAGTGAAACAGGATCATCAGTTTTAACCACACTGGCATTTTGAATATTTTTCCATAATGCTCTAGATAAGTCTCGTTTACCTTCATAGCGATCAATTAAGGTGTTGTAAGCAATTATATAATTAGAATCTTGCAGCTTAATGCTTTTAATTAAATTGTAAGGTACTCCCTTAAGTGATTGCAGAAGATAACTAAACTTCTCTATATTAGAAAGATCAGAATTATTATGTACAAGAGCATTATATAAGTCTATAAAAGTGGGGAAATCTGTAATCTCGCCCGCAAATATACTTAAATTTAGTTTAGGAAGATTTACGTTACGTTTTGATTTGATTTGTGGATCAGCGGACACATTTTGAGTTCCACTAGAAGTATTGTTTAATAAAGAATTATGTTTAAAATAAAGAGAAGCTATTTTATTAATACTATTGGCAAATTCAAACCTAATTATTTCTTCCGTATCCAAATTTGCGTCTTCCTCGACAGCAATTAAATTAATTAATTCAGTATGCTGATTATTGAAGCTAGTATTGATAGCTTCATAATCTTTTGCAGCAAAGAGAAACCCTGGAATTAATGAACCATCAACCAACACTTCCTCTGCTAGCTTTTCCATTTGTTTAATCTTACAAATGTCAACGTTTCTCAATGCACGCAAACGAACAATTCTATTTGAACTTCTAGAAGACATTATTGTAGATATAGAAAAAGAAATTTATGTAACACAAAGAACCTTTAAAGAATGATCTCAATAAGTTCAATATGTACTCGTATATGTAATATATGTAATACTTTTAAAGTTATGAAACTCAATAAGTATCAGTAAGAATAAATATTTATTATATATGAGTATGTATAATCGAGCAAACAAAAAAAAACAACACTCCAAGTATTATTTAAACAAAATCAATATATATTTATTTAATTGTAACTAGAAATATACGCATAAAATATTTTTAAAAACCAGTAGTTCAATTAATATTGCGTTTTTTTTAATTTCCTAAGTTATATAAAATAAATATATAATCATATAAACCCCTTGTATTTAAAGAATTCTAAATTGTAGATTGTAACAGAAATTGAACGTTTTTGGAAAGTTTCAACGGCTGTACTTCGATTTAACAATAAGTCAGGTAGAGACCCTCGTTTGGGATTATCGCATCTGTTGCAAGATGTGTACGGCTGTGGAATTTATGTACCGATAGTGGAAATTTTTCAATGATTTTAAACGACCTTTGGTAAGAAACTTTGCCCAAATATTTAAAAATTTATATAATTTGATCACGTTTTTAATTGAATAAATTATTTAAACTAATTTTAATGCGGCTAGAAGGACCAATGAATGAATATTAAGTTCTATAAGAGACATTCACTCATAATTGTTTATTTATATAGGTGCTGGTTTAGTTTTAATATGAAAATAAGTTATAGGTAAATTTATCAATTAATATAAATACTATGTGTGTATGCAATCAAATTACGGTACCTGTGATGTTGATGTATACTTCTTCTTCCTCAGTGCACTGGGCGATTCGGGAACAAAATCTTCTCACAATGTCACGTGGTTAGGGTACTATTTACACAAATACTGGAGTGTTTAGCGCGACGATTGATATAGGACTATCTCTAAACTAAGATTGAAATATATGCGTGTCGTCCCGTCGCTTGCTCCCTTAAGAGTAGGGGGGGCTGTACAGGTCCGTATTAATTTACGATGACAAAACATACACACACGTTAAGTAAAGAATTAAAATATAAAATAAAAATAAAATAATAAAAATTATTAATAAAAACTGAGAATATGTGGAGGGACGTAACAGCTGGACTTTTCTCTTATATTATGTTTGATTGTTAACTTTTCTACACAGTTGTCACATCTTGGTTCTTGTTTGTTGGAGAACCCATGGCTATTAGTTAATCGCGTATGACCCAGTCGGAGTCGCGTTAATATTACCTGGTCTCTCCGACTTGTTGGTAATGTGAGCTAGGGTTTTATGGATTTTTTACTATCGCGTAGCTTGGCCGCTTTGCACTTTCCTTCCCACATATATCGCACTTTACATTTAACCGCCGCTTTCACGTCCGCACTCGTAAATGTTTCAGTACACTCCGCACTATCACTAGTTTCAGTTTCTTTTGCAGTGTTGTCTGCTCTTCATTTCCTTGAATTCCAGTATGTGATGGTATCTAGAAGAATATAATATTTTTCCATTCATTTGAGTTTCAATTCTTGTTTTATCTTGATGACCAAAGGATTAGTTAGTAAGTAGACATATTGGATTCACTGTACGGAACTTAGAGAGTCTGTGAGTATAATATAATTGGTATTGGGGTAACCTGGTGTAGAGCTAATAGTTCAGAAGAGTAAATGGAGTGCTCTGAAGGGAGTTTGTATTTACTTGTCGATGTTGGGGTTATGACTGCAGCACCAGTACCTTCATTTAATTTAGATGCATCTGTGTATATAATATGTGTATAATCTTTGTAGTTGTGAAGCACAGCATTAAAGACAGATTTGAGTAACTGTGGGTTTGTTGAATGTTTGTCGAAAGAGATGAGGCGGGTTGGGCACTGAGGGTTTTTTATTTGTCATGGAGGAATTGAGGACGATTGGGAGTTACAGCATTCTGGGAACGTGTAGTTTAATTGATTTAAGTAGTTTCTTATCCTTACGTAGAAGGGTTTGGCCGTTCTTGGTTTATTTATGAAGAAATTTGGGAACTTTTCTGTAAAACAATTTTGAATAGTAGGGTTTTTTGAGTTAGATCAAGGACGGTTTACCATCTTCACAATAAATACTTTCGATTGGTGTTGTGTGAAAAGCTCCAGATATTATACGCAAAGAGAGATTGGAAAGACTGTTAAGTTTTTTTTAGCAGTGTCTTAGTGGCTGTAGAATACACAGTAGTTTTGTAACTTGTGATTGATTCCAATGCATATATTTGTATTATTTTTGTAAGATGTAGTCAATAGTTCTTTTTAAATAAGTATGTAAAATGGTATTCTATACAAAGGACGTGTAGTAGTGAGAAAAAACCACTTTGTCTATGGCTTAGGAAAAATATTTTTTGCAATATTCAGATAACAATAATTTTGGATCTTTTATCTCTTATGACTATGTGCCCCGTTGGTGTAGCACAAGCTTTCTAAATGCTTTTCAACGAGATTTTTAATGACAATATTAAAGATAGAATTTAGATACTTATCAGAAATGTAATTTTAAATGATTTTTTTCCTTTGTAATTTGTTACAATTTGATAAAGAAATATTAAAAGGCTAAAATTATCAATTTATACAAAATTTAGGTTATGTTAGGTTAGGTGACGAAAAGAATAACCATAAAGTGATAGAACAACATGACGAAAACATAGTCGGCGATAACGGCGAGAGACTGACAGACTTATATATGGAAGACGAACTCTGAATAATAAACAGCTACTATAAACATAAAGAGATCCACATTTACTCAAGGACACAACCACCCAGACAACAAAAATCAATAATTTACCATAATTTAGCCAAGCAATCAAAGTCATCAGTCATTTTTATCATATTGTAAGTGACTATGAGTGAGTAATTTTTGTCACTATAGAAACAGTGAAAGACAATTGATCAAGCTTTTAACAAGATGACCCAGCTCATCGACTAAACAACTTTCACTCTAGTTAACAGTGTTGGTGTGATTATTATCTTCTAAAGTTTTTAGCATAGATTTTTTTGTAATTTTAAATTTGTTATTAATAGCGAATCGTCTCAATTTATGCCCGTTGTCATAAGTGATGCTCTCCAAATTACTTTAGAATAAAAGTTGACTTATCCTAAAGCTTAAGGGGTGTTGACTACTGTCCACACTGTCCCTTTATTTTAATACAATACGATTCATATACGATTTAATCTTCGCTGGTTACACAACTTGCTTCCATCTCACACTTTCCATGATAGTTGGGTAGGTGGGTAGCTCCATTGTTGTTAAATGTAACCATATCTTATCCTTTAAACGCATTTGTGGCGTCTTAAATGCCTTCTTTCTATTGGACCTCCCTATTCCCAGATTAACTTGACATAGCGATTATTAAGTAGCGTGTGGACATTAAACAGGACATCTTAATTTTTTCGACGACATGTTTAGCGTTATATTACAGTAGGACCTCGGCACTTGTTCGGGTCGTGATAGGGTCCATAGCTTTCGAAGATCCTCTTAAGGGTTTTCCTTTCAAAACATCTTTTTTTTCCATTGCTTTTGTTTCTGTCGACATTTAATATCCATACATAAGTAAATGTGAACTTTTTGTGGCACTATTAGCTACCACAGCATTTAAAATAACTACATATTGCCTCCCTTTTTTTTCACCTGCTGAAAACACTGTATTAGCGACAACTGGAACATCTACAAAAACTATGTCGAATGTCTAGAACTTCTAGAAACATTCATCTAGATTTTATTTTCTATTGGTCGGATTGACTCGTACGATCGATCTCTGAATAATATCGATGGGAAATAAAACCGTTCCCGGTTGAACCACTGTCATTCTGTTCTTGACTTCTAAACAAATATGTTGTGATATTTGTGAAAATCTCCATCAGGTAAGTTGTTATAATTTTTCTATAGGCTATGTTTTACCGGAGTTCGCGTGAATAGGGCTTCTAATAGCTTCTTCTTTGACTTCTTTACAGAAGATCTTTTCCTTCCAAATATTTGGCTGCTTTGTTTGTCTTTGTCCAATGCTTTGGTCATCCAATTTCAAATTTTTATCTGTCATGAAATGGATACAAATCTAGTTTATGTTTCTTTTTGTGTATTTTGGAGGTCTTTGGAGGATTTATGGATATTTTGGTGCATTTATGAATACATTTGGAGCCCTTTGACTGGAAATTCATGAAGAAATAATTCAAAACAAAATAACATTTCTTAATTTGTATTTTTCATAAATTTTTGTTCATTATTTTTTTAAGAAAATATGTTTTTTTTATTTATTAGACCTTATTTATAATTTTATGTGGTTACTTTTTATAAGAAATCCATAATTTTTATTATTTAATACTAATTATCATTTAAATTTTACAATATGTAAAGATATTTTGGTTTGCCGGCGAAATGAATCATTTGAAAATTCGAAATTATTCATTAACATTTTTCAAATATAGGTTAATATTTCTCTCCTAATAAATTTATTAATACATTCAGTAAGTGTTATTTATTTAAAATTCCCTAAGTGGGTCCATAATGGTTTATTTGTTTTGAACCGGTTATATATTTAATAATTTTATCTTTTACATATCTTGTCTTCCTTTCTTTAATTATAAGAATCTATACAAAAGGAATTAGTTGTCGCCCATTTTGGCAAATTGTTTATCATTTTTTTCCTAGTTTTATTTATTTAATATTTCTCGTCTAGCACTAGTAGCTGTT
Organism: Diabrotica undecimpunctata; assembly: GCF_040954645.1. Taxonomy (NCBI): domain Eukaryota; kingdom Metazoa; phylum Arthropoda; class Insecta; order Coleoptera; family Chrysomelidae; genus Diabrotica; species Diabrotica undecimpunctata. Next base: position 208,100,319 of record NC_092803.1, on the reverse strand, counting down.
ACTTCTACACATTCTTTTTCTTCTATCCAATTTTTTTGTCGTTTGTGTACCAGTGGGAATGTCTTAAGAACCACTCGCACATCTCCTCCGGCTCGGAGCAATGAGGCCTCGTTCATTTTGACGTGACAACGTCTTAAATTAGGTTGTGGCTCGGAGTCATTCATGAAAAAGTGTAACGCCCGCTCACGTCTGTTACAGTGAGTCACCGAACGAGAGAGAGGCCCGCCGGACCGGCGAATGCCTTTCGTCTCTCTCCCACTCAAACATGATCGGCCCGCTGCGCGCGCAGCACTAGAGAATTAGGCGCGTTGAATCGGTGCGTGCTTCCGTGCTTGTGTCTCTGTCTTTCTCGAGCGTTCTTGGCGTTCAAGACACATTACAGCAGAAACACTTCCTTTCATTTCATATTTCTCCTATCATCGTCCTATCCTCAACAAAATCACTCAAATAGAAATTAGTTAAGTTTAAGTTTACATGTACAATGTTTTAGTAAACAAAATATATTTCTATAGTTAAAATTTGTGCAATTCTTATTTTCATTCAATTCCTTGTTCCTATTGTGCAATTTAATAATATTCATATCAATAAATATTCTACCGAGAAAAAGACGTTGTCACGTAAAATCTTCGCCCGTAAAACCGACTTTACAGGCAACCGATTTTTTTTGTGTCTTAAATACCCGCAAAAATTTGTTGTGGTAGAATGTAAAATGTAATTTTTATTACAATCAATTGTGATTTAATCCTACATAAATACAATATTTACAATAATTTGGGAAGTGATAACTGTGATCCGGATAAACAAATGTAAAGCACGTTGTCTTCAAACCGTACGAGAAAGTTCTGTGCAACAACGACTTACATCTTGCCCTGTAGCAAGGAAAAATAATGGAAAAAAGTTAGTGCAGACCGAAGAATTACATCTTGACTTAGAATAGAAATTAATAAAGGTACACTAACCTTTGATATCCAATCTTGGATATGAGTGGCAGCAGAAGAAGAAAACAGAGCAAAAACAGAGGCATGAGACTCACCGGGTTTTATAAATTGAAGCAAATTTAAGACTTTAATTAAATATGCCATAAAATACTCTGTAACAGATACCTAATTCGAATTTGATTATCGACTTGGGCTATCGTGTTATATAATCTGTTATACAACATTTATTCAGAACAGTAGAACAATAATTAATTGCTTTAATGCAGAGAAAAAGAAAACAAAATTACGTCTCCAACGAATATTTTATTTTCATATAAAGTAATTTATTATTAATTTCAATTAAGGCCGGTCCTGTCGTGGTCAGCATCTACTACAATATTCTTCGTATATGGTAAGGTTGAGACCCCGGGGAGTAGGAACTATTTAAGTTTATGATAGTTCAGTTAAGTTCAACTAGATATGACTCCTTATAAGGCTCGAACTAGACTAGCACATAAATCAGCCGTAATTTTAAAGAGATCTTTACAAAAATGTAAATATTTCATTAAGGTAAGGCTATCAAATACCGTAAAAGTCAGTAATGAGAGATATTTGTCTTGCTTCAATTTCAGAGAGTAAAGATTTAATTCACGTGGTGAACACTGTTTAAGCAAGAAATAAAAATAATACTCGAAGAGGACCAAAACTAGCATGGTGTTGAGCAGCAAGATTACGCTTAGAATGAATGGTAAAGGCAAGGCTAATAGTCAGAAATATACAAACAGAGTGGTATCAATAAAAAACTTGAGTTACTGCGCATGAAAAGTGCTATATATAGGACAAGAATGCCCTAGCTGAATGTTCTTTATTAGTAACTAATAATTCTGGCTGTCGCATGCGACAGAAAGTTCAATAAATGGCAATCTGCAGTCACTCGTTAAATTTATAAAACAATAAACTTCTTTCGTGTAAACCAAGTAAATATAAAGTATGATCTGATCTACTCAATAATTAACTCAACTACTCAATTAAAAGCCTTCTTCAAGTCAATAAAGCAAATTTTACCTTATAGTGTGTCTATTATCATCCATAGTGTCTGTAACGTTCTTTTGGTAGTCGCCTTGTCGCGTTTGTTTTTTCTATTTTAATATATTCGTTATATCTTCTCCCTTCATTTGCTATGTCGCATGTTAGGATTCGGTCAGTTGTTTATTTTGTACTCAGCCAGAGGCCTTCTTTAAGTCAATAAATCAAAATTTGTCTTATAGTAAATATATTTTTATTCATAGTGTCCTATGATTTCTCGTATGTCGCTATACGTTCATTAATATTGAATATACTGTGTACTGTCATTTTGGTAGCGGCCTTATTTGTTTTTTTTTAATCTTAATATATTTGATATTTCTTCGTTTCATTTAACACATCACACGCTCCAGTCGGACTAATACCAACGGAGATATGATATGGCTAGAGGGCGAAGAATACTCTTTTGGCATTGCCGCCATGTCGTGTGTTTTTTCTGTCTTAACATATTCGCCACCCTCTCTCATATGTCACGATCCGATGATCTACTAAAACTATTTAAATCATCAATACGTCTTTTTATCACAAAATACTGTCAGCTATTCTTTCCGTATAGTTGTTTGTAAAGAAACACGTTAGGTTAGGTTAATAATATAAATAACAATAAAGTGCATGTAAACACATATCTAATTGGGATAAAAAATACCAAAGAAAGTCTATTTATTGACAAAAAAAAACTAAAATAAATGAAAAGGTACCTAAATTAGCATATCAATTTGATACAACGACGCGATGTCATTATGCAATATGTAGAAGTGATATACACACTCTAAATCAATTAAAGGCAATATATATTATTTTATAAACCAAAATACCTAAAACAAGCTTTAGGTTATGTAGTTACTATTGACGCATTTGTAAAAAAAATATTTACATTTCAATACTTTATACGTAACTTCGACAAACATATTATTTTGTTTTATTTTAATATGACATTGAGTATGATATGAAGATAACTGCCAATGTGATTCGTCCAAATCAAAACCAGTCATAAATCACCAAAACACCCAAAAATTGCTATTAGTCCAATAAATCTGGAACAGGTTTTTCACTCGTCTTATCAGTAAAACTAGTTTTATGTTCTTACATTTTTATTGGTAAATCAATAGTTCTGTGTACGAATGTGTATTACTAGTCATACCACTAACGAATAGCTGTTAAATGTATTGTTTTTTGAAGGTGTGTGAGTAAAGCTGAAATATTATTTGATAAAACAGTAAACCAATAAAAATGGAACGTGCCTTTAAGAGGTGTACCTTCAAGACAATTTAACTACTTAATATTAAGCGGTACAGAAGCTGCAATTTTGATTTTTTTCTTATGAAAGATATATGGTGGGGTAACAGACAAAATAAATTATGTAAAAATATGCACGTTTAAGTACTTAAGCTTGAAAGATTTTTATATTATATTTACTTTTGAACAAAAAAGAGTTAAAATAAACTATGTATTTTTTTTTAATTTTAAGTATATTTTTACATGTATATGAAGTTTTGTATAGATGTATTAACGACCACGAAGATTTTTACATCTTTCTTATGCCTGAGTTTTACTCATCTGTCAATAGGTTTTCATTTTAATAGAATTCTTCTCTCTTCTTTCTTGTGACCACTTGCTAGTGGGGCGAGAAGCTAAGATAGTAAGGTTCTTATATTGTATATTAGTAGATTTCGCCATATATCTGAGACCTTGAGGATCTTGAAGGTCGCCAGTGCAATTTCGCATTACTATACAGAGTATTTAACAAGTTATGACCATTTTTATTTCAAAATCCCTATGAAATCAACACCATGTATATAAAGAAGTAATGCATAAACAATTGTTTATTTTATATATTATCATTGACAAAATCATTATATATAATTATTGACAAAAATTTGTATACAGGGTGAACTACAAAAAAACATTACGATTTTCTAAATTTTTTTAAATGGATCACGCTATATTTTATTTTTTAGAAATATTGTATTAATTATACTCTTTCATTTTTATATAGCATTTCTTATACCTAAACTCATTATTTTCCGATAATATAACAAAATTATTCCTATTCAATAAGTAACTATGAAAAAATATAAACCGTAACAATATGCAATGAATGTATCAATAAATGTGGTATTATGGAAATATCGTATTTCATTAATGAAATACAAGATTCCTAAAATTCCTACAAGATAATATATTTGTATAATAATATTAGATACAAGATTATTTTTATTCGATAAATAATCTACACAGAACAGAAAGCAAAACAAAATACAATTAATGTAACAATTTTTATTGACAGTATATAAAAGCCTTATTAGGTCTAAAGTCGATTACGGTTGAATAGTGTATGCGTCTACCAGTCAATCACTTTTAAAAGAGTTGCAAATAATCCAAAATGCTGCTGTAAAAATAGCCTTAGGAGCTTTTTGTACCACACCTACAGATAGCTTACTATGTTTAGTAGGAGAAATGCCTCTGGAATTAAGAAGACAATATCTTAGCCTAGCATTTGCTGCAAACGTTTCAGCAAATAGTGAAAATCCCATCAGAAACAATGTCTTTACTTCTCGTTTTCACATAACATATCTTAACAAAAAAAAATCTAAACTCCCTTTTTATAAAAGACTTAATATATACATGGCCAGTAATATTGTCTTCCCTAAAATATACCAAACCACTCTTTTAACCACTCCCCCTTGGATGGTCAGAAAACCCTTCCTAGACTTGAGTTTAACAAAGACTAGTAATCAACTTAATGATTCCTCTATCCTTAACCAATTTTACAGTAAGATTGATGAGTACCAGAATTACGAACATATTTATAGGTACTGATGCTTAAAAATCAGAAAAAGGAGAGACATATGCCCACATACACAACGACTACACTGCTTCATACAAAATCTCAAATTTTAGCACAGTATATACAGGAGAACTGTTCGCAGTCTACAAACTATTAGAATATGCACTGAACGCCAACTTAGACAGGTGCCCAATAATGACAGATTCCTTAAGTTCCATGAGTAGCTTAGGCACCATTTACCCAACTCATCCATTGTTGCGATTGATAACAAACCATTTGTACCAACTTTATGGTAAATAAAATATGGTAAAGCTCTAGGGACTGAAGACATTTCCATTGAAGTAGTGAGCCATAGACTAGCCACATTGTTCGAAATGCTAAGGAATATTTTTAATAAATGCTTATTTGTGCTAAGGAATATTTTTAATAAATGCTTAATTGTAAGCTAAAATTTTCCTACAGATAGGAATTTAGCATATAAAAGCTTTATCAACGAAAAATGAGACAGAAAAGTATGCGATCATTATAGGGTATTAGCATCAGCAATGAAATCAGAGTTTTATGGAAGACTTTGATGCAAGAGTAGGAAATAAAAAATAGGGTTGGTTAAATAATAGGTTAGGTTAGGTCATTTGGAATGAAAAAAAAGGGATGAAAGATAGTCTAAACTGCATAATCCACAATCTTGTCAAGATTCATAAGAGATTTAGAAATGTAATAAGCTCAGTTAGGACTTAAAACCAGATCACAATCAACTAGTGGACAAACTTCGTCTTAAACTGAAAACAGTCAAAAAAGTCGAAAGAGAATAATACGATTTAAGAATAATTAAATGTATACAAAAAAACACTGCACATACAACAATATATAAGGCAAAAAATGACAAATAAAGAAAACAGAACGGATATAGAAAATGGCGTCGCAATACTAAATAGTGTTGCCCAAATGCAAGAACAAGACGAGACTTAGACAGTCTTGGTCTTTCGGCAATGCACCTGGTCTTGGTATTGCACTTCCGGTCGTGGTCTTGGTCTTGGTCTTGCAGCAAGAGTCTTGCATGTCTTGCAGTTACCTCTTAGCCTATTGCTATTTATTAAACGTTACTTTAGATCTTAGAACAACGTAACAGAGTAAGTACATTTTAAGCTTGAATTAACATAGCTTTAATAAAGCCATATTAAAGGTCGGAGAAGAACCTCATGGCTTAGAAATCTGAGAGATTGGTTTAACAGATCCTCTGCATCTCTTTTCCGAGCTGCCGTCAACATATTACTATAGCCAATTTGATAGCCAACGCTCGACAATCGAGCTCGGCACATGAAGAAGAAGAAGAATAATAAAGACCAACCAAATTAATAAATGTCTAAACAACTGACATCGGGTGGGGTTTGAAGCCAGGATTTAAGCGATTTGTGCCTATGCTCTAATTAACTCATTTATCTACCATGCCCCAAGGAAGTCAATCTGTTTCTTAATAAACGTTTGCATTTACTACGCTTACATGTGCTAAAACGTGTTTAAAACACAAAAAAAAACAGGCATCAGCATGCCTGCACTTTAAAGAATATTATCTGCCTAGAAAAGGATTGATGGACATGATGGGCAAAAAATCCACATACATGTATCAAGGGCACAGATTTTTTAGGTGATCAGATAAAAAACTATAATCCACTTAGTAAAGCAAAATAAATATTTTTACCAATCTTATTTTTACTTTTATATAAAAAACTAACTTATAGTTACATAAAAAATAAAGAATAAAGAATAGGTAACAAAGCAATGAAAATCAAAAGAAGTTGTTTTAAATTAAGGAGATACCTACTTAATAAATACATTAATTTACCAAACTAAAGTAGTAGGTAGATAATATATGTAATTGGTAATAAGGTAATAAGTATATTTTTTACATCTCCACTTTTTCTAGCGGTTATTAAAAAGCTTGTAATATCTCTACCGAATTTTGGATTTTCAGGAAGAAATATTTGTAATTCCTTTTTGTGAAAAGATATTAGATGCTTCCTTAAACCTGACGTGTTTCTGGTGTTCATTTTCATTTCAACCTTCCTATGTAGGCACAATTTACACAAAACAATTTGGGATGCAAAAATTATTTCGATAAAACTCATCAAATTTGCTTTTAGGGCTTTTAGATCTATAACTCCAACGCTCATTACTCCGACTAAAACTATTTGAATCTTTGTCCCTCATGTCAAATTGTAAACTTGTCACTCCGGGAACAACAAGGATTAGATAAAAAACAATTATTACATTAGACTGAAAGGAAAGCTCAATTGGGAATGAAGTTAAGTGATGTCGAAAAAGTAACTACTATACTACTATAATTTATGTTCGTTACTATCCAATACCCTAAGTATCTAATAACAAACCGAGAATTATATATCGTTACTTCGTTATTCTAAATACTTCGGTATTTTGTTTACACGGTAGGCGACATTATCTGTTATTAATTTGTCTCGTTACTTTTGACTCTTTCAGCAAATTTTCTTTAACCGAATGATCTCATCGCACACTCAGCAGAAACAATTTATAGCCTTAGGCTGATAAGATTTGTTTATTTAGATTACTCCTGACTAGCTAGGGTGACATATTTTAAAAAATATCGATACGATATTACTGTCGGCGTCGCAATGTAAGAAGACTATTTTTATGATTAGAGAGCGGCTATTCTCAAAATATGTACAATTAATTTCAGAGCGAAGAAGTCTGCTGGAAAATGTACAAAATATTTTATTTTTACATTGTAATTATGACCTCTGAGCACGTGTCAAATGTGTTTTTTTTTAAATTTTAATTCGGTATGTATGTTTATGGTATTGTTTGTAATTCGCATAAGTCCAGTTTTTCAAATTTTATTACATATTTTTTTGCATCTCATAGAGTCTTTAAGCATACCTACCCGAACTACTATACTCGCTAAAACCACACTCAGTCCTAACTGCAAGACGCAAGAGTCTCGCAGGCTTAGTCTTGTTCTTGCTTAAATCTTGCATGGTCAGTCTTGGTCTTGGTCTTGCTAAAATTAGGCGGTCTTGGTCTTGGTCTTGGTCTTGCAAAAACGCAAGAACAAGACCAAGACTGCAAGACCAAGACCGATTTTGGGCAACACTAATACTAAACAATGTGGATCAGCAGAACAAAACTATTTGATAATAAGAAGAATGAAAAACAAACAAACTGTAGGAAAGTATAGAAAAACAGATAAGAAAAACATTGTCAAAGGTATAAGTAGTGCTATTAGACCGGCCAATAATAAATTGATTAGGAAATAATGTAAAGACATTAAAATAATAGAGCAAATATGACTCGTTTAATCTTCATAAAAAATTCAAAAAATATTAGGATGTACAGTTGAAAGAGGCAATAGACTTAAGATAGACACAAAACAAAAAAGAAAGGATATTAAAGAGTTATGTAGAAGCTGAAAAATTCTATATTCTTTTCGATATATAAATCAGTGTTGGTATAAATCTAGTATAAAACTGCTAAAACACCAATAACGAATAAAAAAGTCGGCAGTTCAAACACTGTCCACATAAACTACGAAAAAGCCGGTTTTCATCGCATAAATACATGTATAAACAACGCACTCCTATCTCCATTATTTTTTATAAAAGACTGGGACCGGTACCGTTCTTAAAATGTATAATTAAAAGAACATTAAAACCTGAATTCAACATTGTAACTTCACTTGCACGTAATTATTATGTTTAGGATGTGTTTAAAGGCGAGTGGGTTTATCTGACAAACAAATTACTCGAAAAGGATCATTTTTCTTTAATGTGGCAATTTTAATTCGTTCATACCAGTTCTATGAGATTGAGAAGTTAAATTTATCGATATTTCAACAACATTTATCTAACTCACTAATAGAAATTATATAGAATATATGTATCTGGACAGAAAATTATAAAAAACACAATGATTTTTTATTGCGACACTTATAGAAACCAAAACTAAATATAAAATGCTTCTGACGCTATTTTGTTGTCGCTTGTTTAACACCAAAACATTTAGTGTATACTTTTCCGAAATCTAAAGTCAAGAATCGTTATCGCTGTTCCAATTAAATTTTGTATATTTATTATAACATTTGCAAAGATGACTTCCCTGTTGCAGGATATTATCGGTTTGTTAAATATTACATTGATTAGAAATCAAAAAACATACATCCAATTCTATAGCCAAATATGAATGGAGAACTGGGAAATGGGGCTTTCTACTTTTTGTCCGTGCTATCTTAAAACCTCTGTATTTGATTATACTTGTGCCTGTCCAGCCAGCGTTCTTGCTGTTGACCGATCTTGGAACGATCAGGTGGTCGTTATCGAGCTTGCGTCTATAAGTATGCGATCTCGATGCTCAGGAATCGCGATCCTCTGTAGTCCTATACTAAAAAAAAACTATCCTTAGTAACCAACATGTATTTGGTTTTGTCTTCTTTGATGACTAGACCGACCTGTTTCGCCGCCGTTTGCAATTCTAGGAAATATTGCTCAACATCTCGCTTGCTACGCCCTATTATGTCGACATCAACGTATGCTAAGATTTGTATCGATCTATTGTAAATAATACCGGCGGTCTCTAATTCTTGCCGCAATGTCTTGGACTGCCTTTTTTAAGGCCACGTTAAATAGGAGGCAAGTCAGGGCCATCCTCTTGTCTGAGTCCATCCTTTATCTCAAAGCATCGAGAATTTTCTTCCTGTATCCTAACGCTGGCTTTTAAGTTAGACATTGTAATTCTCGTTAATCGGATAAGCTTTTCTGGTATACCAAACTCACGCATTGATTGGTATAATACCGTTCTCTTGACACTGTCGTATGTGGCGTTGATGTCGATAAATAGGCGATGAGTTTCATAGTTAAATTCTAATGTTTCTCAAGGATTTGTCTTATTGTTAATCCGCCCTGGTATTTTCCAACTATGACAACTGTGTAAACTAGTAGACTTTCATAGAGAATATTTGCATGCGATCTACCATTCTTGTAGAGCACACTGCAAATTTGATCAGTTCCTGGTGCATTCATCTTGTTGGTATTCTTTTTTTATCATATGAACGTTATTAGCTGATGTAGTGCTATATTCCTGTAGTGCGAGTTAGTGTTTTTTACCTTTATTTTAGAAATTCTACTGTTATCAGTTTCAGGGCTTTGTTCATTTTTAGCTTGTTAAAAGTATTCTAGATTTCTTCAAATGCAGTTTATTTGACCATCATGTTCACTGTCATGTAAATTTTTTGTTTGTGCAATTCTGGTGTTTCCTAAAGAATTATTTTCAAACTTCCATCAGCATAGTAGCAGATATTACAGCTTCGGTAAGTGTGTGAAATACACTGGAAATCACAGAGTATCACAGTGCACACTCCCTCTTGATCAAACTGCGAAGAGCGTAAACTTTAATGGACCTCACTGGGCCAACTTCATACACAGCAGAAAAGGACTTTTATATGGACCAAAGCACGGAACGTTATCGAGAAATCAAGCACCACCAGAAAAATCAGACAACATATTACAATTAGACATCGTACAAAAGGTGACATTTATGGCAACGACGAAGAAGATACTAATAGAAACGGTATTTCTTTCTTTTAGAAGACACAAATCAATTGGATTGATGAAAAATGGAAAACCCATATACGCGAGGAAACACCCCAGCCCTATACAGACATGTAACCGTAGAAACAAATAGAAAAGATAACACAAAAAGACAGTCGGAGAAGCCTTGGGCCACCTCACATAAAAAACAAGACGGAATCGTGGTGCAATTTCCATACATTACAAAATAGAGGTACTTATATAAAGCATAAGGAGGTGGTGGAGAACCTGGAAAAGGTCGAGCTATAAAGACACCTTGTGCGTGTCTTTCATCAGTTTTTCGACTTCTAAGTGACTAACAGCCTTCGTTATTTCTAGTGTTTTAATAGAGTTGGTTCTGTAATTTCCTGTTTTATTAGGAGGTTGGTCTATATAGTTCTCTAGAACTTTCGGCTGCCATTTCTTTATGCTTTCGGTTGCTTGTTTTTGTTATCATCTCTTCCTTATTATCAGCTTTTTTTTCTAGCTCATTTCTTTTTGGCCATATTTCTTTTATTTTTTCCAAATACCTTATCAGCCGTTTTGCCTTTCAGAGCTTTTCTATTTTTCTTTCCTTTTGATTTATTGCATTTATGGATATATATTCCAGCTTTGACTTTTGTTGTAGCTAATTAATGATCTTTGTTTCCGTTTATTACTTTGAGGCCTCTTATGTCTAGAATTTATTCCATGACCAAAATATACTTGTTATTTTATGTAATTGTATCTATATAATTGTTATTCCGTTACTTCTATATCAAATAAATATAATATGATTGATTATGATGTTAAAAATTTTTTACAAAACGCTTTAAAACACTTAAACTGACTTAATATCCTTAGACAGTTATTCACAAAAACTAATTAATCATAATGTTACGTGTAAGTTACCAATATCTGATTGATGATCGACTATTAAAAAAATTTATCCTCGGTTAAATAAGAAAGACCTGTTTAAACTGTTATGTAAATCGTTCTTGTGCTAATTGAGATGATTGTGCTGTGAGATATTATCATTTAAGATAAAGGCACAATACACACAAATTCGATTCGGCACAAATAAAGCTCCTCTGATTAAAATGAACTTTCAATATTGCAATAACCACAGTAAGCGATAAACTACACCAATATTTCTATACGGTATTCAATTAGGCAGTTACGTAATAGAGTAAGAGGGCTAATATGTTTTAGCAACTTGTATGCCATTACTATTATTTTTAGATAACTACTTTTTAACACTTTTGCAGGCAGAAACTAAAACACTGTCGACATTTTAACGACGATTATAAGCACAAAAAAAAACGACGAGTAAAATTATATTAACAAAGAGTTTCTAGTTTCCTCTATAATGTCTTACGGAATGGGAATCTGAGGGCTGAGGTAAGAAAATGTAGGAACAATTTAAAATATATCATTTTCTTTGTCGATATTGGGGTCATCTTTCCCCATTTTATTTTTGCAAAACTTTTTATACAATCTGGATATACTAGGCATCAGGAAATTTCGTTTTCATTGACGCTCGTACCAAGTGTATGTTTTTACTCTTTCTATTGGTGGACCATTCACACTGATTCTTTCAATTTGCTGTTCCTTCTTAGAGATCATCATACATTTTGTTTTTTTAATATTCAATGAAAGTCCATATCTCTTACTCACTTCTGTGATTCTATTTATTAACTCCTGGGAGGCTTCATAACTGTCAGCGAATACTAGCGTGTTATCTGCGTATCTGTAAACATATGATCCATTACTTCTCCGTTAATTCGAATTCCGACTTCAAAATCCTTTACTGCTTCTAGAAAGATTTCCTCAGAGTATATGTTAAACAGCAAGGGTGATAGTATACATCCATGTCGGGCCCCACGTTTGATTTTGATATCATCGGATTCTCCTGCCTGTGTACGGATAGACGATGTTTTATTCCAGTAAAGATTGCGAATAATTCTTAGATCGTAGGCGTTTATTCCAATATTTGTTAATATCTCCATCAGCTTGTCGTGTTTTACTGTATCAAATATTTTATGGTAATCAATGAAGCATGCATAAATATCGCAATTCACATCTCTACATCGTTAAAATAGCACTTGTATGTTAAAGAGAGCCTCTCTCGTAAACTATGTACGGCTGATTTTTTCTTCGCATAGTCTATATGTGTACCTCGGAGGTAAAGGACACTATGTCCATTTTTATCGAAATTTAGATTATTGCACTTTTGAATATAACTTTTCTGGCTCTACACATAGGTAAACCATACTATGTCCAGATACAATTTTACATCAAGTTACCGACTTTTTAATAAACACCAAGTCCACTTCCAGTCAGAGGTAAACAACACCATGTGGACTTGGTGTTGTTTACCTCTACTATATGTGTGCACCGTCATTTACCATCCGGACATAGTGTTATGTACCCTTGTACACTTCCCGTCATATAAAAATGGTACACTTTTTTTTCCCAATGTAAACCAGTGTTCAGACCAGAGATAAGAGAGCCTCTCCTACATATCTCTGGTTCAGACTGGAGACAATGGTTTGTGAAACAATTCATTTTTGCCATCACAGATAACGGAATTGCACTAAATCTAAATAAAAAAAACATAACGTTCAAAAATGTGTTTAGATAAATATTATTTTTATTATTAACAACAAAAACCGGTATCTAATAAATTTAATAACCAGAGAGACGGTTGAGTTAATGTCCAAAATGTTTGAAGAATTTTTTAATAATGGAGATATGACAAAATACTATTATTTCAGCAGTTTCGAATTATAATACATATATTTAAATTCCACACTTGTTCACTGTAAAAGTTATTCATTTTGTATTAATTTCAAATTAAATTTTTAATTTTTCCAGTGTGTTTTATTTATTCTTCTAGTATGCCACAACTCAATACAGTTTTGTGCTACACTTTACGAGAAACTATCATTCGTTTGCTCTCGATTTGAAATTAAACATAATAATTTAAAGTCAGGTCTAAATGTTTTATTTTTTAACATTATTTTTGAATTAAAATATTTTCATAAATTATAATAAAACACGATTCAAGTCCTTCTTTTAGCCGGTTTGATATAATATATTCGTTATAAGAAAGAAGTGGACGAAAATGATAATTTGTTTGGAGATAAAAATTCGGATATTGATAAAATTTATGAGCCTCCAAGTGGTGAAAGTACAAAATCGGACGACAATGATATGAGACGTATAAGTAAACCAGCGAAAACAAAGGTAAAAGAGAAAGCTATTATTACTCCTACGATTAGTGGGGCAATAAAAAAATCTTCTTCAGGACGATTTATCCCTAAGCAGTGATGCAGGCAATTTCAATGAACATAATGAAGTTATTTTAGAAGAGAAAAGTACAACGAAAGGTACAAAATATAACTAAGTGCAAACAAAAAGGTAAAAAACGTGTAGTAAATGAACAAAATTGGGCCTGTAATGTTCGCAAACGAAAAATAGCTGGTGGGAAAGAGTATCTCAGTAAAAGAGGCAAAGACATGCCTGCAAAAATGTTAAAGCCTCCTTGCATGTGTCGCATGAAATGCTCTGAAAGATTGTCAGAATACGAAAGACAAAAAATTTTCAACTCATACTGGACTGAGACCAACGTTTCAGATCTTAAGCAATTTATCTTCTCATGTATCGACATCCAACCTACTCTTCGATCAAGAAAAAAAGATCCAAATTCTACCAAATCTAAAAATAATACACTACACTACCATTTTACAGTAAACAATCAGCTATTGAATGTGTGCAAGGTTATGTTTTTAAACACACTTTGTATATCTAATTTAGTAGTAGTAAATATGTTGAAAAAAATTGAGCCAGGAGGTTTATTGAAAACTGATCAAAGAAGTAGACACACGCCAACCAATAAAACTCCTACCGAAACCATAAATAGTATACATCAACATATTAAATCATTCCCAAAATACGAGAGTCATTATTCCAGAGAAAGGAGTAAGAGGATTATCTGGGCACAGAACTTACAATAGAAAAGATATATCAACTGTACATTGATGAATGCAATGAAAGAAAGACATGTAGATCCAAAGCTCAGAGCAAAAAAGTGGTTGTAGGCAGATATTTTTAATAAAGACTTCAAGTTTTCGTTTAAACCGCCCGAAAGAGACATTTGCGATACATGCAGTACATTCACCGCTCAATTAAATGAATCTAAAACTCGGTATAACTTAAAACAATTGGACTTTATAATAGCTAAAGAGTCACCAAAATACAAAGTACTATCTGGTGATTTGCAAAAATGTTTGCCTTCACCACTAACAAACAATTGTATTCGTTTCTAGAAAAGGAAGCTTTGGACATTAAATTTTACATTACATGATGCCACTGATTCTTCTATACAATGTATAATTGTGGGACGCATCGAAAGGGGCCCGAGGTGCAAATGAAATTGCCTCGTCAATTTTGAAATGGGCTGACAATACAATTCCAGGTACTCATATAGAGGACATCACTCTTTGGACCGATAACTGCTATGGACAAAATAAAAATATAAGTATTATAATGTGCTATTTTTGGATACTGCAAATAAAGACGATCATTCAAAAGTTTTTACTGAAAGGGCACACACATATGGAAGCAGACACTGTTCATTCTTTAATCAAAAGAAAAAGAAAGAAACTCTCCAATTTGGCCATTTTAACACAATGGGACTGGCAACAACTAGTTAGGCAAACATCAGGTAAATACATAGTCCACAATATGGAACTTGCAGATTTCAAAAACTTCAAAACGCTGTTCGATAAGAAATTGTCATCTAATCCTCCTTTTGTAAATAGAAAAAAAAATGTTAATAAAGACCCTGTTCTACTGTCAACATGTGTTTTCCTACAAGTCCAACAAGAACACATTGGAAAGTTCTTTTATAAGACCGATTTCAATAATCAAAATATGTATGAAGTGGACTTCATGAGGTATCGAAGACAGCAAGTAACGTTTCCAGCCCAATTAAATCAAGTCTCAGTAATCCCATTACCAATCACAAAACAAAAGTACAATGACTTAATTGCACTACTGCCTTTTGTTCCGTCAGTTTGTCATGCGTTTTATCAAAATTTAACACAGCGATGCAGCCACAAACGATTACCCACAAGAAGATGAAGATGATATGGAACATCTTTAACAATTTTGAAACTTGTCGTCTATAATTTTACTTAATTATTATAACATTATAATATTTACCTCTAATAAAATACTAGTATAGGCTGTTTAATGTGTTTCTATTGTTTATTTCGTAAAGACTTTAACATGCAATGCCACATTATTTAAAAAAGTTGTTAGAGGTAAACAACACTATGTCCAACTACACATTTTTAAAAAAATTTTAAATAATGAACGGTAAACCTCAGGTATTTAACACTTCATGGAATGAAAAACGATTATACACACCATAATAATAATATATTAATCTTGGTTAAATATAAGAAACATTTGAGTATTTACTGATTACAAATTTAAAAAATTTTAAAACTGCTCTCCTGAAAAAGTAAGAAAATAGACATAGTGTCCTTTACCTCCGAGGTACCGAATATATTCTTTGATGTATAATTTTTAGAAATAATTTTAAAATGTGGTTCATTAAGCTGATGGTCCGGAAATCATTTTAGGATACGGATTTTGATTTCTTTGGTAAAGCTATAAACGTTGATTTAAGCCATGATCTTGGTATTACTCTGTTTAAGTATATGCCATTGAATATTTTTGTTAGTCGTTGAGTACTGTCGGTGTTAAATAGTTTTATGGATTCAGCGTATGCATTGTCAGGTCCAGGAGCTTTGCCATCGTTTAGTTGTGATATTGCTTTTTCCACTTCATCTGATGTGATTGGTAAGTGGTCATTACATACGTAGAACGGATGTTGTTCGGACCTATTGTCATTAGAGAGTTCTTGTATGTATTTGGTCCATATGCATATTTCTTGATTTCTATCTGTGATGATGTTCCCCTGTTGATCTTACAGTTTGCTAGTTGTGTTGGATTTTTGAAGATCAGTTGCTTGTTTTACCTTTTTATGCATATTAAATGTATCGTGTTTTTTTTCCAACAACTCTATCTCTTCACACTGCGTTTTTAACCAATTTTCTTTGGTATTTCGTATTCCGGTTCTTATTTGTCTCTGAATATTTTTTTACATTCTTTTGTTATTGTTTGATTTTCTTTCACATTAAAAATTTAGTCTACACACTGCTACGTTTACACTATTACGTTTTCGATAGATTTAAAGAAGTTTTGAAATAGTTTCTTATAGTAATGGAAATTACACAAGATACACAGAATTACACAATTATACAGGATATACTAAAAGTTTTTTCACTGCATCTTAAGTAAATAAAATACAATTTTACTATCTGAAATACATCTGAGCCAATTCGTTCCTGTCTGAATGCAATATCGAATGTAGCATAATGAGAGCCTGACTAATTAACAAAACTGATTAATGGATTAATAGTTTAATAGATTATTGCTTATGAATAATTATGAGTTAAAATACACGCATATATCAAAATCAATTACGACACGGAAAAATTTTACTCATGTCATTTTTTATACACCAATAATTCGATTAGAGAAAATTAACAATAGTAATTAGATGCAGCATCGTTAAGTAGTGTTTGAAAAATAATGAAATGTATCAGGTGGCATTTTAATTATACTATATCATCCAGAGTTCTATATACTGATGGCCCTGGGGCTTCTTCAGTCTTCCTCCCATACTCATTCTTTTTCGTTGGTAATCACCATTGGATCACCACAATTGGATGAATAATGTCTTGAATTAAACATATCCCAAGCATCTTAACACATGCTCCTTCAGTTTGGCATCAAATAGTGCCACCTTAATATACTTATTCTTAATTTTATCCTTTTTTGTTACTCCACCCATCCATCTAAACATCCTCATTTTTGCGTCATACATTTGTTGTTCATCTTTCTTTTTAATTACCCAATATTCAGCTTCGTACATTATAGTTGGTCTTATGGTAGTTTTGAGGATTGCTTTTGGTCACACAACACACCGCTCGCTTCCTTACATGTCATTATTCCTACCTTAATTCTACTGCCTGTATCTCCATCTATTTTCCCTTTACTCTGTAATACTGATCATACTGTACACACTATTACTGTTCACAATAATTTCATCCAAAGTTATCATATTATTTCTGTATATTGAATATTTGTTTCAATTTAGAGTCTAATTACTATTTAAATGGGAATAAGCCACAATTAAAGGTTAAAATACGTTTATTGACGTTTTATTTAATTTAGAGTCTAGTTAAAAACATATTAAGAACTCTGTCCAATCATCATTGGGGTGCAGACGAAGACTCCTTAGTTCAGATTTATAGATGTCTTATTTGTTCAAAAATAGACTACTGCAGTTTCATTTATATGTATATATAGAACTTCTTAATTCTGTACACAACACTGCACTTCGAATCTGCGTTGGAGCCTTCAGGTTGAGCCCCGCAGAGTGTTTATACAGAGAATCTAATGAACTTCCCCTCTGGCTACGTTGCCGTCAACTCCTTTTAAAATATTTGTCTTGAATCTCAGCTATTACCGAAAATCTAGCCTATAAATTACTAAGTCATGACCCTTAAACTCTCTTTCTTCTATTAAACTTCAATGTATGTCACAGTATTTCTCACCACATCTGAATAACATCGATCTTTCAGCCACAACTCCAATATTAATATTACCTAAACCTCCCTGGAATAAATTGAAAGCAGATTTTAATATCTCGTTAACTAATTATGATAAGCATCAGACAAATTCACAATTTCTAAGGTAAACCTTTAAAGAATTAATTGCTAAAAACTAGATTTGACAGATTGAACAGATTTGACCAAATTGTATACAAAGATGCTTCTAAGATACTATAGCTGTTGGATGTGCTGTACTTCAAACATAGAATGAATGATATCTTGTAATCTCCCGCTCTTCTGCTGCATACATACTGCTAAATGATTCTTTATTCTCTAAGCTATATCCAACTTATTATCACCAGCATATAAAAAAGTAGCAATATGTACAGACTAGCGTCTGTACATACTCTCTAGCGCATACTAGAGAGGCAAATCAAGAAGAAATGGAAGACATAATGAGATGCCTGGAGAAGAAAAGCAAAACATATGGACTAAAGCTAAATAGGAGGAAGACAAAGATTATGATAGTAGACAGAGCTCGAAATAATCTTTAACACATTAAAGAAATTGGGGGAATTGAAGTAGTAAATAGTTACATATACCTGGGGTCCCTAATAACAAATGACGGAGGGTGTGACAGAGAGATACGTAGAAGGTTAACTATTGCTAGAACAGCTATGATGAAACTGGTAACAATTTGGAAAAATTCTAGCATAACAATACACACAAAACTAAGGCTGGTAAGGGCACTCATTTTTAGAGTTGAAGGAAAGAAACCTAGGGGAAGATCTCCAAGCCGTTGGGTAGATCAAACAAAAATATTGATTAACCAAGGGTTACATGAAGCTGAACAACTAGCCCAGGACAGGAAAGGATGGAGGGAAATCGTGAAAAAACTGTAAAGACCTGATGGTGTCACCACAACCCAAAAGGGATTAGGACTAAGGAGGAGGAAAAACTTACAAAATTAAAATAGGTTTTAAGCTCACGCAGAGAAGAACCAAAGACAAACAATTATGGGATTTATGACGAATAAAAATACATTGGATACGTGATACCATTAACCGAGTCCTATTAAATCCAGGAATATGGATTTAAACAAACGAATATTGAGAAAACATGTATAGAAACCTTATACTATGTACCTACTGGAATAAGTCTTACCCCCCCCCACTTATTAACTAATTTGTATTTAGCACCTAAGCAAAACGGATCGATTTTTAAAATAATCGTAGTAGTAGTAATAATACAGACTACTCTCTTTTGAGAGAGTAGTCTGTATCTACTCTCTCAAAAGTATGTACACGATACAAAAACTCAAAACTTTTTCGACAGTTTAATCTCACTGAGTATCCATAATCATGATCTGGATTCCGACCCATGTAGGAATCCCTGATAACGAACTAGCCGACCTCTTTGCACAATAAGCCGCGTCTTTTAAAATGGAGACTGAAAACATACAATTACATACAGATTTACAGTCGTATTTTAAAAATATCATTCAAATGTCTGGATGCAAGATCCCTGGAATATAATCTCTTCCAAGCTTCGTGATATTCATCCCACCGTTAAAAAGCTTGAGTTTCATTCCATGACACGGCAAAACAAAATCTTAATTCTCCGACTTAGAATCGGCCATACAAGACTAACTCGTAAACATTTCATGACTTCCCAAGATTCACCTCCATGTACACATTACCGACACTATTATGTGATAATATTCTATCTGTTAAATATATTCTTGTATACTGTCCCTATTTCAACGACAAAAAAAAAGAATCTTTTGACCGGAAACCTACAAAATATTCTCAGCTCGCCAGATCAATTCCAAAACCTTATTAATTTCCTCGATGAAACCAGGCTTTACCAGGAAATTCAGAAGAAGAAACGTAGTTTAGAATTTGGTGAATAATATTTGTACCAATATTTAATGTATTTCTTTATCGATTGTAATATTACTGTATATTCTTGTAATGTGATAAAATTGTACCTGTGGCAGTGACCTACGCAGTAAAGTTAATAAAAAAACATGTTCTTAATTTTCGAAAAGTTTTGTTACAATTGTAAAATTATTAAGTTCCTTATCTGCGAGTTTATTTTGAACCCTATGTGTTGCCTTCCTACGATTTTTCCCTGTACAACCTTTCCTCGCTCAATCGTTTCCATCACTCTCTGGTGTCCCATTCTCCATCGTTTAGGCCTCTCTTACTCAAGGCGTCGCCTACTTCGTTCCTCCAGGATCTTCGGGATTCCTATGGGGCTCCATTCGATTATTCCCTTTATCCATCTGCTTTCGCTAGTTCTTCTTACATGTCTATACCACTTTAGTCTTTTTTGTTCAATATATTAGTATGTCTGTTTATATTAATGTTCTTTGCTTTATTTCGTCATTACTTCTCCTATCCATTCTTGTTACTCTGCAGCATCTTCGCAGGAATTCCATCTCTGTTTCTACTACCTCTCTGCTGTTTTTCTTGTTTGTAATCCAATTTTTAGGTCCATATGTCACAATACTTCGCACTGTTTTATAAATCTGTGTTTTTGTCTTCATATTTAGGTGTCTATCCCACCATATTAAGTTAAGTTGTTGGATTGCTGTTCTTGTTTGTTCTAATCTTTACTTAATTTCTTTTTCTGTTGTTGCCTTTTTCGTGATTATAAACCCCAAGTATTTAAATTTATCCTTTCTTTTGATTGTTACGTTGTCGTCAATCTGTAGATCTTCTATGTCTTCTTCACTTGTAGATAGGTACTCTGTTTTCGCGAGGTTAATACCTAGGCCAGCCTTGGTATATTCTTCTTGTAGTTTCTTTATCATGTAACTGATCTCTCCTTGGTCTTGTGCAATCACTACTTTATCGTCTGCAAAGCTTAACGTATATAGGTATTCGTTTCGTAACGGTTTCCCATGCCTTCCCATTTTCTTTTCCATGTAGTCAAGGCTTTCTCTAAGTATATTTTGAATACGGTTGGAGATGTGAAACAACCCTGCAGGAGCTCTTTTGTTGTGGTGAAGTCTCCTATGATTCTTGTTCCCATTTTAATAGACACTTTATTTTCTTTATACAGAGCTTTTGCAGCTTCTATGAGGTCCGTCTGTATTTCTAATTTGTATATTACCTCCCATAGTTCTGACCTTAGTACAAAGTCATACGCCTTTCTCAGGTCCACAAATGCCAAATGTTTATCTCTATTTTATGGTTTTTTCTTTTCCAACAGTTGTTCTAGTATCCGATTTTGCCTTTTATCGATTGCTCTATCTTTTCTCGCAGTATATTTCCATATAATCTTCCTATTGATGATATTACGCTTATTCCTCTCTAGTTTTTGCATCGTTTTCTATCTCCTTTCTTAAATATAGATGTCATATGTGTCTCCGTTCATTCCTTTGGGAACTTTCTGAAATATCTATTTTATCATCCGGTGTAATTTTTATGAGTCGTACTTTAGGTGAGATGCCTGCAGATCCCGATGCTTTCTTATTTTTGATTGTTTTTATGACCTTTCACATTTCTCTATTTGTTATTTCTATTTCTTGTTGTGGGGATCTGCTTCGTCTTCGCCTGTTTTCTTTTCCAATGAATTGTGGTCTTTGTTTTGTTAACAGTTTCTTGTAGTAGTCCTTCCATTCTTTGTCCTGTATATTTCCCAATTTAATTTTTTCTTTTCAGTTTTGTTTTAATCCTCTCAGTACTTTCCATGACTCCGAAGTTCTTGTATCTCCTATGTATGTTTCAATATTAAAGCAAGTTCTTTCTCATTCTTCATTCTTTTGTTGTATTATTTGTTTTTCTTACTTCTCTATCTTTTTCTCTTTATTCTTTATAAACTTCATCGTTGTTTGCAGTCAGCCATTTTCTGTATAGTTGTTTTTTTTTTTCAATTATTCTTTTTGTTGGTTCATTTATTTCATATTAGTGCTGTTTATTTGTTATATGTTCTTTCTCTCCAGTTTTCCAGTTAGCAGTACAGATCTTCCCAGCATCTTGTGTTACTCCGTCAATCAACTTCAAATTTAATTTTCGTTATCTTCTTATTCTCACCGACTGTTCTGTTAAAGTCCTTCTGTCATATTCGCTTCTGAAGCCCGGGCTACATGTTCTGCCCACTGCAGACGGTTTTTTCTTGATTATAGTGGTAATATGTTTTCCACCAAAGTTGTGCTTGTAGATATTTTGTAGTTCAAAGTTATATGTACGCCTCCCTATTCCGTTTTTACAGGCCATTCTGAGTATCTCGTGTAGTAACTATCTTTCAAAAATCGATTTTTCGATTCGATAGAGGAGTGATCGATTTTGGTGAGGGTCCACGCCTCTGATCCAATATGTAACAACAGGTTAGTATTCTATACAGTCTTATACGAGTTTTTTGAGATAGACGTTTGTTAGCTAAGTCCTTTGATATACCATAATAACATCTAATTGCAATTATGATATGATTATTAAGTAGTGATTTATTAAGTAGGTTCTAATAACTGGAAAACCATTTAACATAAATGGATGTGTTTTTTAAATTTTTTTTAACTTTGTAATTAAATTGCGAAATAACTAATTTGCAAAATAACATTTTCTTTTACTTTTTTTAAATTAAGTCAGCTATTTTAAAAAACAAGCCGGACGATATTAATTCTTGATGGTAAAAGTAAAATACTTAAAAAAAGATTTAAATAAAAAGATGGATGTGTTGTACGGCTGATTATATATAGACATAACAAATTTGCCAAAATAAATTAAGCAACTCGATATCTTTTTCATGCGTGGGATCACCTCAAAGATCCTCGCTTATTAAACAAAAAGTTCAAAGTCACGGGTGGTCTTTACCGACTAATTAATGACGTTCTTTAGTTTTATTTCCGCCTCGGAGATTTTAAAAGCATTATAAAAAGCACCAATTTCACACTGTATCATTTACTACTTTATAATCCTAATTTAAACCATTACCTTCGGTAATAGATTTCGATAGTTGTAGCCTTTGGACAAAGATAAAACTATTTAGAATACTGGACCAATCATTTAAATTACAGTGTCGGCGTTAGTACTTAAAAATCTTTACATCTATATCATTTGGTATCGTTAAAAGGAGTTATTGTAAGGTGTAATTCTGTACTACGCCTAACACGTTTGTGAATGTTAAAAAATATTTTTAATGGTTGGTCATTTTTATGTAGAGTATATGTTTCATAACCATTTAAGATTCAAGAATATTTTTTGAAATCATAACTAAGAATAGAAGTATTTGATTTGCTCCTTCAAGTCCATTATTTAATGTGCGTAAAGAAAAAGCAGTGTTCTAGATCTAGGTAATTTAGCTATTCAAAGATTTGCTTTATTCTACAACCAAAACCAAATATATTTTATTTTCAAAAAACAGCTCTCTATAAATCCAAATCTTCAGTTATATAGAAACAACTTAACTTATGTGGAACACCTAAAATTTTTAGGAACGATATTTGATAAGAAACTATCTTAGAAATACCATATTATGCAAATTAAGCAATCTTGTCAATCTAGTCTCAATTTAATGCGAAAACTGTGCAATCGTAATTAGGGCACAGATTTTAAAAGTCTGATTCATATTTACAAATCAGTAGTACGATCAAAACTCGATTATGGATCAGTTGTATACTCGTCTGCAAAGAAGTCTCTTCTTGCTTAACTAGAAATCATACAAAATACAGCACTAAAAATAGCTACATGAGCATTTTGTACTAGCCCCTTGAAGATAAAGAATTTTTCTTCAAATGTAAAAACGTTTCTTGGCTTATTTCAGATGCCCCTGCTCTAGGAGCGAAAGTACTTGAGCAAGATTTAATAAAAAACTTTGCTCGATATCTGCCTTATATTTGATTCAAGTTCATTTATTCCAGCATTTAACCATATATCACTTTACTTCTTTTAAAACCCTCCACTTATACTTATTTTCGATATTTCTGAACTAATTTTCATTTACCTTATTACATTGTTCAATTATGTTTTCTATTTTCGTTTCATATCTTGCTCTTTTTTTATTATTTGAGGTCAATATATCTGAAGCATATTTGATCTTTTTTTCACTTGTCTCTGTTTCCTTGGCGTTAATTTTTTGTTTATATTTAATTACATTAGGCGGCATTAGCGATAAGTTGTTAGCCTCACCGCCCGATGGCGCCACTATCTCAAGAGAAATCCACTATCGTGTAATACATTCTCGTAGATGGATAATGTCAAACTTTTAATCGAATCGGACTTATAGTTTTGTTTTGACCGCGTGTTAAAGCGGGCGTGTCGACATATTTTAAAAAAATGAAAAAAAGCAATATCGCTCGGTGATTCGATTCCTGTTTTTGGAAGGGAAATCACTCAGCAAAATGGAAGGGCGCTTGGATCCTGTGTACGGTGACTCTTCTACTTTGATGGCAACCGTCAAAAATTGGTTTAACGTGACCGCACGTCAGTTTTTGATAAGCCACGCCTCGGTATCCCGAAAATGGCTACCACGAAGGAAAACGTCCACGATCTAGTATGGGAAGATTGCCGAGTGAAGATGCACGACATAGCAGAGATAGTAGGCATCTCAAAAGACCGCATATGTCACATCCTGCATGAAATTTTGGACATGAGAAAGCTGTCGGCGCAACGGCTGCCGCGTTTGCTCCATCCGGACAACAAGCGCAACCGCGAGACGCTCTGTTTAAAGCTATTTAAACGTAATTCAAAGGAATTTCTATTTCGTTTTGTAACCGTCAGCAAAACATGGATCCATTGGTACACACCAGAGACCAGGGAACAGTCGAAACAGTGGACGGTACCCGGCTAACCTGCTCCGAAGAAGGTGAGGACTGTCCTATCGGTCGGAAAGGTGATGGTCACCATTTTCTTGGATTTACAAGAGGTGCTCTACATAAACTACCTGGAGAAGGATAAAACGGTCACAAGGGTCTACTACGCCGAATTATTGATCCGATTCGATACCGAATTGCAAAAAAAACGACTTCATTTGGCAAAGAAAAAAAGTGCTCCTCCACTATGACAAAGCACCAACTCATACTTCTGTTATAGCCACAGCAAAATTGGTCGAATTGGGCTAAGATCCACAGTATTCTCCAGATTTGGCCCCGTGTGATTTTTTTGTTTCCAAACTTGAAAAAGGCATTCGCCGGACAGAAATTTAAGTCGAATGAGGACCTCATAGTCACATCATAAGCCTACTCTGTAGACCTCGAGAAAACGTATTTTCGAGAAGGGTAAGAGAAGTTGGAGAATCGCTGGATCAACTGTATCGAGCTAAAAGAAGATTATGTTAAAAAATAAATCGCTACTTTACCCAAATGTTTGTTTTTCTATTGTAGGCTAAGTAGTTATCGGACCGCCCTAGTATATTACCACTAGGTGGTGATCGGAATTGCTATTCGCCCCTCTGTGACTTCTCACATCTAAAGTTTCTGAAGCATATCTTGTTTCTATAAAGCTTATTACTATTTTTTTGCCTGCTGCGAAATCGATCATTCTTTGCCCGTTGTCGTTACTTACTTCATGTAGGCTATGTTTATCGTTTCCTGACATAATTCTTTTCTTCCTATTTTTGCATTTAAATCTCCTAAAATTATTTTAACGCTATAATTGTTTATCTTTGATATGTTGGTTTAATCTGGCATAAAAATTTTCCGTTGTTTCTGCTCATTTGTACTTTGTAGGTGATGCACGTTAATAAGATTTAATATTTAAGAAAAAAAAATATTCATTTTTTAAAAATTTGTGCTTTGGAAACAAGATTTCAAAACCAAAAAGAAAAATTTCAAATAAATTCCAAGAATACCTACGACAATTCAGAAATAAAATATTACAAAACATAGCTTCAGATTTAGATTTGATAGATATTGTGAATTCATTTAAAATTTAAGACCCTTTTTTTAAGTTTTTTATTACATCGCTCCCTTCACACTTTCGTTACATTTCGTTTTCTTTCATTTATTAAGTTTAAAATTTCAGCTGCCATTAATTTTTTTTTCTAAGAATAACTCTCCAATATAATTCAACACTTGAATTTGCGCAACCCAACACTTTCTTCATAATAACAGCACCGTATTTTATGACAATTCCCTGAAAACACAGCCATAAACAATACAGGCGTTTAAAAGACCACAAGGTTATAGTTGTGTGTATCAATTTTTACCATAGCGAAGACATTGATGGCTGCGGTGCTGCGATACCACGGCGGTCGAGGTTCTGTTTCGTCCTTGAGACACTCATACAATTGATTATGCAAATATGTCTCATTGACTGTCTTCAAACAAACAATTAATACGTAGAAGAATAAGAAGAAGAAATAAATGCCGGTTATGTGGAGATGTAACGCTCGTGGTACTCGTGGCAATTTTGTAATGATAAGGTTGGTATCACGACATGCAGACAATGATACAAATCATTTGTTATATTATACCGAAGGCTCAAGGCGTCCAAATGCTGCTGCGTTTTTGATCAATTTTAAATTTAAATCCAAGTATAGATTGTAGTGAATATTTCATTTATTTATTCAGGAATTATAAACATTGTTTAGCATTTTGTTTGGTGATTAAAAAAGTTATAAGATGCTGAAATATATAGGTGAAAACAAAGAAACGCGTGAGAGTATGATTAAACACTATCATTGTACTAATACACAGAAAGCAGGGAAAATTATAGAGTCAAATCTCTACTATGTGAGACAATCAAAGTATACAACCTATAAACCTAAATAGAAAGAAAAATCAGGATTGAAAAAGAACAAAAATTAAAGCACGCTGAAAAAGGATTTAGGAAAGAACATAACAACTACGATCCTATATTCATGTAGTAATAAATACAGAAAATCATGAATTTGTACAATAAAATCCTAGTATACAAGTCAGTGATAAAGCCAATATGGAGCTATGGGATCCAACTGTGGGGATCTGCGTCAAGATCCAATATCGACACACTGGAGAGATTCCAATCGAAGACCTTCCGCATTATCACAAATGCATCATGGTACATGCCCAATGAATTCATCAATCGCGATCTTCAGATGAAAACTGTCAAAGAAGAAATTGTCAGTTACTCCCAAAAATATGACAGACGAGTGCAAAACCACCCCAACAGGCTAGCGAATAACCTTATGAGACCCCAGGCAAACAGAAGGCTAAAGCGTCTTACTCCAAGCGATCTACCAACAAGATTTTAAACTTTTAAATAAAATTTTTTTTTTATTCATTATAAACATTATATTAGAGCCACAAATAATTTTTTCTTCAAACGTCAAATAATGATGACATTACTTATCTAACTTGATCCTGTCAAAGTTTGATGTCTCCGCCGCCAGCAGTTTTTTTTTCCCATTTCTTTACGGAGAAGGGAAAAATGTTGTCATGGCAACAATATGAAACATATCACAAAGCAACAATACAAATGTCATTAACAACAATTAAACATCATTTTTATTTATAGTAATATTAAAAGTACAATTAGTTAATGAGGCATTTTCAAAATTGAAACCGTGCAAAAATGTTCCCGATTCTTGATACGCATTGGTAATTGTTGATGATACTGATGGTCGAGAACAACTTTAAGCAATCATTCCCGATGTTGGCGAATCATGAGGGTTTAAAATTTTTTCAGCATTATCGTTCTTATCGGACTTGGAGGGCCCCAAACGTGCTACTGCATCATTAGCCGCGGACTCAATTTCGTTTAGGTTTTCCATTTTCGCACTAAATTTGCGCTTGCGGTTGCAACAACAATAAGCTGTCTTTAATAATTGCAAACAACTGTCAAACAACTGTAACCAGGGAGACGCAAATCCCACCGACGACTTAATTATTTTAATTTCTAACATCTAGACGACTTTGATAGTTGTCACAGTTAATTTCGAGTAAAAATAGCGTATGAATTGTACTATTTATGGTTGAAAATTGCTACGTTTAAAGAAAAAATAGTATACTTTATTCGGCAAAGAAGCGATTTTTGTTGATGCCCTCTATTACGCGCCTCACTTCGTTCGGCGCGTAATATCGGGCGCGTCAAGAAAAGTCATGCTTCTCCGCCTCATAAAGTAATATACTATTGTTACTAAAATTATAATTTAATAGGTTATTGTCACTGTAGTGTCTCCTGCAAGTCTCTTGTAATATAATTAAACAATTTACTTATTGTAATCCTTATTACAGATTGTAAATAAATGGGATGTTAAAAAAAAATTACTTATCTAGGATCTTAGTTTAGGGAAAATAGAGATATTGAACACAACATTAATAGGTTTCAGTATACACGCAAAACAATGCAGAGCATTGAAAATAAAGACAAGAAACGATAAAATAATACAATTGTATAAAATAATCTTTATATCGATGTAAAAAACTACAGGAGAACAATTTATCCGAGTAAGAAGTGATGACCAGCTAACCAAATAATGTACACGAAATAAACCAGTGGGTATATCCTGCAACTTCAAAGCCTTGGCCTCTTTCTGTAAATCTCTCCATTGTTTACGGTCTCTAGCTCTACGATCGACTGACAAAGAGATTTCTAGCGTCCACATCTACATCAACCTCCCATCGGTTTCTGGGTCTTTCAATAAATCTCTTCGCATTTTTGTATTCAACAGTTTTTTGAAAGACTATTTTCTTTCATCCCAAATACATGGCTTGTCCATTGAAGACACTGTAGGCGGACATACTGAAACAAAGTTGGTTTATATATATGTATTATATATTTCATAATTGTATCTGATTCGCCACCTGTTGTTCTTATTTATAGAGCCTGGTATTCGTCTTAGCACGTTTCTGTCAAAGATGTCCATGCGATTTACAAATTTTTGAGTTATACCATTTTCTTTTTATCCCTATATCATAATAGTTAATCTAGTTCATATCTTTTTTGCGTTTTAAACATTAAACGTAGTCAAATTTCAAGAGTCTGTTTATATTTGAAAAGTGCCACTTCTAAGATGTTTTAATTACTGTTCCGCTCTTGTTCAATTTGTATTTTTTGTTCCGCCTATAGAGATTTTCAAATAAGTGCGGAATTCTGTATAAAGATAGACCAATTACCAACGGTAAACCAACCTTTTTACTATGCATTAAAAAAATAATCCACTTTTTCCATTCATTCTCGTTGAGAAACAATTTTTCCGGCATCATTTTTGGTCTCGGGAGCAGAGAGAGGTTGGTTGTTCGCGGCGTGTATACCTCGCCGGTATAGTCTGGTAACCATATTATCAGAAATGTCTGATAATATCATTTAATTAAATATACAGTAAAATGTAGCAGCCAAACAAAAATGAAATAAGAAAAAAGTTTAAGTTGGATTCGTTTAGTTTTAGGTAATTTCAAAGTCAGAATGAAGGAGGTTACAAGTAAGTCGATGAAAAAGTATGATGTTAGAAAACTGAAAGATCCCAATGTTCAAATGAAGAGGAGTAAAAACCTCAATACAAAGGTGTTTGTACAATCCATCGTCAGAAGAAAGATAAGAGAAGCCAAAGAGAAACAAAAAAATAAAACAATGTCAGGAAATAGAGGAGTATCAGAGTCGATATGATAACTTCAACTTCCATCGAAAGGTGAAGGAAATAGCTGGAAAGTTCCGAAAACGCAACAGCGGAAAAATAACAGATGATGAAGTCAAAGAACGCTTAGAACAATAAAAGAACCCACCGTTGAAGAAAATTCAGGTCCCGATATCCTACCAGAAGAAATACCGGCAGCAGTCAGACAAATGAAGGATGGAAAGGCACCGGGACTTGATGAAATTCCTGGAGAACTGCTGAAGCTATTAGATGCAGAACAAATAAAAATGTTAACTGAAATATTTATTGAAACAAACAGCATTAAAACATACGAAAGGAAAAATACCAGTAGAGTCGCTCAAACCGGAGTTCGTACCATTGCCCAAAAAACCAGGAGCAAAAGTTTGTAAAGACTATTGGACCATAAGCCTAATGAGCTATCTGCTGAAGCGGTTTTTAAAAGTTATCCACAAAAGAATTTACCGGAAATGCGAGGAACAAATTGCGCCAAATCAGTTTGGATTTGTGAACGCCGTTGGTACGAGGGAAGCTTTAATTAGCGTGCAGGTATTGTTTCAGAAATATAAAGATATCAGCTGTAATGTTTTTGCATGCCTGATTGACTACAAGAAGGATGCCGATAGAGTCAGGCATGAAAAAATGATATAACTGCTGAAGAGGACAGAAATTGACGGAAAAGACCTAAAAATAATAGCTAACCTGTATTGAAATCAATCAGAGGTGCTCCGAATAGATGAAGAATATACAGATCAGGTCAAAATCTTAAGGAAAGTGAGACAGGGATGCATAATTTCACAACTGATATTCAATCTGTACTCGGAACACATTTTTGAAGAGGCTCTAAAAAATATTGATGAAGGCGTCTCAATAAATAGAGTCAAGCTCAATAACCTGTGGTATGCAGATAGTACAATAGTGTTTTCCAATACCATGAAAGGGCTGCCAAACTTAATAAACAAAATAACGGAAACAAGTAGAACATATGGACGGGATATAAACACAAGCACAACCAAGCTATTGATCGGAAAGGCAAAAAGTGCATTCTTAACTATGAGCTCTGTATTCAAGAGCCATGACCTCACCCTGAAACAAAAATAAGGCTCCTTAAATGTTATACGTACTCAGTGCTTGTATATTGAAGGCGGAGCTATGGTTATACAGAAAAATCCTGAAGATAACATGGACAGATAATGTCACCAATGAAGAGGTACTACGGAGGATGAACACAACCGCGGATTTGGTCAACATCGTAAAGGGCCGTAAGCTGCAGTACTTGGGAAATATAATGAGAAATCAAGGCAGATATGAGCTACTCCAATACACTTTGCAAGGTAAAATTGAAGGAAAAAGGGCTCTAGGAAAAACAAAAATATCCTGGCTTCCTAACCTGAAAGCATGGTATACAAAGACCTTAATACAGCTATTTCGTATAGCAACCAAGAAAGTCATCATAGTCAGAATGATCGCCAACGTTCGGAACAGACAGGCACCCTAAGAAGAAGAATGTACAAAGGGAGCCATGAACGAATTAGAGAACTAATGAATGTGACGGATACACTACACTAAATAATGAAATAGAAAAACGAAAATTACTCTGGTATAGAGATATGAGAAGGATTGATGAGACAAGAATACCGCTAAGAGCTTGAAGAAATAGCGATAGGGATGTGGTAAACGGCAAACATAATACGCCGTGTAAAGCCATGTATAAGTAAGTAGGTAGTAATAATTTATAAAGGATGTTCGGATTAATATGTCACTTAGTATATTATAAACTTAAAACTTAAAAATAAAAGAGTAAGGAACAAAACGGAAACACAAATAAATGAAATAAATCCAACTAAATAAACAAATACTAATATTAGAGACCGAAAGGAAAGTAGAATGATGCAGAAACAGACGACCAAGAATGTTCCTATTTTTTTATTATTTAACTTCCTCCTGAGCTGGAACTGACACCATCAAAACGTAGAGGCCAAAAGAAAATAACTTAAAAACTATATCAAAAATTATTAATTGTTTTATACCACTAAAAATTGAATAAAATTTATCTATAGCCAATACACTCGATCATTATTATACAACACCTGCTTTTTATACAAGATCAAGCATGGTTCTCTTAAACTATAAAGGTAGACGTGCCATTAAGTTATGAAATAAATTCTGATACACTCACATATACAAGCCTTGCTGGTCAGTGGATTGTTGCAACAGAATCTAGTATCGGACTCCCGATGGTTACACTGAAAAAAAAAGAGCTTTTTAGTGAAAAAATATTATTTCTGACAAATGAGAAAGTAAAACTTTATAAACTAACAACATAACTTACATTTCTTATTAAAATTTTGGTACAAAAATATTTACTGTTTATATGGGAATAAGCCAGAATTAAAGGTTAAAGTACGTTTATTGACGTTTCAATTTCCACTTCAGAAATCGTTCTCAAAATACAAACAATTTGTATTTTGAGAACGATTTCCGAAGTGGAAATTGAAACGTCAATAAACTTACTTTAACCTTCAAGTGTGGCTTATTCCCAATAAAATAGTAATTTCTTTAAAATGCCACAAGAAAATAGCTTCAGAACAATACAAAAATATTTGCTAGGACCTCACTCCCATTTATTTGGTTTTCTTCTATGTAGTATCTTCTTCTAGGTTCTTCTAGTATTATTGCAGAATTAAAGTCAACTTTAAGTCTTGAGTTCTTAACAATGAACTTTAAGCATGAAATCATGATTATGATTTCATTTGACAGAACAAATCTTCTTTCATTTAAGCATCGTAAATTCCTAACTTTATTATTTTTTTTCTTATAGTGTTGGAAAAATTGTTACTTTTCTTAAAGAGATAAACAAATCTAACTGTTGAAAAACTATTGAATGAATCAGTTTAATATTTATATTACATATTTTCCACTACAAAAGCCTTATTTTGACGTAAAATTAAAAGTTATAAAATTAGTTTTGTAGAAGTTATTAACAATTTATTTCATTTTTAATTTTTTATCTCTTATATTGAAGAGTGTATGATATGATAATTCTACGAGTTTTATATAAAAGAATTTTTAACATTTATAATCAATAAATTTTAAACTACTCCTCGCAAATAAAATTTTTATCGTTTGTCATAATTGAAAAAAATTTGATGTTTACACGACTTAATAAAAAATCTCGTTTGATGGCAGTTTTTTTTACACCTTGTTTATAGCAATTAAGAAACGTAATTCGATCTACTTTACATAAAGATTCAAGTTTTCATTCGCAAATTGTGAAGAATATTGCTTTTTGACGAAATCGTCTGTGTATTTTCAAAAATGAGTCTCAAATACAAATTGGCCTGAGTGAGTTGTGGGAATTCCATAAATATCTACAATCTACGGATTTTGTTAATAAAATTGGTCAAATTTAAGGGTTATTGGAAAAGAAAAAGGAAAGAAAAGGACAAGTCAACCAGATAAGAAATAGTAAAACAGCTGTTATTGAAAATGTGCAGTTATAGTCGCGAAAAAAGAATCTGGTAAGGAAAAGAATCTGGAAGGTACAGAAATTTCAAGCCATAACTAGCATGTCTTTTTTTAGTGTCCAAGTTTCGCAGCCGTATGTCATGTTTGGTATATACACTGATCGAATGCTTTTGTCTTCAGGTGGATTGTCATCTTATGCTTGGAATATAACTGCATTTCTACCAAAAGATGCCCAAGGCAGTTTCATTCTTCTGTTGATTTCTGGAAGTAAGGAGCCAGATTTATGTACTAATTGTCCCAGGTATACATACTCGTCTACTGTCTCAAGTGCAGTATTGTTTATTATTACATCTTGGACATCCACTAGCTCGTTGTACATGGTTTTTGTTTTTATTAAGTTTATTTTTAGGGCAACTTCACTGCTAGTTGCATTTAAGTCACTTATAAGTTCTTGTAGTTCTGCAGGATTATTAGCAATTAGAACGATATCGTCTGCAAATCTTAGATGGCTGAGGTATTCTCCATCAATGGATATTCCTTTGTTCTGTCAGTTCATTTTGCTGAATATATTTTCTAGAGTTGCAGTGAAGAGCTTTGGTGATATTGCGTCTCCTTGTCGGACGTCTTTGGTCGTGGGAAATTCTGGAGTGTTTTCGTAAATTTTTACCTTAGTTTTTGCTGGTCTGTATATATTTGCTAAAGTTTCTATGTACGGTTTGTCAATGTCTTGGTTGGTCAAAGCTGCTATGAGATATATAAAATCGAAAGCCTTCTCGAAATCTATGAGGGTTAATGCTAGCGGTATTTCATATTCTTTAGCTCTACTCATTAGTTCTCAAAGTGTATAAATATGATCCATGGTACTCAATCCACTTCTGAAGCCAGCTTGCTCTCTCGGCTGTGCAGCATCTAATGCGTTTGTTAATCTGTTGTTGATGATTTTTGTGAATATAGTAGTAGACTTATCTGTAGTTTTTTCTATCTTCTTTGCTACCTTTTTTATGAATGAGAATTATGTTTGCTGTATTCCAATGGTTTGGTATGCATCTCGATCTTAGGCAGTTCTTCAATATGCCTGCTAAGATTTTCCAGGTTTTATTGCCAGCGTATTTAAGCAGTTCCACTGTTATAGCATCTATTCCAGCTGCTTTTCCGCTTTTCATTTTGGTAATTGTCGATTCTACTTCGTCCGGAAGGACTTCTGGTTACTAATTACTTCTACAAGTTTGACAGGGGCTTTGTATAATTCGCTGTAGAATTTATTCACGAGCTGTATTATTTCATTTCTGTCTGTAATTCTGACGTTTTCGTTTGTTAGAGCAACGATTTGCTTCTTCTCAACGATTAATGCTTTTCTTGGTTTTTTATAGTTTTTCCTGTTTACGATTGAATTTTCTACCAGTCTTTTATTGTATTTTCTTATGTCTTTCTTAATATTTTTTCTTATTGTCTTAAAAGTTCTGTGTATTCTATTCTCTGTATGTTACTACTTACTTTCATTTTCCTTCTTTGTTTTAGAATTATTTTAGTTTTATCACAGCTTATTATGTTCATTTTGTTGTATATGTTGTATATACAACATACTAAAGTAGAACTATATATTTGTTCAATTAATGAATTATGTTCAATAAATTTACAAAATTCTCGTATAACACTGAACAACAAAACGGGAATGTTTTATGAACCATGATTTCTATATGTATTTCGAACTTTTTAAGAGCTTTCATTGATTAGTTCTGTGATGATAGTAAGCATTATTAAATTATTTTTATTTTACATTTATAGAAATAATACTGTTATATTAATATCTTTTATATACGTGAACGTAATTTGTATTTTATATTTGTTATCTCGCGATCACAGTCCCGTGATTGGATCACGGTTTCTTCACAAAATATTCCGGTCCCAAAATTTTGTTCTTGCTCTTCTTCCGTTTTTATTCTAGGCCAATCGCCTGTTTTAAACTTCATCCACCTGCATCGATGTTCAGATTTTCGCTTAACCTTTCAAAGTTTGACCTATACTTCTCCGTTCAGTTGGCGATTTATCTCGAGCGATTCTAACCATTGTTCTTTCTTCCATTCTGCTAATATGTTCATTCATTTTTTTTTTCCTGTTTAGCGTCCAAAAATTAATATCGTCTACCCCACATCTTTTCACTTATTGCTCTGACTAGTGGAGTCTTTCCAGTTTTTCTACGAAGTACCTTCATTTCTGTTCAAGCAATATTTTTTTTTTGTTGTTTCTACAGTGTATGTTATTGTGGAGCTTTGTATACTCCCGATTTAGCCCTCCCAGACAAATATAACAATACAAAATCATACCATAGAAAATCTTGAACATTGTGTATATCTAGGTTATGTTATCAAACTAGAAAAACCAAATCAAGATGCTGAAATTAAAAGAAGAACACAACTGGCATGGGGCTCTTTCGTCAAATTAGCATATATCTTGAAAAACACCTCCATTCCTGTAAACTTAAAGAAAAAGGTGTATAACACATGCATACTACCAGTTTGTACTTACGGCTTGGAGACAGTAGCCCTTACCAAAAAATTGCTTGCTAAAAAATTAGAAACAACTCAAAGAGCAATGGAACGAATCATGCTTGGAATATCACCAAGAGACAAGATTAGAAACACCGAGATAAGACGTAGAACGAAGATTAGGGATATTGTGGAAGAAATTACAAAAATGAAATGGCGCTGGGCAGGTCACGTAGCCCGATATAATGACAACAGGTGGACACGGAGAATTCTAGAATGGAGTCCAAAGACGACAACAAGAAGCAAGGGAAGACCTCAAAAAAGATGGGTAGATGACATAAGAACAGTGGTAGGCAAACAGTGGATTAGATTGGCGCAAGACAGGGAAAGATGCAATTGGGAGAGACCTACATTCATGGGTGGATGGAAAATGGTTGACAAAGAAGAAAGAAGATTTAGCACTCAATGTCAATGTTTTCATTACGTCGCGATTTTTCTAGCTCTTTTTGCTATGCTATGT
Source organism: Diabrotica undecimpunctata (assembly GCF_040954645.1). Taxonomy (NCBI): domain Eukaryota; kingdom Metazoa; phylum Arthropoda; class Insecta; order Coleoptera; family Chrysomelidae; genus Diabrotica; species Diabrotica undecimpunctata. The sequence continues at coordinate 208,064,273 of NC_092803.1, read as the reverse complement.
TCTAAGACTAAGTTAAACTTCATCTCCTGTGTTTCAAAAGTTTTAAAATTTTGTTGCTTATTGTTATTCACAACTGGTTTTAGATAAACGATTTTATTGTGCTTTTATGGCTTAGTCCGGCTCCTATAACTAACTTAAAGACATAAAGTTTGCACATAAGCATTCGTAATATTATGCAACGGTTCTCTTTTCATAAACAAACACTCAAGTCTTTGATATGTTGTTTAAGTAATGTTAGATCAGCAAAATGGAAAAATGATATTCTCGAACATAGATAAGTACAAGGTGCAAGGAGCATTAAACTCACTTGCATAATTAAAAGGCGATCCTAATACACTTTGTCAACAGGAATTTTTATTACGTTTTTGTCGACTGAAATACTAAACGTCTGAGGAAAATACATTACATTACATTAAATACATTTTACTGCATTTGACGACGGAATAACTTTAATAATATAGGTATATTATTACTATATAACTAACACCGAGATCTTCACCGGATCTGTACTTCTCCTAGTTCTGTTAGTTTCTTAACGTCAATATCATGCCAGGAGTTTTCTTTCTTTTAAACTCATCAAAAAATCTGTTCGACTCATGATCTGAAGAAAAAGGTGTTTATTTTATTTTATTGGACAAGAAAATAAATGATCTCTGAAAGGTCTAAAAGGTGTTGACTATGATGGAGCTGCCGAGAAGTAAGTTCACGCACAAATAACGCTAATATTAGTTCAACATCAGCCTTATTGTACAATAAGATCAAAAGTAAAATAACCTTTTCCTATCACCAGATTGCAGACTTAGATCAACCTCTTTCTTCCATAATGATAAAGACCTTCGTAATTTTTTCTTTTCTTCAAGTTGTCTTTCTTATATTTTTTATTTTTGGTTTCTGTGACATTTGTGTAACGCCTTATATCTTCATTTCTGAATGATGGTCATGCTCGTTCAAGGTAGTTTATTTTGAAAGGTTTTATTCGCTCTTCATTTCTTGTTATATTGGCTTCTAATATTGTGTTGTTAATTTATTTGTGATGTATATCTTTAAGGGAACTATAATTTTTCTGTTAACTAGAAAGTGATCGGAATCGAAGTTTGATCTCCTCACGATCCTACCATCATTCACCCTTATTTCTGATGTTTGTTCTACAATATCGATAACTTCGTCTAATATTAATTTTAGATTAACGGTTGATTGTATCTACGTGAATTTGTTTATATCTTTGAGTTTAAAGAAAATATTAGTGATTTTTGTACATCTTGTTTGCTACTAGTTTGTACATCAATAACTGGTTCATTAGAAGAATATTCTTATTGACGGCTTCTCAATTTGTGATGTTTTTTTTTTAATTTCGTTTTATGGTATTAAGACTCTTTTTTAACTCTTTTTATGATCTTTAGGTACTCCCTATAGAAACTGCATAGTATAAATTGTTAGAGTTGTTTAAGCATAAGAATAGATAAAGGCTAAAAATATTTCCGAAAGTCCTCTTTTTTTTAATTGACCTGTTTGTCCACAAGTTTATATTATATATGAAAATGAAAACATATCAACAGTAAGAATTGTTCAAATTGTCACCCTGTATCTATTTCCATTCAAGTCGTCTCCACACTCTGTTAATTCTTCACAGTTGTCATCAAAACATATTTAAAAGTAATTAAACCAAGCAATCACCTGTTCTTTCTTATCTCTAATAGAATTACAACAGCCAACAAAGAACTATTCGAGAATTTTTATCCGCCGAGCCACTTTTTTTGCTCTAAATGCACTTTTAACAATCAATTAAATCTGAAATACCGTGTTCATAATATTAGCTCATTAGTCCAGAAATTTCCCCTCGGCCGCATTTGAGAAATTCCAAGCACTCGCGTGCTGTTCTCTCTCACACAATTAATCACATTTCAATTCAATAGTCACTTTATTATAGTTATTGTTGGTACAAGAGATAGATTATAGTAACAATAAGTACTTCGCTTCAGTGAGCGTTCGTCAGTATTGTGGATTAACAATGATCTTATAATAAATAATAGGTTTTAAGTTTTTTTTTTAAAGAATGTAAATTGATCGGCAAAAAAACCCGGTGATCATAGCTGATTATATAAAAGGAAGTACTTTTTTAGTTAGGAATTATACTTAACCAGGACTTGATGATTAGGCAAAATTAAGCAGACAAAACGAATTGTTAAAATCAAAACTGATTTCAAGAAATCTTTTTGCAAACTGTAATCTTATATTCAAAATTTTTTCATTTATTTCTATACCGTACTTTTTCTCCAATAAGACTTTCATCGGAGTTCATAATGATGAAGTCTCTTTTCAGAAGTCACGATTTACCACTTGCTACCAAAATCTCTCTCATTAGATGCTATGTATTTTCTACGTTATTATACGGAGTGGAGGCCTAGACACTTTCCGAAGCTTCTTTAAGAAAACTCGAGGCATTCGAGATGTGGTGTTACAGACGTATTTTAAGAATTTCAACACTATCAAAGAGCGCAAACTAGAATATCTTGGCCATGTTATGAGGCATGAACAGAGATACGGCTTGTTGCAACTCATTCTTTAGGGCAAGGTATTTGGAAAGAGAGGACCAGGGAGAAGAAGAATATCTTGGCTACAAAACCTGAGAAAGTGGTTTAATACATCGACAACCGGACTATTCAGAATAGCAGCAAGCAAAGTTAGGATAGCCATGTTGATCGCCAACATCCGGAACGGATAGGCATCGTAAGAAGAAGAAGACTTTCTTAAAAATAGATTCGTTGTAAAGGTTAAATAACAATGGGGACAATACACCCCTGTCAAACACTTCTTTTGATGTTTATCATTTTTGTTTCATAGTTGTCAATTTTGACGGTAACTCTTTAATTCCAAAACAAGACAGTCATGTAAGGCAGTCTCGACTGCCTTACATGACTATCGACATTATTTTCTCTAGCCAGTTCTAAATGGCTTACTATATTGAATGCCTTTTGAAAATCAATAAAAATCCTGATTTATATCTGTACATTGTTGCGGATTTGTCTGAAATGGGAGTCCCCAATCATCTGATACTGCTAATTAAAAGCCTGTACAATAACAATTATGCCAGAGTTAGAATAAATGGGGAACTAACCAATAGTTTCAGGGTCACAAAGGGCGTGAGACAAGGCTGCATACTAAGCCCAATTCTATTTAACATCTATGGTGAATGGATAATGCGGAAAGCTACTGAGGACTGGAACGGTGGCATCAACATTGGCGGGAAGAAGATTTGCAACTTGAGATATGCAGATGATACTACTATCCTCGCTAGTTCTGAAGCTGAATTGATTCACCTGCTACAACGGATAGAAGACGTAAGCTTAACGATGGGCCTTAAAATAAACAGAGATAAAACGAGAATCATGATAATTGACAGAGCTAACAATAATCAAAATCATCTGGTCATGAATAACAATATCGCTGTTGTAGATAAATTTGTTTCAGAACAAATAATAAGCTATTTTGCACATGTGCTTCGAAGAAATGGTCTTGAAAAACTTACCAACTAGGGAAAAGTAGAAGGCAAAAGAAATAGAGGTAGATCTCCCACACGATACACGGACCATATTGTTGCTACCATTGGCGCTCCATTGTCAGAATGTGCTAGAATGGCAGAAGATAGAAAAACGTGGAGGAACATTGGGAAATTTAGCTAATAGCTTCATGATATCACGATACCTGCACCAGGTTAACGACTAAGAAGAATTGTTGCGGAACATAAAAAGCAAAAAGTGCTTCTCTCCTTCTCATTCATTTTCTAAATCCGAATTGGGTATCATCTGTGTGAGTCTGTGTCATCTTTATTATCAATGTGAGTCCAATTTCTTACAATTTTCAATCGCAAACATTTACGTATTCTCAGTCATTTCTATGAGTCTAGTTTTCCTTCGATAATTAATTACAAAAGCTTTGCTTTACTATTTCTTATAACATGACCAAAGGAGGAATTTTTTTCTGTGTTTAATGTTACAAATAAATTGTCTTTCTTTATTAAGCATTTGAAGAACTTACGAATATCCACATATTAAAGGCTTCTAAGGCCTTAAAGTATTTACTTTTTTTAAACTTTGAACGTTGAATATATTGGAATCAACATAAATGGGAAGTTTCTGAACAACTTGAAATTTGCAGACGACATAGTTCTTACTGCAGACCGGGTAGATCATGCCTGCTAACTTCTCAATACCTTCAGATCATTTGTACACGAGTTGGCCTTACAATTATATACATAACGAGTTTATTACAGCTGCCGCCGTTTCTCGCAACTTAGCTTCCAACGCTTGCGATCGTTCCAGTCATCTACTTGTAGACTCCTATCTTCCATTGCACATTTTACTTCTTGTCTCCACGATCTTCTTGGTCTTTCCTTTTTCCTGCGGTTGGTAGGGATCCACTGTAACATTCTCTTTGGCCATCGTTGATCATTCATCCTTTCTACATGGCCATACCATTTCAGCCTTTTGCATTCTATAGTTTCCAGGAAGTCAATGTCTATGCCCATACGCTCTCTGATTTCAGTATTCCTTACTCTATCTCTTCTAGTGAGTTGGCAACATCTTCTCCAATAATTTATTCCCATTGCTTTTATTTTGGATGCGTCATTTTTATTTATTACCCAAAACTCTGAACCATATGTAGCAATGCTTTCTATGATACTTTTGTATATCCTAATTTTTGTGTTTCGGGTGATGTGGTTATTCCAAAGTATACTATTCAGTTGACGTATTGCTGAATTTCCTTGACCAATTCTAGTCGCTATTTCTTTTGTATTCCGACCATTGTTTGTAATGTTTACACCGAGATATTTATAGCTATCAGTATTTTGAATTTGTTTCCTTCCTAGTTCTAAATGCTTTCCTTCACCTCCCACTACTACGTACTCTGTTTTTGATGGATTAATTGATAAGCCCCACTTAGTATATTCTTCATCTATTTTTTGTAACATGTAGTGGATATCATCTTGGTTTTACAATTAACATTTACAAAACACAATGCATGACCAAACTTGTACTGGCCAAAAACATTTTAACAAATGATACGCAAATGGAACAAGTACAACCTATGAGTAACTGGGCCACGAGATTAAATTAGGAAGATACACTCAAACAACAGAGTTAAACAATCATGGGCAACTTAGAACCTTAATAGAATTAAATAGAATTCATTTAGTCAATATACAAAAATAGTTTTGTTTTTGACAAGTCAAAGGAATAGTGAAAATTTTTACATACATACATATAAATTTTTTGCGAATTTAAATATTACAAACAGATATTTAATATTAACAATTTAAGAAACGACAAACACACTAAATAAAAATATGAACACATGAAATAATCATCATAATAGGCAAATACCCTGACCAAACTAGTACTATTGTGTATAAGCTGTACTTAGGTACTATGTTTTTGAATAGAAACAATGTTTCAAAGGGTGTGATTTGATTTTAAGCTTAAACGATAATACTGATGGCTATGGAATAGTGCGAAGTAGCACATTCTAAGGATACTTTTAGGAATCACATAAGGTAAGTTGCGTATTAAAAATATACTTGTAGCAAGTCTAGAACTGGAGTAATCTGTATGAGCACTCCAATCCAAATTATCATCTAGAAAGATTACTAATAGTTTAACACTATTTCTTGAGACATACTTCCAATCGGAACTAAAAATCAAATTCTGACTTTTCTCTTTATTTATTTTTATTATGTAAAAACAAGTTTTTTACTTTCTGGGTATCACTATCTCTAATAATTTTTAAATTATGCTAATTATTATCAGTATTAATGAGAGTTGTATCATCTGCGAAGCAAACACATCATATAGGAAAAGTATCAGATAAATAAGAAACAAAGAGGGTCAAGTTAAGTCTAATATCAAACCTTGAGGAACCCCATATTGGACAGTGTTAAACTCAAAATAACTGTTATTAAGAAAAACTGCATGTTTCTTATTTGTTAAGTATGATCTAAATAGATTAAAAGTGTTTCCCCTGATACCGTATTTATGCATTTTTTCCAACAGTAATTCATGAGAAACACAGTCAAAAGCTTTGGATAAGGCACACAATGTCAAAGACACAAAATGACCTTTCTCCAAGCCATCAACTATATCTTTTACAATTTTCTGTATAGCTAGTGTAGTACTACACTTTTTCTAAGGCGATATTGATTACAGTGAAGTATTTTGTGCTTTTCTAGATATTCTATCAAACGAACATTTAGAATACTCTCAAAAATTTTGCCAAAAATGGGAATGATTGAGATAGGAGATAAATTCCAATTTCATCTAAAGCTCCCTGTTTGAACACTGATAGCACTTTTGTTACTTTTAATACATCTGAGAAAATCCCTTCAGTAATACAATTAATTTGTCATTAACTATATCGATTATTTCCATAATTATTTTTTTTGTTTAGGAAATAAAAATTCGTGCTGTGTGAATTTTTCAATCTATGCAAAACATTCCTGATTTTATTATCACTAACAGGTAATAAAAATAAAGAGTCTCAAGGAGAGTGTACATCTTTCAAAAAATCTATGGCTACATTTTCATTTGGGGAATTAAAAGAACTTCTAATCTGTTTAGCTACTGAAGTAAAGTTAATTATTGAAATCGTTTGATGTAATCGCGCTTGGATAGACTTTTTAATTTTAAAATTTATTTCTGTGATAATTTATAACTTTTCAACTATCACGAGATATATTTTTCTGAATTGGAAAAGAAATTCTCATAAGCTAGTTTTTTCTTTAATGCTATTGTTGATTTATAGTGCTTCTTAAACTTTTTATACTCACTATATTCCTTTGTAACATGAGCAATTATCTTGTCTGTGGAAAGATTTTCTCGCATTACTGTTAGTACATCATCAAACCAAGAACACGGAAGCTTACTATGAGTTCGTGATTTTTTTATTGGAAAATTAATTTCAGTTAACTTTACCATATATTTTGGTAATAAATTGAGCTAATTCTGTTGCTGTTTTGAGAGAAACAACTTAAAGCCCAGTCAACGTTATTTAACGACTGTTTTAACATCAGGATGCCATTACTTGTTATATGTCTTCTGTATGTATTAGCAATATAACTTTTTTTTCAGATTTTGTTTTTAAGTATTAAGTTTTAACGAATCCTTTCTGTTATATACTCGCTTAAGAACTTGGGGAAATTGTTTGAATGCAGTGCAGAACTATTTAGAGCGGCGGTCAGTAAAGATTTTCATCTTCGGTATATGAGTGAACTTGAAGAAGAAATACAGAGAAAACATTTTATGGAATATGTTAAACAAAAAAATGTAGTTTACCAAGAGATGCAAATTTCGTTGAGACAATCGGTATGTAGCAATCTTGCAATATTCACGTTGGTGTTATGAGATTATTATTACGTATACGAGAGCTTTTATGGCGACCATAGGAACGTATGGAACTTGATGCAAGTACATTTACTACCAAGGATTTTACACCGTTTCTATTTTCCACCATTTCTGTGTAACACATGTGCAAACACTTAAAAGCTTATTAGGCATATACACTAACATTTAAATAGATTTTATGGCCGAGTAAAACACACCCTAAAGTCGGATAGCAAACTAATAGTACTACTACTAGATCGCCCACGTAGTTTGAAGAGATAACAAACAAAAAACGTTAAGGTAATACTGGTCATTGGCGTGTGCAAAATTCTTGACATTCGACGCAAGTGGGTATAATTTCGTTTACCGAATTAAACAAGCAAAAGAAATTTATATTAATCTTTTGACTAGCTCGATTGTGCCACTTCTTGTAAATATTTTATTACTTTATACTGGTCACTGGTAATATACAAGGACTAGTTCATAAATATAATATTACAATTACCTAATACTTTTTAAAATACTGGTATAGTCGGTTCACAATTTGTTGATAGCTCACTACAAGTTTAACCCTAATTAGAAAACTGAAATACAGAGAGGATAGGTAATACGATATAATAGTAAACACCAAACTAAAACTGACGGTTTAAGACGTTTTCGACTTACCCACCTTATATCTGAAGGAATACAATACCTTATAATCCTATTACGGGGGTATTTTGAATGGTTAGAAATGAACGACAAGTGTCGTAGAGTATATGATTGAAACATTTATTTGAACTAAATAAATATATTTTTTAAATTGTACTTATGTAAATTGTATTTTTTAATAAAACTTATTTATTTTATTCAAAAATAAAAAGTTTCTTGCCATTTGTAAAAGATACATTTATTTAATTAAGGAAAAAGGCGCCAAATGTCGCCTAGCAAAATTTCCAATGTGTTTTAAATGTATCCATTATTTTCGAATCCGGAGAAAACTAATAAATATTTTTGAAAAATTTAAACGCAGAATGAAAGACTACATTATTACTCATGGCAGAAAGTCCCCGAAAACTTCTACAATGTTTATTTTAATATGTTATGTAACAGGGGTGAAAATAAAAGAGAAAATATAGTATAATTTTTAATTGAAAATATTGCATGCAAAAGAAACGTTTTATTTATTCTAAGAAATATTTCATTCTGCCTTTAAATTTTGCAAAAATGCTTTTTAGTTTTCTCAGGATTTGAAAAAAAAAATGGAAACATTTAAAACACGTTGAACATTTTGACAGGCGACATTTTGCGCCTTTCCCCTTTAATACCTTACGATTACAACTACTATTACTTACCTTATATAATTACGATTAGAAAACTATTCAAATTCAAAATAAATAGGATCAACTTCGGAATCCGAGTCGTCTTGAGGGTTAATAATTAGGTTAATAATCTCTACGGTCGCATCAATTATGTTATCAAGATCCCACATTTTTTGTTCTTCTTCTATTACATGCCTTACTGCATCTTTTCAGTTTTGTTCTGTAATATGTTGTAAAGACTCGTATAACAATTCACGTACAGCTTGTATTTTATATAACGTATTTTTTCTAGCCACATAACTTTTCATTTGTGCCCAAATGAGTTCAATTGGATTTATTTCGCAGTGGTAGGGTGGAAGTCTAAGGACTGTAATGTTTCGCCTTTCCATCATTTTGTCAACTACGTATTCCTTGAACTTAGATTTGTGTTGCCGGGCAATTTTTAGAAGTTCTGCTTTTACCATTCCATCTTCGTAAGGCAGATACTTATTCCGCAGGCAGTCAAGAATATCCTGTTTCTTCCACGCAGTCGTTGGAAGTCTTTCTACTAGTCGTGAATGATAAGGTGCATTATCTAATACTATAATTAAATTTGGTGGTATGTGTTCAATCATCTGCTCAAAATACTCTTCGAAAACATCAGCTGTCATTTCCTCGTGATAGTCTTTTGTGCTTTTGGACTGAAATTCCAACAAACCATGCTTAACAAATCCTTCTTCACTGCCAATGTAAGAAATTATTAATCTACTGCCTTTACCAGAAGGTGGGGAGATACCAGTAGACCAACCTTCCATAAAGGCTTGCCTGGAGCTTAATATATTTTTATCTGACCAAATTTTTTTTAGAGTATGACCTGAGTTTACCCACGTTTCATCCTGGTAGAAGATGGGCCTTCCTTCAGCCCGGAATTTTCGTATCGATCTTAGATAATTTCTTCTTCAACATATTATCTCCTCCCGGTCAATCAAAAGTGATTTTCGGTCTGATTTCTCCCACCGGAAATTTAATTCTTTTAAAACTTGCCACAATTTAGTTCGTCCGATATGAGGCAAATCCAGGTCGTCTCTAACTTCTTGTAAAATTTTGTTTAGGTTTGGTATTTCCTTTTTGAAAAAAAAATCCATGAATTTTCCTTCGAATACCATTTTTAGCAAATTCATCAATTTCAATAGGCTTTTTCCCTCTCTTTAAGTGTTCGTTTGTGTTTGGGTTAGCTATACCGTGTTTTTTTCTTTCTGATAGGAACCTATATAAAGTTGACTCTCCTACGCCAGTCATGTTGGCACAACTTTCGACTATGCACGAGCGAAAGGTACGTATATGTTCGTAGGTATATGGAATAAAAAATCACTCACGCACTGCATATAATTCGCAAAAGAAATATTCGAGACGCTAATTACTGCCGTAGACGCGGAAACACCGACGAGCCGTAAATTACATGCGATCAAAAACGTACTAAACAAAAAAATTGTTTTCGTTCGTAATAACTTCACCCTTTCAAGTTAAGTTTCGAATATAATTATATTATTAAAAATCTGGGGAATTCCATCTTAATTATCTTGGAACGAATAGTACCTTCGAATATGAATTCCAGGTTTTCTAGTAAAGTGATTAAACGCGAAGATTAGTGTTGAAATATCCAAAGAGATAAGGTATTCTTATTTACAAAATTGTTAATGGTTAAATTCTTATTTTATTTTCTTATTAGTACTAAAATATTATCAATATTATATATAACAGTATTAAAACATTATATTATTATTTAATGAATAAACACCTTAGGAACGCCTATGATTTACGACTGTTTTATGAGTTTGAGGCATATTTCGTGCTCTCAACAATTTGTGAACGAAGAATAGGTATTAACGTATGATCTAAAATTTTTACCACAAAATATTTATCGAATTTTTTAATGAAGAAATTTTTTAAACTATAACTAGTTATCATAAAATTATAACTCCGTACTTAACTAAACTACATTATCAAATTATATGTAGTTGCCCATTCTACTGTACCAAACGTAAATTTCTTTGAATGTCTCTCATGGTCCTAGACGGAATTCCGATCAAGTTTCTTGTAAATTCGTCGTCTTAATTGCTCTTCATTTTCAGCTTCCCAGCCTCTGTGATAAAACTTCCTAGTCAATAAGCCCGAAATTGGGATTGGACGAGCCAGTTTTAATTATCTCTTAAGTATGGCATTATGCTAGGTCTGGTCAAAATATAATATCATCATTAACATGATGTTCGTGGACAAACTAAAGGAATTTGGAAAGGCAGTTATCAATGTAGCTCTGACTATTCAAAGCTTCACCCCTAGCCCCTCCCACAAAAGGTCTGGATACACCCCAATTAGAAATTGCACACCAAACATGCATTTTATCTACAAATTGCGCTTTGTTTTGTATATAACATTGTCAGGGCATTCTTTTACGTTCTCCTTATAAAATCCATCGTTTCTCTTTATTACAGAATTACTCAAAGGGAAATACTTTTCGTCATCTAAAATAATAGTTTTTACACTGGCAAAATGTACCCCCAGTTGACGAGACCATCTTGGTATACGAACGAGTTGTGCTTAAGACTATTTGGAGCACTTACATCGATTTTGGTATTTAAGACCACTCCTCCTCAATTCCAACGATATTGTACTCTTAGAAGGTCTATATTTAGGATCAAGTCCCTCGTTGACATTCCAACCTAGTTTTGTACTCTTTTTACCAATCTCTCGGACTTCTGTATAATAAATGCACGTGGTCTTTCACTTTTTGGAAACTGCAGCCATGGTAATCATGGTATTCCCTGCTTGCACTCCGCTATTGTTCTATAAATTGTTCTGCAATAAATGTTTTCATTCTGGAATATTCGACAGATTTCAGCATTGGGTACCGACCCAACCAAGTTGTAGACACTTTTTCTTATCTCTAATTTATATGACATCTTAAAGCGAAAACTTCAAAATAAATAAATTTTAAGTGACATTTAACAAAGTAAACAAACTTTTGTTTTCAAAGGCAACTTGATATTCTTTTGTTTTTGATTATTTTTAAATCAATGATTTTTGTACCAAAACTTTTAGACTTATTATATAGTATATTATCATTGATGCTTTAGCCTTATAGTAGAGCCTAGACTTTCCTAGGTCTATTTAGCCAGTCAGCTCTGCCCATTGCCAACCATTGCCAGTTTGCTGCATCTATTTTTACAGCATCATCTACATAATCCTTTCATCTAACTTTTGACCTAACTCTTCATCTACTTCCCACTGGTTGTAATATAAAGATTCGTCTAGAGGGTTGTTTTGCTGTGATCCTGCTAGAATGCTAGATGTTCGGCCCATCTTAGTCTTCCTATTTTTATGAGAGATATTAATGAGAGATGTTACTTTATTCCAGATATCTATTATTTGTAGTATATCTAATCTAATAGTTGTACCTCCTCTTCCAAATACCGTTTTCAGAGATGTCACCGAATATTCCGTTCAGGATTCTTCGTTTAAATATGAGCAACAGCTTTTCATTTGTCTGTGTAGATGGTCAATGTCTTCGATCCATAAGTCAGCACTCGCAATATAAGGGTATATTCTTATTTTTGTTTTCTTGCTTAAGTTTCTACTTTCATGTATTTACGCAAATTAAAATAGCACTCGTTTGCCAGAATTATTCTCCGTCTGATTTCTACCGTTATGGAGTTATTATTAGTCATGAGAGAGCCTAAGTATGTGAATTTTTCTACTACTTTTATTGCCTATGTTGTCAATAACAAAGTTCTCGACTTTGTTATTGACGATATAGGCTGTCCCAAATTTGTGTCTCGTTCTGTGGCCTGTCTATCGTTATTCTTGTATGGCAGTAATGTGACCGTTATATTGTGCTAATATATAACACAGATTGTCCTTAGGCATTGCAAAAGTCGTCGTCGAGAGTTCCGTCAAACAAATTTAACTTTGGATTTCGTAGCAATGGATTTATTCAAGGTAGGGCGTTAGTCCCATACCCAACCTCTACACTAGCGGGTCAGGGACTCTTTTCTGTTTCTGACTCTGTGTGACACATGTCCAAAGATCACACCGGTCACACTCCTTAAAGGAGCGATACCTATCTGACCTCCAAGCTATAACCAACCACCTTTCCCCATCGCAGGACATAACTAATGAGGAGGCTTTGTACTGAGCGTTACTTTGGATGCCCTGGGTAATGGAACATCCTCTGTTTTACTTTGTGTGGTTAGGCCACCTAATTTTAGGAATAGCTAGACAACAAGCTTTTCTTCTTATGATTGATTGAATTTATTATTTGACTTGAGTTGGACTTGTGTCCCAAAAGTGTGTTCTGGATTTTTGTCTGCTCGGTCACTCAGCCGCCGAATCGGCAAAATGCCGACAGACTCCTGTACTTTTCGAAGGCTTTTTAGAAAAATATGCATTGAAAGAAAATATTAACTGTATAAAAAATTTACTCAAAATATTTTTCCGATGCCTGCGCCTATGGTCGTGTGGGCTATCCCGCCTTTCTTGTATTGTAGTTTTGCGATATAAAAATCAAAATAAACGTTGAGAGCTATAAAGTAATGATTTGTTTTTAGTTGCTGCTACAAGGCTTCTTTTATTGCGCACCGTCTTCTTAAACGAACCTTATTGTTGTCTTGCCAAGAGTTATTAGTTCGGGTTCACTTAGGTACACGTTAGAGAGAGCTTCTCTGAGAGTTATGTGTCTTAGGGACAAGAAGATAAAATAGCTGAAGTTGTTGTTAGTGAAGTTATTTTATGAAACACAAATCTCAAATTAATGGGTTTTATTTAGTTACTGAATTGTGTAATATGATTAGATGATCAACAAATTATATAGGACAATTACATAAAACAAAATCAATAAAATATAGATTAATATAAAAAAAAGATATGCGATATAGAGCGTATCTGAACCCGTCGGTCCTCATTCCATGTAGTCTTTTATTAAGTCAAAATAATCATTTAGGTTGTAAACGCATAATTGATCAAGCATGCTTTTAATTTATTTTTGAATTTTTGAATATTATTTTCATTTCTTATATTAAGTGGCAAACAATTGTAAAATTTAGATCCTGCAAAATCAGGGCTAATTTCAAAGAGAGTTGTGGAGTGTTTACACACGCTTATCAACCTCCCGTGTCTTGTCGGGTAATTATGAAAGTCAGAGTTGAGGGTAAAATTTTGAAATTTAGTTTTGACGTGAATAATACACTTATAAATGTATAAAGCATGAAAAGTCAACAGTATGTGTTCAATAAAATATTTACGACATGATTGTCTATTATCAATATTGAATATCAATCTAAGAATTCTCTTTTGAGTTATAAAAACTCTAGAAGAGTTTCTAGAGTTTCCCCATAAGACAACATTATAGGCCATATATGAATAAACCAATGCATAATACACACTTATCAATTGATTGGTGTTAAATAGGGTTTTCAACTGAAGGATCGCATAGTAACCCTTATTCATTGTTTTGCAGACTTTAGTGACATTTTCATCCCATGTCATATTACTTTCTAGAATGCTACCAAGAAATAGTGCTGTATCACTAAAGGGTATTTCCTCAGAACTAACTGTGATTTTACAACCATGGGATGGCTTACAACGCGAGTAGAACTGCATACAAATAGTTTTCTTTGCATTTACCATTAAAGAGTTCCTTTTACACCAGGTTGTAAATTCCTGTGCTACTAAGTTCATTTTTGAAATGAGTTCGACTTCAGTTGACTCGTCAACTACAATTGTTGAATCATCTGCATAAAGAACTGTATGGTCTGCAGTTAAAAAATTTATCAAATCATTGACATATAAAAGAAATATTAAGGGTCCCAATACGGAGCCTTGCGGTACACCTTGATCAAGATTAAAAACAGATGACTTCTTATTATCGACTTTTACTAGGAATTTACGATGTTGTAAGTATGACCTTAACCAGTTCAAGAAATGACCCCGAAAATCAAGGGCTTCTAATTTATGCAGTATAATTTCAATGTCAATAGAGTCAAAAGCCTTAGTTAAGTCAAAAAAGAGTGCACCCACATACCTTTTTCGATCCAAAGCAGCGTGGATATAATTAAATAATGAAATAGAAGCACTCTCTGTAGATTTATTAAGAGAGTACACTTGTTATGGTGATTGGCCTGTAATTATCAACCAAACATGGATCTCCCTTTTTGAAAATTGGACTAACTACTCCCGTTTTAAGGTCACTTGGAAACTTGCCATCCTTGACAGATAGGTTGATGATGTGAGACAGAACAGGAGATATATATGAAGAAATGTATTTAATTATTTTAGTGGGGATTTGATCAATACCTACTGAGCTGAATATAAAACATGTAAACGTTTTCAATAGTAATATAATCTATAACAAGGATTTTAACTAACAGCGTTGTTATTTACTTTCTTATGTACAAAAAATTATTCAAATAAATAAATAAACTTTTGTAAATTGATGATTGTAAAAAAAATCGTAAAATAAAAAAAATAATTAATAAAATTACTATATTTAATTTTTTATTTTGTTCTATTATTTTGGTGGTACATTTTTTTATTATATTTTCTCGTGTCTCTCCTAACTGCATTTGAAATTTGTATTATGAGTTGGTTGCTTTTCCAGGACTTTAGTTACATCGTCATAGAAAAGTTCAAGTTTTTAATCATCAGAGTTTGATATACTTGTGATGCTTTTGACGTATTTTGACGTATATTAAACTTAACAGTCTTCCGGGTTGAACCGAGTCGATTATCATTTTGCCGAGCTTTCTACATATTTTTTGATGTCTTCTTCAGGGCTTCCAAGGTCTCAGTCTCCCCAACTAGAATCTACTACACTGATCACTAAACAATGCATTAAAGTATAGTATAGTAATGCAAACTGATTCATTCCTATCGTTTCTCAACTTTATCATAAAGAAAAACTAATCCCAAGGTTTTTATCACTCTGTGTATTAAAAACTCACCCATACCAATTGTTACTTGCATGCCAACTCTCATCAACTCCCTTCACACATTAATTCAGTTATTAATACCTTTGTCTCCAGATGGATATGCCTTTACGATGATGCAAGCAGACCGGCTGAGCTCTCTAATTTAAAACAATTACGGATCCCTTATCCAAAACGGATATTGCAAAAATCACATTAATAGGAGCGTCGACAGATATCAATCTCCCACGCAATCTCAACCTAAACACTCATACCCTCATCATACGATGGCATCTCTTCCTTACATCAAAGGTGTCACTTATCATCATCAATCAAAGATAACATTCCAAATGAACAACACGGAGTTTTGTGCATTCCATTTCTGTTCGCAATTGCAATTCAGTTTCAGCTCGAACAAACACTATCTTCATACAAGTAACAAATTTAATTTTGAAAACTTCAGAACCATAGCCTACATCCGCTTCTATAAACCAACTCACAACTCACGCCAACCTCCACCCAAACCACGTCACCATCGACAGTATAAACAAAGAATATAGACGCTTCCGTCCTCTACTCGCAGTACCAGTAATGAATTGGTTAGTAATCAGTATAGAAGTGTGTAGAGGCTCGGAAGACTAAAACCTCGGAAGCCCTGAAGAAGACATCGAAGAGGATGTCAAAAGCTCTGCGCAATGATAATTAACGCGGTTCAATCCGGAAGACTGTCGAGTTTAATATTAATTAATAAAGGAGAAAGACAAAACTACTTATTATATTAACTGTGTATGAAATATAGACCAATATTCAAAGTAAAAGTACTGAATATGTATGTAGTTCAAAAAGTACTCTTTTCATCTAAAAATAAAGTCATTCACTCTTACATGTGTCGACTGTCATAAAACGTATTAAAATAGCAAAAATAAAAATAGAACAGTATCAACTGATTTGTATATATCGTTAACCTCACCAGAGGTCAACCAGAGAATTCTTTTGCGTAACAAAAATCATAATAATAAAACGCTTAACTTCATTACGAATTCAGAAATGAGGTAGTTTATACAATACCGATATAAATAATCATTTTTATGTGGAGAAAATGCAATCATAACAAACTACTTTATTTTATTAGAAGATGATCGTGAGAACAGAATACGAAATATAAAAGCCGTAGTAAATATTATAATTATCTAATCTAAACCCTATCGGTAAAGCGTCGTTTTTGTTTAATTTTTATTTGTTTTCTTTAAGTCTTTTAACTCGTTTTCCCTTAGGTGGTCTCTATTTTAATTTCATTTTTAAGCACTGAGTATATGTTTTTCTCACTATACCTTTGTCCTGTCTATCTTCAGTTTTTGTCAGCCATCTTAGGTGTATTTCCATATAAGACAAATTCGCCCGTTTAATTTATGCATTGCATGAGACAAATACTAATTCCATACTCCAGATATGGTGTATCTGGGGTAAACAGTAATATGGTGAAAGTTAAAGGATAAGCATTTGGCAGAAGTATAAGAGTAGAGTGCTGGAATAGTTTGAGGAAAAAGATACGGTAAATGACTGGTGGAAAGTCAACGGCAAAGTTGGGGTACCAATGGAAAAGAAAGTGCTAGGAAAAAGATCTGGTAAAGGACCTCCCACATAAAAAGAAACTTGGTGGTAGAACTATGGAAACCGTTTGCACAGCTGTATGGAGGGTTGAAAACACTCAAGGTAATACAGCATTGTTAAAACAAGGGACAAGTCATCAAAGAACTTGACTCAAGTGCAGCAGATTAAGAGTGCGGATGGAAGAGTGTTAAGATGCGATGTTAAAATAAAGCCAAGATGAGTATTTTAGAAAATTGCTAAATGAAGAACATCAGATGACAGATAGAGGATGCTGGACTCCAAATCAGGAAGTAATACCGATGATAACGAGAGGTGAAGTTATTGAGGTGTTAAACAGGATGAATAATGGTAAGTGAAGTAAAAACTTGTGAAGGTTTGAAAGGCTCTAAGAGAGATGATATTTTGTGGCAAATGATAAGTAGTATATATGAGGAAGAAAGGATGCACAATACATGGAGAGATGGCGTGATTGTATTACTGTATAAAAGTAAAGAGGACATTCAGGAGAGAGTTACCGCACAAAAACTTGGGAAAGAACTGTGGAGCAAAGATAAGATAAGAACAGTTTGGTTTTATGCTAATAAGATGGACAACTGATGCCATGTTTGTTTTGAGACAGTTAATAATAGAGAAATACAGCAAGAAGAAAATAGAGCTTGTATAGTTATAGATTTTGAGAAGTCGTACGACACAGTTTTTAGTCAAGAGCGATGGACAAGTATGAAAGAAAATTCTGTTCCTGAAATGTATGTTAGGTTTGTGAAGAATGTTTATAAGACAACGTACATCAAAGTAAGGAATTGTGTCGGATAGACCGAAAGTTTTCTAATGAGGGTTGGTTTGCATCAAGGCTCTTTACTGAGTCCCTACCTGTTTAATCTTGTTGTGGATGTACTAGTAGAGAAGGTAAGGAAGGGGGTTTCTTGGTCAACGCTCTTTGCTAATGATATCGTGTTAGTGGAGGAAAGCAAATAAATATTGGAGGAAAAGTTGGCAAGTTGCAGGTCTAAAACGAAATATATGTGGCTAGGAGACATAGGAATGTTAAGGTTGGATAGATTAAAGGAACAGGATAAGAAACGACATGATTAGTTAGGGCAGGTGATTGGTCAAATCAGACATTGAAATGAAAACTATATCAGACGAAGGATAGAGCAGTTATAGGTTAAGGAAAAGAGGAAAACTGAAGAGAAGATAGAAGGACTGTGTTGTAGGGGAATTGAGAAAGAAAGTCTTAAATAAAGAAGATACGATAGGATTAAATAAAGAATAGACGAGGCATAGAACTGAGTGGCGAAGAAGAGTATGGAACAACAACCCCTTAAAAGGGAAAAGTTAAGAAAGTAGAAGATATTGATGTATCTATGCAAGATTATATCCATATCATTTTTACTACCGAACGTAAGTTACTATTTTCGAACGATTTCCAAATTGGAACTAGAAACGCCAAAATAAACATAATTTAAATTGAAATTATAGTAAATTTCAATTAAAAATAGAACGCTACAATAAAGTAACCTTATGTCCAAATTGGTAGAAATGAACACCAACTATCTACTTCATTAACGAGAAAATGAGAGTATATTCTTGTATAACAAAGTAGAATCAAGCAACATATAAACGGAAAGGATTCAAATCGACAATGAACTTAACAACCAATAAATAACAAGCCGAAAGAAAGAAAGGTAGGTTGTCCTATCAAAAGATGCAGGAAGAAGATCATAACAGTGTTAGCATATGCCGCTATAGGTTCCAAGAACAATATCAATTAACATTTACCAAAGAAACGTACTATTCTCGGTATAATAGGTATGCCCAATAATTACTGAAGGATTTCTTTTTCGAGATGCACCTAAATTTGAATAATGACAGAAAACCAGCGTCACGCTTAACTACTTTCGCTTTCCGGTGTGCCTCAAACGTACCCCGTATAATTTTCTCATACATATTTATACCTTAATCAGCAGCTTCACTTTTGTTTTTCTTCTTTATTTAATTACCGGTCTGGTAGTCGGTAGTCATGTCTTTACAATTTGAATATGATTTCTTTGTTTGCTACTTGATATCTTTTCGACATACAGGGTGTTGCATGGCAAACAGTTGAACGTGAAGATTTTATCATTAACAAATGTTGGATAAACCTTTAGTTTGGGCAAACCTTTTTGGATAAACTTAATTTCGATGACAAGAAATGAAAATAACGGGTGAAGATATTCAACATATACAGGGTGAGTCACCACTAACGGGACGGAAGATTATAGCGCAAGGGTAAAAGATTAAAAAAAAATTAAATTAATAGTTTTCTCTTAGTTCGATAAAAGTACATTTCAAAATTCTTTTGAAATATACAAGATGTACCAATAAATTGTGGCGTATCACAGTTATATATTTCTGATAGGACATTTTATTAGGTATTAGGTACAGCTGGTTCCTAAAAAAACTGATACGACTCTTAACAGTGTAGGCGCAAAATTTCGGGCCAATGCTTTTTAAATGCATTAATTTTTTTCGAATCCTGAGAAAACTAATAAGTATTTTTAAAAAATTTAAACGCAGAATGAAAGATTACATTATTCTCGAGGGCCGAAAGTCCCTGAAAACCTCTATAATGTTTATTTTAATAAGTTACAGGGGTGAAAAGAAAGAGAAAATTAAGTGTTATTTTTAATTTTAAATATCTCATTCAAAAGAAACTTTTTGTTTATTTAAACGATTTTTGACCCCCGGTAATAATGTAATCTTTCATTATGCGTTTAAATTTTTTAAAAATATTTATTAGTTTTCTCAGGATTTGAATAAAATAAATGCATTTAAAAAGCATTGGCCCAAAATTTTGCGCCTACCATAAGTCATAAGCCTTTTTACCAAGTTCCAGACATGTTTTACTCGATTCTTATCTGGGCTACGTGAGAGCCAGTCTAAAGTTGTAATTCTCACTTCATTAAAGTACCAAACAACATCGGCTTGTAAAGCTGTATAAATTTCAAAGTATTCTTAAACAAATCTTAAACAACGACTGATGTTGTTTGGCGAAAAAACGTTGTATGTCTTGTCTTTCGTTGATCTATTTTGATTTATCTTTTTTTTTGCCAGTGTTTATACAAACTTTTGATTGCATTTATATGATTGTGAAAGATTGCCGTTGTCATTTATTATTTTCCAAATCTTATTTCGGTCGACACAGTAAAAAGCTTTTTCGAGATCAATGAAACTTACATGAAATTTCAGCTTAAAATAAAATACAAAAAAAAGAGAAACGAGAGGCCTACATGAAGTACAAAACATCAAATATTCCAGAATCCCGAGACACCTATAGAAGAATACGAAATGAAACAATAGTTGGTAAAAAGAAAAAAATGAACACTAGGAATAGTTTACAAAAAGAATCGTAAGCGACTTCTACGGTACACAAAAACAAATATGGAGGTTCATAAGAAACCAACCAAAAGAAATGGCAAATTTGAAGGAATACAATAACATACCAGCAAACGAATGGGAAAATACCTGACGGAACTGTTTAAAGGAAAGGAAAATACTAATCAACACAATAACGCACCTGAATTAAGACACGAAATAGAAACCAGTTTTCAGGAAGTAAAGATAGCCATAAATTCACTCAAAAATAGAAAGTCACCAGGACCAGACGGAATAACCAACGAGCTTCTAAAACAAGGAGGAGAAAGTATAACCTAAGAGATGACAAAACTTATACAAAAACTAATATTGCACTGCAAGATACCAGACGCATGGAGAAACAGTACAATGATACCAATGTTCAAGAAAGGAATAAAGAAGACCCCAACAATATAGAGGTATAAATCTACTGAACACCGCACTTAAGCTGACCAGAAAAGTCCTACCCAACATAATCGATAAACTAATAACTTTATCAGATGAACAACAAGAATTCAGATCCGAAAGATCCTGCGTAGACGCCGTATTTGTACTAAAACACATTACAGAAAAGGCCATCGAGTACAATAAACCAGCATAACTATGTTTTATAGACTTGACAAAGGCTTTCGATCGCATCCAAGTCGAAGACGTCTTACACCTACTGTATAAAAAAAAACATACTAATCAATATTATAGAATCCATCGAAAACATCTACTTCCATATTTGAATGCAGGCAAAGATAAATGGAAAACTAACACAGTGTATACCAGTACAAAGCGAAGTAAGACAGGGTGACTCGTTAAGCCCACTTCTCTTTAATTTAATAATGGACGAAATAATACAAGCAGTACGTGATGGTTATGGTTACATAATGGCGAACAAAGAAATCCAAATATTATGTTATGCAGACGACGACGCATTAATCGCCGAGACAGAAGACGAACTCCAAAGATCAACACACATCTTCAATACATCAGCCAAGACATACAATATGACAATATCAGCAAAAAAAAAAAAACCAAATGTGTGACAACGTCTAAATACCCACTACGATGTAAAATTGAAATTAATGGGAAAATAATAAAGCAGGAAGCAAGGTTTAGATATCTAGGAATATATAACTAGTTACGGAGATGTTAGTTAGATAGTTGAAGAAGAAGTACGACAACAAAACTTAAAAGCAAGTAAAGCGACGGGATCACTTAATGACACAATCTGGGAGAACAAATACCTAAGACAAGATACAAAATCAAGAATATATAAAGCAGCAATTAGCCTATATTAACATACACGGCGAAGGCAAGACCTGACACATCTAAAACGAGACGACTACTAGAAACAACAGAGATGAAAATACTTTGACGAATATCAGGAAAAAGTCTGTTCGATAGGGAGAGAAACGAAAACATAAGAAGAGCATAGAATGTAGAAGACATAAATGGATGGGTGATAAAACGAAAACAGGAGTGGGAAGAACCCAGTAGTGGAATGGCAGAGGATAGGAGAGTACGGATAGCATGAGATAAGTCACCAAATGGACGAAGAAGTATTAGCAAACCAAGAAAACGACGGTGCGATATTTTAAACAATTAAGGAGGCTAATATTAAAGAAGAAACCGGCTTTAAAGCCTACATACAAGAAGGAAGAAGAAGAAGAAGAATTTTGTTAATCTTGTATAACTACGTAGGAGTCTGTAGTTTATTTATTATTTATGATCTTTGCGTAGATATTATATGAAGTATTTAGTATGCCTCTATAGTTTCTGTAGTAGCTTTTTTTGTTATTGTCCCTTTTAAAAAGATTACCTCCGTAATTCATAATGATGAAGTGTTATCATATATGTATTCATTTTCGTACCTCTTTATTATTAAATGTGCTTCCACAAATAAAAAAATAATAAATTATATACTTATAGTGTCCTTTATAGCATCACTAACTGTACCATTCATTGTATTTTAATACGAGCCCACTACAGCAACTAAAACCGACTGATAACATTATACAGTTACTGATTAATCTTAATTTTAGTACTCTACATAGATACGGTGCGTACCCTACCTTAACTTTCTCTAAAAAAGCGTTGCATACGGGCAGTACTTGGTCCGTTACCGAGCCGTACCGTACACCTTTCCGTATAAGGGACAGCTAATTACGATTGTGCTAGTTCTTCGCCCGAGAGCTGGAAGAACGATTTGAAAACGGTCTATAGTTACGATTTCCAGTACCGATTAATTTTTGGTTTATATTACGCTAAAACGCACATTTTATCCTGAGGTTATTTTTGTATTTGACTGATATTTTAATCTGTTTACTATTTGAACAATAATTTGCTCATTTACAAAACTATCTTCTTCATTCGGGTTGTGCTTTATTTTTTTTTATTTTCTTACTTTCGTCTTTATTTCTCTATCTATCAAGTATTGTAATGGCTTTCACTTTAAACAAATTTTTATTTCGAAAGAAGTCGGAATTTAAGAAAAGAAGTTGTATATTTTATATAAGTTGCAAAGGTAGATGGTTGTATAATTTATTTGCCGAATATAATATAGATTTTTTTACTAACTCAGAGGACGGGATCGGTAAATACCCATCAAAGCTTGAATTTCTGGTGGAGTAGTCATGATTAGGTCTTGCTGGAAAACTAGAATATATAAACAGGGAAGAGTTAAAATCCCGTGATTTTTGAAGTAGCTTCTGCAATGTGTTATTCCACTGAGTCCAAAAAGATACTGTATTGTTCTTTTTTGTAATTTAAAAATAACATCAGATTGGGAAGCTTTACTAGAACTCCAAAAAGGAAGACCATATCCAAGATGAGACTCGAACACAGACAAATATATTATTTTGGAAGATGCTAAATTGATTTACTTCAAAGCAGATCTTATTGTACTCGTATAGCAGGCTGAAGCTAGTTTCTTACTTAACAAATCGATATGAAGGGACCATTTAAGGTCCAAATACCAAAAAATTTTTACAGAATCAACGATACTGATCTGACTGTTATTAAGAAGCAAGGGTTGAAGAGCTCCTTTATAGGATAATGCTACTGTCTTATCCACAATAAAAGAGAGTAAATTAGATTCGGACCAGGTTTTTATTTTAAGTAGATCAAAAGTTATAATTGCATGAATAGTTGCAATACTAGAGTCTTTTCAGGTAATACTTGTATCATCAGCAAAAAGAAAAAATTGTCCATCGATTTTTAAGTTAGTGATGTCATTTATAAAGATAAGGAAAAGTAGAGGACCCAGTACTGAACCTTGTGGTACTCCACATACAATGCTTTTGTGACTAGAGTCATTAGTCATGTGGCTAGAGTATGATTTGCTCTAACTAGTTGTTTCCTATTCCTCAAGTAAGATTGGAACCAACTCAAAGAAATACCTCGAATTCCGTAGAAATTGGCTTTGGCATAGTCACAAAAAACAGTGGCAGTATAAAGATTATTGTTTAGTGCTTGATACACCCCCATGTAGTACAGAAAACATAGCATCGCTGGTACATTTATTAGATATAAAGCCGAACTGACTTTGTGATATAATGTTGTTTTCAATGAGAAAGGACTTTATTATAAGTCTCTCAATAATTTTGGATATGACCAGTAGTAAGGCAATAGGTCTATAGTTGCAAACATAAGATTGTTCATCACCCTTGTGAAGAGGAATAACAATGGCTGTCTTTAGGAACTCTGGAAATATATATTTTTCAAAGGAATCGTTAATTAGTGAGACTAGGACTTCCAACACATTTTTTGAGAAATTTTAGAAAATTTCTATGGTTAGTCCATCAGTACTACAGGAAGATTTGCTTTTGATACTACCTACTGATTGTTTGGATCAGTTCAAATTTATCAACTGGTCATAAAGAATGAATTCGAGACCTTTTTTGAATTGGGGAGATAGGAAACAGGATCTTGTGGTGGCAAAATAGTAGATGTTATATTTTTACTCACATTAAAAAAGTATTCATTTAGATTTTCAGGTTTTGAAAGAGAATATGTTAATGAGTTATGTTAGTTATATTTCGAAGATCGTTTATTATGGACCAAGTTTCTCTTGCAACATTTTTAGAGCTTCCCAGACGATTCTGATAGTACATTCATTTAGCTGTTTGGATAAGTTTTAGATAGGTTCCTTTCTACTTGAAGATATATTCAGTGACAAATACGTTAGTAGTAAATTTCTTGATGTACAGTAGTAAACGCATATTCTTGGCTGATATGCAGATACCTTTGGTAGTCCAGGGTTTGTGATGTTTTGACTTAATTGTAATTAAAGGAAATGTTTTATTGAAAATACAGACAAGCCTATCTAAAAAATCATTGAAATTAAAGTCCACGTCCACAGCGGGAAAGTGCTACCCAGAATTAAGCACACATTTTGGAATTTACGAAAGTTCTGAGAGGAAAAAATCCTAATTAAACGTTGGGTTTTCGAGTAGTATTGCTTGTTAGGAATGCTAAACTTGGTATATACTGCAACGTGATCAGACAGTCCTGCATTAATAATTGTAAACCGTACATCAAGGGGTGAGAAATCTGAGACAATATAATCAATTACGGTAGATGTTGTTTTAGTAATTCTTGTAGGAGAATTAGCGTGCATTGTGAAACCATAGGATTCAAATATATATACCAAGAATAAATAGGTAACACATGCAACAGCGCAATTAATATTCAAGTCACCGCATAGAATCTTTCTGTTTTTATTGGGCAGGTCGTCTAACGATGTATACTTATATGTATGTATGTATGTATGTATGTATGTATGTATGGATGTATATTTATTTATAAGAAACCTTAGGGGCTAAATCACAGAAAATTTTTAAACTAATATCCATCTTCGGTGCTTCTAATAATTACTAGATATACATGTTTAAAGCCACTAGTCAAGTCAAGTCAAGTCAAGTCAAATTTATTGATCACATGCGACATTATACAAAGTACATGTATGAGACAAGTCAAAGTTACATTTTACAAAGTTATCTTAAAAGTATATAAATTAATAAACACGATAAAACATACTTAAAAGTTATTTTTAGAGTATGGCTCTAGCTCACAAATGTATTGATGTACACACCTCCGAAAGTTTGGCTGATGTAAATTCATTCGTATATCTATTGGTAATTTGTTAAAGAAACTTATGGCTGCATAATGTGTGCTACTTTCCAACAAAACAGAACGATGTTGTGGAAGCATAAAGTGATTGTCTCTGAATCTTGTTGAATAAACATGGTTAAATTGAAATTTATTAAATTCATAAATTTTGCTATGTAAATACGTTATACACGAAAATATATACAGACCAGGAATTGTAAGAATATTGTTTTGTCTAAAGATGCCTCTACAAGAATCTCTAAATTTCATTTTATACATTATCCTAATAGCTCTTTTCTGAAGTACGAATATCTGCTCTAATTCAGATGTACAACCCCAGACTTCAATGCCATATTTGGCTATTGAGTAAAAATGGGCAAAGTATACTGTTTTTAATACTGATGTATGAAAGAGACGTGAAAGAATTCTCAATGCATAACATGCGCTACTTAATCTGGATTTCAAATTAGAAATGTGGTTTGACCATTTACAATTACTGTCTAGAAGTACCCCCAGCAACTTCGTGCAGTCTGTTTTATCTATTGCTGCTTTTATAGTGGCTTGATGGTTTAATAAATTATTTGACGTGAAAATCATATATTTTGATTTCTCTTTATTCAAAACTAATTTGTTGGATAAGAAATAACTGTTGATGGTGGATAGTATCTGTGTGGTTTTATTTTGCAAATTTTGATCAGACGTTCCTGTGACTAGAATGTTAGTATCATCCGCATAACTGATGATGTTAACCCCAGTCAGTGAATTAGTTAACAAAGCCATATCATTAATAAATACTATAAAAAGTAGAGGACCCAATACACTACCCTGAGGGATACCATAATGGATATCCAATGTGTTTGATTCGTTTACAAGTTCATTAGATGTTATCTTTACTTTTTGTCTTCTATTCTCTAGGTAGAAAGTAAACCATTTTAGAATTACACCACGAATACCAATACCCTCAAGTTTTATTAGCAACAAATTATGATCCAAAGTGTCAAAACTTTGTTTTTTTCAAAACCACTAGTTTTTCAAAACCACTAAATATAACGGTGAAAACCATTTAAATTAATATTATTTTATTGGTATTAGATTAGATATATTGTTGTTCATAATTATTATGTGGGATGTTAAAGTTTTCAGCAGATTTACTTCATGTTAACGTAAGTTCTCAACGAGGGTTACTGGTCTTGAGATATAGTCTTAACGGACTTTAGGTAGCAACTAATCAAACTGATATTGTAGAACGGATGTATATACAGACAATCTAACCGGATATGTGTGTCTTAATCTCACTCTAGCTAATAGTATGCATAATTTATTATGTTAAAAGTTACATTCTAAAATGATTCTAATGTCTGATTGACGTAAAGAAAGCGTTTGACAGAGTAAGACTCAAAGATGTAAGCCATCTTCTGTATAATAGAGAAGCTTCCCTAAATATTATAAAAACTATCGAAAACATCTACCAAACCAACAAAATGGAAGTCAGAATAGATGGACAACTTACAGAACCTACAGATCATGGATGAAATCATTAAAAGCGTTAACAAAGAAAGAGGATAAAGAATGGGAAACAGAGAAACCAAAATACTCTGTTACGTAGACGACGCAATATTGATAGCCCAAGATGAAGATAGTCTGCAAAGACTGGTCTACAGATTTAACATAAGAGCAAAAGAATTATGACAATTTCATCTCAGAAAACTAAAACAATAGTAGTCAGCAAAGAACCAACCAGACGTAAAATAGAAATTGATGGCATCAGTATTGAACAAGTAATGGAAATAAAATACCTGGGAATTATACTATCTAGCTATGGACACCTGGACAAATAAGTGAGCGATCAAGTACAAAAAGCAAATAGACTGGCAGGATGCCATAATCACAATATATGGCGAAACAGACACATTAACACTGAGATGAAATCAAAAATTTATAAAGCCAGTATAAGACCAATAATGACATATGCCTCAGAAACAAGACCCGACAGCAGCAGGAAACAGCAGAGATGAGAGTACTGAGAAGAATTACGGGAAATACGCTGAGAGATCGAAAGAGAAGTGAAGATATTAGAAGAAAATGTAACGTACAGTGTATAAATGAATGGACACAAAATAGAAAAAAAGAATGGAATAACCACATAAGCAAAATGGAGGAGAACCGTGTCGTCAAAATAGCAAGAATTAAATCACCAATCGGCAAAAGAAGTATCGGACGACAGCGTAAAAGATGGAGTGACAACCTTCCATAGAGATTTTAACCCATGAAGGACGAAGTTTTCGAAAATCTTTATTTTACATAAATAATACAAATAACTCTTATGAATGGACAAAACTTACTTAGAAAAAGACAAAAATAATTATTAAATATATTAAAACCTAAAAATATTGCCTGTTGCCAAATGGCAACGCTAGGTTCCTATGGCTACATTAACCGAATGAAATAAAAGTAAAAAATATTCTATGAAATTGAGAGATAATCGGCAAAAAACTTTCTATAGCTGTGTATGAAATTTAACATTATACTTTGTGCACAAACCTACTTCACATTTGGCGCATCTTGTTCTCATGATCGACCTGCATTCTTCACCTGCACACCTAATTTTCTTTTTATTTGGTACTGGTTCCAGTAAATTCCAAACTCCATCGTATCTAATATCATCAGATACTCTATGAAAGGAACGACTTGAGAGTGAACTAGACGCTCGGCCACCTTGTTTTGCAGGCACTCCGTATTTGGTCAGATAGGCTTGCACAATTTCACGCCTAAACCCTAACTGTGTCAACTTGTTGCCGGATTTTTTATGTAGCACCCACGCATTTTGTATAGTCGCATCTAGCATCCAGGTAATCAAGCTCCAGTACCATTTTTTTGCCCTTATTCCTATTCTAAAGCGGTTTATATTTTCGTCCATTAGGTCGGTGCCCCCCATTGCATTATTATATTTACCAATCAGGCATGGACTTTGAACCTGGATGATTTTCTTTTCAGCTTGTGAATATCTTTTCACGAGCGATTGTGGTTCCACCCCATAACATGTTGACGCTACACTTACGACGCTGTTATCCAACCATCTTACAACTATAATACCAGTTTCTCTCTCGAGAATCGACTCTACATCACCCCTTTTGCGTTTCTGCATATTAGCTTTCGATTCTATAGGGCAGTTTTTGGGAATGCGATTTTCCCGTATTGTTCCGGTAAGGCTATAGTCACGATCCTTTATATGTTTCAAAAGGTGGAGGCTCGTAAATAAATTGTCGCAGAAAAATTTGTAGGGTAATCTTGATTTATCATTGGGCAGTTCATCGAGCATTGTGACGAATGGAGCCGCACATGCTCCAAAAACTTTATAATAATGATTATTTGCTTTGGGATCGGTTCCTTGGTACATGTTGAAGCTTACAAGATACCCACTTTTAGTGTTGAGGCACCAAACTTTGTATCCGAAACGAATCGGCTTTCCTTTTATGAACTGTTTACATGAGTGGCATCCAAAGTATTTCACCATAGATTCGTCGTAATTTAATTCGCCTTCAGGGACGTAATATTTTTTATATTTTTTCTGTAAATAGTCAGCTAAGGGTCTGATCTTGTAATATTTGTCCCTTTCATCGATGGCTTCATTATTTGCAAGGTGGAAAAAACGCCAAATTGTAAGGAACCGATCTCTTCGCATAGCGTTCATGACCATTGCATTACCCATATCGCCTTTCGTATCCCAATAAAATTTTTTTCCCGGGAGCCAATTATACCCCATAGAATCAAAATGGCAAAGAAACACCTCATTTCTCTTGCGGAAATTTTGGGGTCGGGAAAGTTCTTCTGTAGTGCATAACTCGTGCATTGGTTGAGAATGTAACTAATTATATCCTCGTCGAAAAATAATTCGAACATCTCGACAGGTGTCAACGTATTGAATGGTTCGTAGCTATATTCTGGGAAACTAGTGGCATTGTCGACCAAATCACCCGTTATCCAATTTAGGGACTCGTATTCAATTTTCTTCACTTGAGAGGTAGTTTGTGGGATGAAACTTCCGCTGCTTTCCTGGGAAATATCCATCGCTTGAACTGCATCTTATTCGATGTCGTCATCCTCCTTGTCTGCTTCTTCGCCATACATTTGCACCTCAACATTTGCTTCCAGCTGTTTTCTAGACAGATTGTCGATGAATCCTCCCCCATCCTCCTCGCCAGAATCTTCATCAGTGAGGTCTCCAATATTTGGGGGCTCAACATAAATATTTCTAACGTTGACGTCATCTTCGTAAACCATGTTCAAAGCTTCTTGTAGAGAGAAACCCCGCCTGAAAAAACAAGATGCCTGTAGATACTAGCGTTGCCATATGGCAACGCGATGAATAAAAACAAAATATTGTAAAAGATCGCTTTTTTTCAAGGGTTGTCAAATATTCACAGAGGGAAAATGACGTTTCTATTAGAGCATAATTGTTACTTTAGCCACTTAGATGTAATAGTTATTCAGAAGTAATTGACAAATTGAGCTACTTACACAAATCTTATATCCATTTTTACAACTATCAAAAACGGTGACTATAAAATCTCACAAACACCAACGAATTAAGTTTTTGTTAGGTGTATATCTTCAAATCACTTATTTTCTGCAGACCGGCACGTTCTTGGAAACAAAACAAACTAACATAACCTCAAAATAATAAGATTCGTACGTCAATACCAGTGTTGCCATATGGCAACTCCAGTCCTTCATGGGTTAATCCGCGAATGAACAAGCAGAATTGCTTATAAAGAGGAAGAAGAAGAAGAAGAAAAATTACATGTAACAGTAGCAAACATCAATAGGTTAAGGTAAAATGTGTTACAACTTGTAGATAAATATTAGAAATTGTAAAACAGATTGTAGTGATAGGATGAAATTAAAAATTATTAGAATAAAAGGTAGGGAAACTTTGCAAACATCAATACATACATTTTCCAGATTGAGGATCAACTTGGATAATAATACGGCTCTATAAGTTAACATACATTTGTATGCCAAGGGACAAATAATAGACCAGGTAACTTCCATAAAATATTTGGGAGCAAAAATTAACAGCAAGTATAATCCAAAAAAAAATTCTATCAAGAATCGAACAAGCGAGAAAAACACTCATGAACATGAAAACATTTTTTACAAGATTAATCTAGAGCTCAGAATTCGAATGATCAGATGTTATGTTTTCTCTGTTTTGCTGTGTGTCTGTGAAAGTTGGACCATAAACTCTGAAACAACAGTATTACAATTATTGTCCTACTGAAATTACCAATAAGGAAATAAGACGATAATCTAATTTCGCCATTATACTTATTATGTCACTTGTATTTCACTTCATTTGACCTATATTGATATATTGTTGGTAAAGTTGACACTAGCAATAAACAGATTTTTAAAAATACCTAATATGTTTACACACAGTCGATTACATCAAATCGTTAAGCTATATAAAACTTTGTATAGTTCCTTTCGAGAGCTTTCTATAATAACTTCCCAACTCTGTTAAGTCGTCCGGTTAATATGCATGTTTGTGCACTTTGGCTATGTATCTGTGGTTACTGATAACATCGAAATCCTTATCCGCTTCTAGTTGCCGTAATTGTGATCTATATAGAAAGTTTGAAATAAACCGAGTATTTATAATACAGCTCAGTGAGTCTTGGAGGACGAAGGATGTTTGTTTATTCATTCAGAGCTATTTTTTATTTAACTACTATAATTAGTTTTGCTTATTTGTTTTATATAACAAAACATTTAGAAGAAGAACATGTGGCGGACATCTTTGACAAATGATGTAAACATAAAATACATAGGGTTTGTTCAAATATGAAAAATCACGTACCGTACGAAGAAATTTAAACAAATTACAAAACGACGAACTTCTTATCGAAATTCTTAAAATAATTGATGATTTCCTGATACTTCTCTGACAATAATAACAGTGCAAAGAATAGTTTAAAGTAGGGATAGATTACCTCAAGATACTGCAGGCCACATAGTCAGAAATCAAATAGATTACATTATGATTTATAATAGAATCCGTAACAGCATTACATCAGTCAATACATACCCAGGAGTCGATATCAAGTCAGACCATAACCCACCGATTTGCAAAATGAGGGTCAGGCTAAAGAAGATTAGACGTAGTGTCAACCCAAATTCGACATCAGGATACTGAAAAACCAACACACAGAACAGTGTGTAAAATAGTATAAACATAGCAATTTGAATACCGTTATTCAAACTGATTTAATAGACCAGGAGCTTAAAAAATTGCATAAAAGAATAGACAAATAGATAAAAAAAGTAATCAGAATGGCTAAGCACATACAATTGAGAGAACAATGTGCGGAAATACAACTATAGCAACAGAAACACAATTCATTCAATATGCACAAAAAAGTTAAAGAAGCTGAAGGCTTATATAAGCTTAGAAGAGTTGGATGTTTGGCAGACAATCAAGGTAGTCCACTACTTAGTGTGGGAGAGAGACTAGACACTTGGAAGAAATATGAAATATATAAAATATGGAAGAAATATTTGCAGATGAAGGGCAGATTGCCATTGAAGACATAGAATGCCAAACAGGACCCCCGATTACCATTCAAGAAGTCACAGCAGTTATTAGAAAAACCAAATATGATACAGCCTGACAAATTTTATACAGAATTCCAAAAATTTATGGACGAACAAGGAATACAATGGATAATGGATAATGGATTTGTTTTATCAACTACAAAAGGCATTTGATAGAGACTTGCGAATTCGATATAATTTATATTACAACTGCTTTTTCTTTTTTCCCGTGTTCGTAATGGTTAGGTTAGGTTGGGTTAGGTTAGGTTAGGTTACTCCTAAGTATTCAAATTCCGATACTTTTTCAAA
Source organism: Diabrotica undecimpunctata (assembly GCF_040954645.1). Taxonomy (NCBI): domain Eukaryota; kingdom Metazoa; phylum Arthropoda; class Insecta; order Coleoptera; family Chrysomelidae; genus Diabrotica; species Diabrotica undecimpunctata. Next base: position 208,031,654 of record NC_092803.1, on the reverse strand, counting down.
ACTAGCCTCTGCTCCTTTTGTTTTGATATATTTGTTATTATTTGTTGTCTTCTCTCATTTCTATATATTGCCTTTTTGTTTGGTTTATTATTAATCAGTATTTTTTCGCTTCTTCTTTAAATTTCTGGAAAACTTTTTCCAAATGTTTTTTTGTTCTCGCTAGTATCACCACATCATCTGCGTACGCTATGCACTGTTCGTATTTGATCTTTTTACTATTTGTTCTAATACTAGGTTGAATAGATTCATTGATAGCGGATTCCCTTGTTTTAAACCTCTATTCACTGTAAACTGACTTAACAAGCTTCCTCCCCCTTTCCTTTTTCCATTACCCTATTCATCGTGTTCTTAAGCATCATTCTCACTAGCCTTATAAGCTTTTTTGGTATTTCTTCTTTTCTCATGGCCTCATATATCATCGTTCGATTTAAGGAGTCATATGCTTGTTTAAAATCGATAAATATGGTATATAATCCTAAGTTCAGACTAATTTGATACTCCATTTACTTTGTTATCATATTTTATTAATCTTTTCCTAATAATTTTTGCTCCTAAAGTATTTTGTAGAGTCCTTCTAAAATTGATATACCTCTATAATTTTCGCATTTCGTTTTGTCTCCTTTTTTCTAAATAGGACAAATGATAGCGCTATTCTATTGTTTCGGCATTTCTTCCTTTTGCCAAATTATTAATGTCAAGTTAAATATCCTTTCCTTCAATCTTTCGCCACCTTCCTTAAAAATCTCTGCTAGGATACCACTTTCTCCTGCACTTTTGTTATTTTTTAGGTCTCTTATTATTTTTTTGTCTTCATTCAAAGTTGGTTCCTCGCACGTCCCTTCTTCATCTTCTTGCCAATTCTCATTTCCCTCGAGTTCTTCTTGCTGGTCTGTATTTAATAGATCTTCGAAATATTCCGCTCGTCTGTTTAATTTTTCTGTTGTTTCTCTTAGAAGTAAGCCTTTTATATTTCTGCAATACTGTGGATTATTCTTTGCAGTTTCTCTGGATTTCTTAACTTCTTGGTAGAAATTCTTTGCCTCTTTGTTTATGTAGGCTTCTTCTATGTTTTTCAATTTCTTTTCTAGCTGTTCTATCTTCTTGTTTCTTCAAATTCTTTTCACTTCCGTTCTTCTTGTCCCATAGTTTTCGATCGCATTTTGGGTATTTTCTTTATCTCTTTGTAATTTTGCCCTGTTTCTTCTTGCCAAAGCATTCCTACATTCTTCATCGAACCAGTCTCGTCGTCTTTTTATATGCTCTCTTCCTATGCACTTTTTCGCTGCTTCCCACATGGCTGTCTGTACTGTCTGCCATTCCTCATCTATATCCTGTTTGACTGGATTCTATAGCTTTTGATTTATTTCTTCCTCTAGAAAGCTGAGTTATTACCTGATAAATATTTCTCTTCTTATAGTATTTATCCCGAGTATATAACCAATTTCGCAAAACTGTTTACGGTCAACATTGTAGAAAATCTCTTATAAATTGCATTTTATGTCCTTTGGCTTGTTATATTTTACGACTGAGACTTGGCTTTTTGCGTAACAGAACTTCGTAATTTATTGTTAAGTTTCTCATATCAATTAGTTCGCACTCGATAAATTTAATCTATACTTAATACCACAGTTTTACGATCGAGTGTCGTATTTTCTTGGATGACAATAAAAAAACCTCTATCGTTTCCCGTCTCTCTCCCTGTATTGCTGCTTTCGATCACATACAGCTTTTTCCTTGTTGAGCAGGGAGTAAAATAACTACCTGTTGGTAAAATATTATATTTTTTACAGATTAAGGGCGTTCATAGTTTTTGTTTCAGAATTTTCTTAAAATATTTCCGTATTGGAAGTCGAAACGTCAAAAAAATGTTAAATTTAATCTTCATAATAATTAATCAATTGTGATTTAATCCAGAAAATGCCATAGAAAACATTTTCAGAAACTTCCTAATCTACAAATTTATATGGTACTTCAAACCAATATTTATTTCTTTTGAAAAAATTTGTTATTGTTGCGAAGAATAAAGGTTTTTGTTGAAAATTAACAAACCGATAAAACAATTAGATAGCACAGCTCAATAGGTTGTAGATTATTTGTTTTAGTTGTACATTAAACGAAAATTAAGAAACTTACTTTTGCGTTCAAAAACGAAAAAAAAAAAAATAAATTGTGAGGTTAGCGCAGGTACAAAGGGGAAATATTATTGGTCTTGTGGAACAAGGAATATCTCAGAGGGACATAGCAGCAGTGGTTGACGTAACACAGGGCGTTGTGTCAAAAACTTATGCTAGGTATCAGGAATTAGTAACTCTTGAAAATAGACTAAGACAAAGTAATGGCTCGCCACGATCGTTTCATTGGTCAATTAGCTAGAAGAGACTCAACAATTTCTAACCCACAGCTCTAAAGGCAAACTTTTGGAAGCTACATATGTAAGTGTTTCTGTTGGAATGATAAGAAAAAGACTTCGTACCCAAAGTATATACAGCTGTAGACAGAAATAGTGGTTCCCGAGTTATCCAGACAGCTCAATATTAATCTCTTAAATTGGTGTCTTTAACACCAAAACTGAAACATTAGAAATTGGCAAAATGTGCTATTTTCAGTCGAAACCAAGATTTGTGAAAAATCAGATAATCGACGAATTCGTGTATTTAGAGAGCGAAGACAAACAAAAACAGAAATTAACTTAACATTCTGATGAGGCATTATGATCAGTAAAGAAGACTTCTTTAATTTTCATCTAACCAACTTTAACAACTCGTAGGTATGTTGATTTACTTCTAGAATTTGAGTTAGGCTCTGAAGAGGTACAATGGAAGGAAATTTAATCTTCATGCATGATAATCCGCTTCCACATACCAGCAGAGTGATTATACACTTCCTTGAAGCAGAAGATATCACTATTCGGGAGTGACATGTTTGCTCATCTGACCTTAACTCTATAGTATAGAGAAATTGTGGGATATTCTTAAAAGAAGAATTAGACCTCACAGGTAGAATCCACAAAACACTGCACAGCTAGTACAAGCTGATCTTGAAGAATGGAACAACCTGCCACAATAATATATTGACAATTTGTTTATGAGCATGCCCACGCAAATTTAAACTTGCGTAAGGGTTAGGGGTGGTTACACTGACTACTAAAAAAAAATACAAATAAATAAAAACAATTTAAACATTAGTCGTTTTACATTAACAATTTTTATGTTATTAATCTTAAAAAAAAGTGGTTTCAATTTATTACTTCAAGAGTTCACTGTTTTCTTAAATTTATATGTATTGGTGATTAAATTGTTTAAAAATAAATATTTTTTCACTTCGCATGTTGTTTTTGTTTAAATTTGCTTAAAATAATAAGAAATGGTAGATGATTCCATATAAATTCGGTTGTGTGTAGATGTAGAAAAATTTTATAATATAAGAAGTTAAAATTCAAGTATAATTACACAATCAAAAACTTATCTAATATTATTAGCTCATCTCTTCTTAGGTGAAACTATCAGAAATGTTTCTATATTATCTCGACAGCTAAAACGAACATCATCTTCTCTTCGATTTCATGCTTATTTTCCTCCAAAACTAATTACTTTATTTTAAAATTCGTGATTTAATTTAAACGGCGGCGCCAACGCTCCTTCGGCAATTCTGCGGATCCGCTCTTGAGAATAACAGAAAAGAAATAGAAGAGAAGAACAAAAACAAAAGTCCCCCACGGCCACGACATCAGTATCATCTTTCGAGATCATTGCCATGTCTTTTCTTTGTCATTTCAGAAAGAAGTCACGACTGAAAATAATCGACAATTGGTATTGAAGATGCGGTGACTGGGCGTTTGTACGATGTAGGAAACAGCTCTTTAGGTGTAGTGCTCGAATATATCTAGTACAGTGATGATTTTCAACTTTGTTTTGTTTTGTAATGTTTTAGGTTATCAACTAAATTATCAAATTAATGAATGAATTTGACATTAAATTTTTCAGAAGACGAGTTCTACTCTCAAAAATTCTTAACAGTTTCTTCATCGATATAAGTATATCTGTCAACAGTTGCCCTAGTTTCTAAAAAATAAAATAGAATTTATTTATTTAACTACATAACAAATACAAATACTGGTTGTAGTAAGTCAAAAAAAATACATAGTATATAAAAAAGGAATATAATACGGTAAGCAGTTCAGTGGATGTTACGCAATGATCATATATTCTTTTAAGCAGTAAAAACAATGTTTCAGAAGATATTTTTTTATAACTTTTTTAAAACTATTACAACTTAGCTGTTTAATATTTTTGGGAAAATATAATATTAAGGCAATTTTTATCTGAAAGACGTAATCTACAGCGATTTGTTCGTAGGTAGTAACAGTTTCATGTATTGTGAACGTAGACGTCAGACTGCTTTATTAAATATGAACATTTTCTGTGAATTTCAGTCAGAACTTGAAATATCACCACAGTAGGAAACGGCATAATTTTGCCGTTTAAATTTGATAAAGAACGGTCCGCAGTGTTCTAGATAACTAACCCCTGCTAAAAGTGCATTTGTTGATTTGCCCCATATGATTACACCATAGTTGAGGTGAGAGTGGAATAAAGAAAAATATTGTTGCCCAATTGATGCTAAACCCCAAGAAGTGCTAGCTATTTCAAGGTAAAGTCAATTATCTGGGTCATATAGTCAGTAAAGAAGGAGTGGCCGTGCATAAGGGAAAAATCGATTCCATTAAGGAATGGCCAAAACCAACTGACAAACATCAAGTGAGAAGTTTTCTTGGACTATGTACTTACTACCGGAGGTTTATTAAGAAGTTTGCAGATATCGCTAAGCCATTAACGCGACTTACAGAGGAAGCAAGAGAATACCGCTGGGATATAGACTGCCAAAATGCCTTTTAAACGTTGAAAAAGCATTTAATTAACAGCACCAATTTTGGGGTATCCACTGCCAGAAGGAGAGTTCATCTTAGATACGGATGCAAGTAATGTGGGAATTGGAACGGATGAGAGTTCGCTGTCCATTGATGCAGATGTTCTGGAGAGTTGATGCTGTAATTTTCTTTTAATGTTTGTGATTTTTGTTTTCAGTTTTTTTGAACTTTGAGTGTACATAGTGTCCAGATCCTTAAGGAAACCTGGTACATTGTCTGTATAGGTTTTAAGAAGATCCAATATGTCTGCGTTGTGTGGGGCTGATTCAAAGAAATTTAAAGTTTGGTTATAGTTCAGTGTAAAATTGTGTTTATCGTCTTCAAACATTTGTTGTAATGGTTGCATTTCATCGTGAATGGATTTTTCCGGTTTAATTTTCTTGGGTTTGGGTTTTTGAAATGTAGGTTGTTTGTGGAGGTCTTCAAGCGGTGGTGTAGACTCTGACATTTGTCGTTTAATGGAAATCGTTGAAGTTTCTTGGGCTACCGTTTCAGATGTTTTCATTGGTTCCGTATTCTGTTTATTTCGTTCTTTGGTACTTACATTGACATTTTGATTAACTGAAGATGCGCTTATGTTTTGACAAGATTCATCATTAGACGCTAAAGTGTTGGCGGCTTCTGTGCATTGGGCGAAATTCTCTAATGAAGTTTGCTCGTTATGTTGTAGAAGTGGGCATACTACAGCTAAGTGACCTGCTTGTTTACAAGAAAAACATTCAAGGTTGTCGGTTGGTAAGAAAATTCTGTATGATGTATTGTCGAAATTTATTATGAAAGAAGCTGGCAATATTGCATTGTTTTCTAAAGGAGTAATATACGTTTGTCGGCGAAAGCTGAGAATATGACTAAATTCTGGGCTAGACGCGTTTATTTTAAGAAAGTTGATAGGCGATAATAGATTTAGACCTAGCTTTATTAGCTCTGCTTCTAAAATAGAATGTGGTATGCTGGGGCATACATTGGATAAAACAATTCTTTGACTTGGAGTGATTAATTTGCGGGCAGTGAGAATTTGATTGTTGACTTTAATTGAACCATAATTTTTTAAGAAGTTATCTACTAGTTCTTTTGAGGATAAGTAAATGCATATTCTATTTTGAGAAATCCGTGAGGCGAAAATAATATCTTTAGGATTTACAGTACTGCCCAAGGCTATTAGATAATCTTCAATTTTTACGTCGTCAATGGAAGTAAATAAGATGGCTTGCTGTTTATCGGGAAATTTGGATGATGTTTGATTTTTTGTTGTAATTGATGCGTATGATTGGGAATTGTATTGAGTTGAAGTACTAGATATGGGAAGGTTCAGAGGAGGGTTAGGGACATGGTCCCCTGGATTTTTGTTATCCATTATTTAAACGCCACATTAATAATTTAAATTGTGGCTGAGTACGGTCCTGTTCACCTGAAGAACTTGTTTTGATATTTCAACAAAATTTCGAAAAATGATGGGTGTTTTTCGATTGACAATAAATGCTTAAATATATGTAAACAAACTTTGTTTACTTACTGGTTTTTGCAGATTCAACCGTTGATTTTAGATGGATTTGATTATAACACTGTTTTTGTTTAATGAAAACTCTCCTAATTTTTTCTTATTGAACATCTAGTACAGAAGCCCTCAAGGAACTTTAATATGCTTTTTTAAGACCAGAGAATATCATATGAGCGTTTGTTTCTGTAATGTTATATGACTGCAGCATCTGCCTTATATTGAAAATTGCAGCTGTTGATGAATTGGCTCGCATAAAACTGATTATTGGATATTTCGGTTTTTTCACGTATCCGTCACACAACCAATAACTACACAAATCCACACACACCAAACACTAAACAGTGAACTCCTTAAGAGTTCCATTCAAAATCATAAGGACAGAGAGATTGGTTTTCTGTGGTTTTCCATTCTCAATTTACAACGATACCTAATTCTAGGTGAGGACACAGCCACAGCTATTCTTTACGCGTTTAAACCAAACAAAACAAAAAAGGCCAACAATCTAAAAAGGACCGTTTTCCAATGGAACTTGTACAAGTAGTACTTAGTAGCTGGCTTGGTACAACTGGCACCTAAAGGTAGGAAATCCTTCTGATAATAGCTTTGTAGCCACCACGTAGCCTCGGACGAGCGGCAACATACACAAACTGACGTTTCCCAAACACAAAAACCACCCTTGAAGAGGGTTTGGCGCCTAAACAAGGTTAAAACATGAAACAACATATGATGTCACTACAGTCGCATATGTTCGGTTAACCATTGGTTTTACTGTGTCCGTTAGTTCAAGTGATTTTTAAATTATACAGGGTGAGTCATGGGGAACTTTACATACTTCTACCATATGTAGAGTCCCTCAGGGAGCATATCATGTGGCCACTAAAAAATGTCAACTCCTCTTCTTTATTAATTAACAGGGTGATTTGTGTAATTGGCCATTTATTTCATTTTACTGTAGTGTTTATACGGCTCATTTGATTTTTTTAATTTTTGCATGATACAGTACACTACTATCAAGCATTCGACTGGTATTAGCTAAACTAAAAAATTCCAGGACTGGCTTTGGAAAAATTAATTTAGGGATTCGTATTAAATATTACACCCTGTATATATTTTTTTTAAAATGCAATAAGTGATTTTCAAACTACATAAATAGCCAATGAAAACGACATGTTGTCGCACTTTTATTAAATTTTTAGTGAACGATCAAATCTTACCAAAAATAGAACAACCATAATGAAGTATCAAATTATAAGGTAATTAATTTAAACAAATGTTATAAATTTCAAACATTTTAATTGAAATGATAAACTGAGTCACTGCACAACAAAAAACAGTAACTACTAACAATAACGAAGAACAATTTAAAAAAAAAAACTAAAAATATGTACATAGTTATGATAAACCCATAAATTAGAACTGGAAAAGATACAATAATGGTAAGAAAATAAAAATAATTCAAAATAGATTTTTGAAATGGAACCCTGCAGCCTGTACACATTTTTGTTGCCGAATTGTTAATTGACGTATTGAATTACGGATACTCTGGGGATCGTTTCTAATAGTATTACAACAATGTATAATTCTATCAATTAATTGTTGTCGGTTATTAATATTTACTGCGTAAACTAATAATTGCTTTAATCGTCCCCAAATATGGTAATCAAAGGGATTGAAATCAGGGGATCTTAAAGGGCACGAAATAGGACCTGCACGTCCTATCCACCTGTTGCCATAAACATTATTGAGATGTTGTCTCACTGCCAGTAAAAAGTGTGGGGGTGCCCCATCATGCTGAAAATACATCCCTCGGATAGCAACGTTCGCGTTGGCAATCAAATTCGGCAAAATATTTTGTAGAAAGTACAAATAGACCTGCCCTGTTAAAGGACCATCAAAAAAGTGAGGACCTACTAATTGGTTATTTATGACACCAATCCACACCGAAAACCTTAACTGAATTTCAGAACTAACTAATTTCGTGAATTATTTATCCCGTCTCTGGTAAATTGGGATTCATCTGTAAATAGTGTCCTGTATAGCGTTGGTCGTTTATTGTTAATCCATCTACAAAATTCCAACCTATCGATCTCATCTCCAGCATGTAGTCGCTGAACCATTTGAATGTGATATGGGTATAGATTATTTTTTTTAAGACTCTTCTTACTTTTGACTGAGTAACATTGAGTTCTCGACTTACTTGTCTAGTGCTTATTGTAGGGTTTATAGTAACGGCGTCCATAATGTCATCTTCCTGCGCTTCATCTACATGTCGCTCTGTTGTTCCACTAGGAAAAGTGCCATTTTCTCGCAAATAATTAAAAACTGACCCAAATGTTGGATGACTGGGAGTTCGACGATTTGGAAATCTCCTGCGATATTCTCTACTAGCAGCCCTACCATTCCCATTACAGAATCCATAAACAAATATTATGTCTGCATATTCTGTGGTCGAAAACTGATGTGGCATTTTGAACGAAAGTAACAAAAGCTCTACCAAAACTAACACAATGTACTTAACGTAGATATAACAGAAGAAATATGTATTCTTGTACACATAAATAACAATTGATAATGACAATAATGACAATGGGTATAAAATATCAAGAAAAGTCAAACGGTCAACGCCAACCTTCATTTTAAACTTTTTTAGATTTATTTTTATTTAGTACAGTTGATGCAATGTATTATTATTTGACATAAAATTTTAATCATTTACAATCAACAAAAACTAACACATACAAGAGGTTTAACTTTTTAATCAATTTAATTTATTATTTATCGAAAATAATGCCCCAATACGATCTATGAGTAAAAATTTAAAATTGAAAAACAATTGATTCTATCGTAGAGATAATACAAAGTGACAGTAAAGATGTTAATTTTCTACGTATTAGATTATGTTGTAGGAACTTATTTTAATTAAAATGTTTGAAATTTATAACATTTGTTTAAATTAATACCTTATAATTTGATACTTCATTATGGTTGTTCTATTTTTGGTAAGATTTGATCGTTCACTAAAAATTTAATAAAAGTGCGACAACATTGTCGCATATGTCGTTTTCATTGGCTATTTATGTAGTTTGAAAATCACTTATTGCATTTAAAAAAAAATTATACAGGGTGTTATATTTAATACGAATCCCCAAATTAATTTTTCCAAAGCCAGTCCTGGAATTTTTTAGTTTAGCTAATACCAGTCGAATGCTTGATAGTAGTGTACTGTATCATGCAAAAATTAAAAAAATCAAATGAGCCGTATAAACACTACAGTAAAATGAAATAAATGGTCAATTACACAAATCACCCTGTTAATTAATAAAGAAGAGGAGTTGACATTTTTTAGTGGCCACATGATATGCTCCCTGAGGGACTCTACATATGGTAGAAGTATGTAAAGTTCCTCATGACTCACCCTGTATGTTGAACTGTCAAAGTATTTCTTTCAGAGCCTTAAACATCATTTTCATAAACTAGTATTTTATTCTTTTCGTCTTTGATACATCTAATCTTATTAAAATCTTTCGCTTGCTTCGTTATATGTAAGCTAATTTATCTTAAATATATATATTAGCATACTTCCTGTACGCTACTGTACCAGTTGACAGCGCAGTAACTTGGTAAGCCTGTAACTCATTTTTTACAGCTACCGTTATATGTTGTTACCGCTTTTTTACGTTTTCGACTCAACTAATTAATTTCGATATGAATTCATCGCACCGAAAATGATTAAAATAGGCCGGTTGCAGTGCTAAACAAAACAAATAAACCAAAGAAGATAAAACGTGGTCAGTCAATCAAGAACTATATTATCCAACAGAAAAAAATGTACATTAGTAAAAACATAGGATTTTTTTATTTATTTTCCAAGTAAAAGAAACCGTCCTATTTGGACAATAATCAAATTTGTTAATTTAGTCAAGGAGAAATGAACATGAGCAAAGATTACTCGCCAGTGCTGGTACCTTCCTAATTGAATTTAACTAAAGTTAATATTTATTCTTATATTCTAAACAATTTACTTGCTAAATATATTTGGTAATTTCAAGGGTTTGTATCTCTTAAGTCTTCTCACTTCCCTGCTGTGGTCCATTAGGTTTACCGCAGTTAATCTAGTCTTTGGATGAACTTCTAACCAATTTAAATGCCTATCACGACACTTTTTTTTATTTCTTCTCGCATAATACTCACTAAAAGGTCATGTGTGAGTTCGTTAGGGATGTAATATTGTGCATTAAAAATCTGCCTAAGGACCTTCGATTGGAACTTCTACAGGATTTTAATGTTGGATTCGCTTGCACGCCACACAGCTGAATACCATAGGTCCAGACGGATTTTAGAATTACTTTATACACTGATGATTTATTTTCTAGTGATAGTTCAAATCTTTCAAGTAGCCAATAAAAAATGTCTTAATTTTAATCCAAGTTGTTTTTGTTTATTAAAGATGTGATTTCTTCAAGTAAGTCGTATACCAAGATGAATGTCGAGGTTTTCATTCATCGGATTGCGATATATTTTGATTATTTAGTTGGACAGGCAGGCATGTCGGATTTTTAGTTATGTTACATGGTTTGATTTACTTTCAAGCCATTTTCTTAAATACAACATCTGAATGTTGTTCATGTAGACTTAGAAGTAACCTTCTAGATTATTCGATGAAATTTGTGTAGGACGAGAGATTGACAAATTATGGCAAATTATGTCAAGGTACACTGATTAAACCACCAACGATTCTTGAGGTTAAAGATGTAGTTAAAAATCTAGCCAAAAACAATTGACCCTGAACAAATAATCTCCGCACTGAACTATATAAGGAAGGTACGATACCATAATGACATTAAAGCAGCTTATAAAAGAAATATGGACACAGATATCCCTCCCCAATGATTGGAATATTGGAATACTTTGCACCATACACAAAAAAGAAGATATCTCTGAATACTCTAACCACAGAGAAATTACGCTTCTAAATGCAGCGTATAAAATATTTTCCACAGTACTATGTCACCGTATGGCACCATATGCAGAAGGGATGGTAGAAAAATACCAGGCAGGTTTCAGAGGTTGTAAATCGACAATTCGTCAGATTGCAACCCTGAGGCAAATTTTAGAAAAACACTGGTATGTGGCATTGATACTAATCACATATTTATAGACTACAAAGCAGCCTACGTATCTGTGAATAAAAGGGAAATGTTCACAGCAATGAAAGAGCTAGGAATACCAAATCAGTTTAACAAAACTAACTCAAAACTAAAGTTGAATGTAGAGTACGAATTCAGGGGGAATTGTCTAAACCTTTTAAAAGAAATAATGGTCTGCGCCAGAGGACCCCACCAACAAAACGAGGTATATGAAAATAAGCCCGCAACCAAAAATCTTACGAAAACTAGAAAATTACGTCATCGAAGAAGGGAACGAATTTGTATATCTGAGAGCGCACTTTAACACTGAAAATGATACTACCGCAGTGATAATCTGCAGAATTTGCACTCAATTTGGGCTCAATCTCCTCCTTAAATCCACAAATATATGGAGAAATACAAAAATAAAAAGGATGTTTTGAAAGAAAAGTACTGTGAATGATAATGGAGTGTGGAAAAGACGATAAAACTTCGAATTTTACAGAATATACCAGGAGCCAGATATCGTAAAACACAATAAAATAGGACGTCTGAGGTGGATAGGGCATGTAATGTAGATGAACAAAATGACCCAGCTGGAAAAACGCTCCTTGATAGACACATTGGTCATAGAAGAAGAGGAAGGGCCAGAACAAGTTTCCTTGATAACATTAATGAAGACATTAGAAATATGGGAATACGTGCTTGGCGGAGGAAGGCGATGGATAGGGACGACTGGAGAGAAATTTTTTAGAAGGCTAGGACCCACGAAACCCCAAGGAAACAGAACAAGAGGAAGGCTCCGTAAAAGATGGATAGACGTAGAGAGTGATCTTAAAACCATGAACATCAGGCAGTGGCGAAGGAAAGTATCCGACAGAGCAGAATGGAAGAACATTGTTAAGCAAGCCAAGACTCACAAAGGGTTGTACCGCCATTAGAAGAAGAAGAAGGACCTACGCAGGGTTGTAAAGCCAGAATGATAATGATTATGTCACTGATCAGAAGTAGTTAGGTCCGCCGTGTATAAGTGTAAGAGTGAAAAAAGCACACTACTTTGATATACGTCGGTGTTTATAGGTCTCAATGTTGTTATTACCGGACCGTATTTTATCTGGCAGTATAAATCTGTTATGTAGGATTTAAATATCCTTTGGTATTCAGATGGTAGTATCTATTCACCAATTCTAATGTTCTAATGAGCGCGCTGGTGCGGGTGGTAAATAAAAGAGGAAATAAGTGGCGAGTACTAAATAAAATTGCTCAAATTGTTATTTGGTTACATTTGTTGTAGAGTCCACTATCTCTATACAAAGAGTAGCAAAATAAACGGAAAAACTGCAAGGATTAAAAATACATAAATCTCATCTCTATATAACCCAGATACTTCAAGAGTTGCATGACGATGACTTTAATAGAAGAATAAATTTTTGTAAAATAATATCTCTAATTTTTTTATACGTATTTTTTATACATACAATTTTTTATACAAATAACCAATTATCAGCTATTTGCTGATCTAACTTAATAAACAGCAAATACTTAAATCTAAGGGCTTACCCTATGGCTTACTCTAATTTTATCTATCAACTAATGCACTACAACTAACATGCAATAACATCACAGCACAATACTCTTTTTACACTAAACCCTACTCTCTTTAATGACAGAGTAGAGGTTATACAAAGAACGGTACTAGGCTCGGGTTTCAGTCTGGTAGAGATCTTTTGGTCGGGGCTCTTATTACAATTCAAATACAAAGAATCAATTACAGAAGTACTGAAGATAAAGGGAAGAGAAGTTAGAAGATAAAGGGAAGGGAAATAATTGGTCACCACCCTATTTTTAGAGGAACAGGGAAACCTACGACAGATAAAATAAGATAGCGAGAAAGGTAAGGTACAGTTAAGATAATCACGCGAGAATGAAGTAAACCATAAGAGAAAAGTTATTATGATTGTGCGGTACACACTTAATAGTTCGACACATATGCACTGTTTATATGATAAATCAAATAGTAATATAAATCAATAATAATGTCTAAAAGAGATACACCATCCACAAAAAAATTAATTTATATACGTAATAAATCAATAAAAGGCAAATAGTTCATCAACAAAGTTATATTTCTCTCGATCACGTTCTCTCGACAGGAAAGATTATTTCATCGAAAACCATCTTTGTTTTTCTGAGAAGGTAAGCCGGATACTTAAGAATAGAAACTAATTTCTTTGTTAAGAGGAAGGGTTTCTATTTAACAAATGAAAGATAAAAAAAGGCAGGAAATATTTGGCGAACTACTTCGTTGTTAAAAAAAGACATGACAAATCGCTCGTTGCTTTTGTGTTATTTTTAAGGTTCCTAGCAAAATATATAGACATAGGTGGCGTGAAAGTGATTTTATAAGGGGAATTATTTAAAGAAATTTTAAACATGCTTCACAGTGTTGTCAGGAAGCTGGATTGCCTCGATATTCAGATGACTATGCAGCCTCTGCTAGTGACTTGCTGCTGTTCTCTTGATTACTTCGAAACTATGAAACGGTCATAGTTTCCATACCCAGGTCCTGGTGGAGGTTGCTCTTATGGATATTCCAAGGAGCATCAACAATGTTCCTTAGTACTTTGTTTTGAAATCTGAGAGAATCTCAGAAATCTGGAGAATATGTAGATTACTAGCTTTGGTACAGTCCCATATAGTTGGCACCTATATATCCATACTGGCCTCAGTACTTGCTTGTAAATAGATAATTTATTATGAATGGGTAATGTAGAATTTTTTCAATCAGCTAATACAATTTCTTATATCTAATATCAAGCTCCTCTTTTCTTTTTGACATGGACTTTCCAGTGCAGCCTCGCGTCTACGGTGATGCCCAAGTATTTTGCTGATGTTGCATAAGGAAGTTGGGTATTATTTATTCTAACTGGGAAATTTTATATTTTTTTATTTATTTAAGTTAATGTGTGCAGATTTAGTCTTATTTAATTTTATTCGCTATTTTCTGGTCCAGATATGTATTGTATTTACTGATAATTGCAACTTATCACTTCTTCATTAGTGTCTCCTATCTCTAGTATGGGTGTATCATCCGCAAAAGTGGCAATAGTGTTTTGTTCTGGCTCTGAAATACCACACGTATACAATAGGTACAGGACCGAACCTAGGATACTCCCTTGTGGCACGCCAGCTTTGATCTCCCCTAAATCGTTGTACACTTCTTCTTGTTTTACTCTGAAATATCTACTCGCAATGTCTGATTCTAAGATTTCCGAATACTGTTTAGGCACTAACGTTCTTAGTTTATGGTTTAAATCCTCATGCCAGACTTTATTAAACATCTGTGCAACGTCCAAGAAGATTGTACAGGAGACTTTATTTCTTCTGATGTTTTTCTATTATATTCCTTATTCTGTAAACTTGATCTGTAGTGGAATGTTTATTTCTGAAATCAAATTGATGATTTGGTACAAAATTTTTTCTTTCTATTATTGTTTTTAATCTTTTCAATAGAAGTTTTTCACATAGTTTTGACATCACCGGAAGAAGTGATATTGGTCGATAGGATGTCACTTCATTAGGAGGTTTACCTGGTTTAGTATTCATAATGACTTCGGCTACTTTCCAGAGTCTGGGAACATATCTCAATCTAAAAGCAGCATTTATTAGGTGTGTCAGTTTAATAATTATGGCTTTTCTTGGTAGATTTTTTAATAGTTCTCCTGTTATGAGATCATATTCTGGAGCTTTCTTAGGATTTATATTCTCTTTTATCGCTGTTGATACTTCTAATATTATTTTTTCCGAGAAAAATGATACATAATCTTTTTTTACTATTATACTATTCGAGAACATCTGAATAGATATAAAAATTCCAATATAAATTCCAGAATGTTCTTTATTGCGACTGGACCAAATCGTCAGTACCAAATCAGTTGATATATTCATCAAAAACGGAACAGCATCGACTAGATATCGTTATATTTTTTGTATTTGTGATGTGTGTTACAAGCCGGCAACGTTTTTTGTTCACTTTGACAGAAGGAAGTGTAAAATTATATTCTAGTAAAATATCCAACGATTGGTTTATAATCACAGCAGGAACTCTTTAAACTTGTCTGTCCGAGGAAGTTCGTAACGAGATTCGGTCATTAGGTGTTCGAAATAAGCGGTAAAAAGTGTCTCCAAACTATTTATTATTCGTAAATAGATATGCCGAATAAAAATTGTTACATTTTTTATCTACCTACAATAAATGTAAACGACCTGAGATTTGAGTACAATAGTTTGATCTAACTGTAAGTAAAGTAAATTGCTTATTTTGTTGTCTATATTTTAAAAGAGACTAAAGGGTTTTTATATTTTTAGGCAAATCTAGTCATACATCAGGCGGTATATGTTGTGGGTTGGGTAAATCGTATAGGATCCTATTTTTGTGCTTTAATCGCTTCGTATAATTACACAGGCCTGCAAAAAATATTTTTTAAAAGTTGTTTGAAAATTTTTTTTTTTTTTTTTTTTTTACCGCATCAACCCCTAGGGTTATTAGCGGGTGGTATATCTTTATTTTAGAAAAGTTACATTTAGTATATTATTAAAATTTACATAACAGTTTTGGAAAATACAAACATTTTATGGTATGTTACAGTTTGTTATACAGTTTACAATTTTTGATAAAATTTATTGTATTGCTGATGTTTTCTTTAAGAGTTTCTTTCAAATTGTGTTTTAGTTTTGCCGTCGATCTTGCTGTTGAGTACACTGGACAGTCTATCATTATATGTTGCACTGAAAATGGTGTTTGACAGATGTGGCAAATCGGCTGAGGGTCCTTGGAGATGATGTATCCATGTGTAAATTTTGTATGACCTAGCCGCAGTCTGTTAATAACTACTTGGTCATGTCTTTTAGCTGGGAGCGGTAGTAAAGCAGAAGTAACATCTGGTTTAATACTTTTTAATTTTGCTTCTGTTTGGTTCCATTTTACTTGCCAGGTTTTGTTCATGTAAGTTTTTATTAATGTTTTTTGGTCTGAAATTGGTATGTTTTGCATAATAGGAATTGTCATGTTATTGATAGTTTCTGTTGCTGCTTTATCAGCTGCTTCATTAACCTTTATCCCAACATGGGATGGTACCCATAAAAATGTTATGTTTTTACCACATGTTTGGGCATTGTATAACATGTCTTTTATTAATGCTAAATTGGCATGAGTAGGATACATCTGCTTGACACCATTTAAGGCACTTAGAGAATCTGATATAATAAGAAAGTTTGTATCAATGCTGGTACATTGGTTCAGTACATACATTCAGTACATAATTTGTTTGAAATTTGATAACTGACTTTCATGTACTTTCTTGCGCTGATTTTAAAAATGCAAACCATTTTTGTCTATCACGTCAGGTTTTCTCACAAAGTAGGCAGTATGTTTGGGTATACTAATAATATAATTTAAGTAATGTTTCACCTTTTTCCAACGTTATAAAATTTAGTTTATTTATTAATAATGTTCTAAACTAATTTCCATTACAGTTATATTTTTCTTTAAGTTCCTAAGTCCTTATAATAACGCTCTCGCTTTCTGCCAAAGCTTCTTTTACTGCTTTTCCAGCTGTGAAGTCGTTGAGAATCATCTCTTTTCATGATCCAGCAGTAGTTTGCTATCATGCTCACGAGCTATCACATGCTATCACATGCTCATGACAAAGTGAAGTTGATTGCTTATGTTACAGCGCAGCTTCTTAAAGTTGTCGATAATGTCTGCGACGATTTTCTTGTAGTTTGGATGTCTTTTTTTACTTGGGAAGCCAACAGCAACTAATTTAAAAGATAACCATGCTGCCTTTTAATTTGTTTCCATTTTGTCCACAAAGTTGCCTTCCCTTCTTTAGTCAATACCTTGACAAATTGTTTTATTAGCCTCAACTTTATGTGAAGTGGTGGAAGTGATCTTTCATTAAAAAAAATCCACAAGGAAAATAATTCCTGTAGCTGGCTGTATACCACGTATAACAAAAAGAGGTTAGTCTTTGTATGTGGGTATATTTTATTTTATAAAAACCCTTAAAAGGGCAACATTAAAAACACGAACGTTTTCGGAACAACCATTCCATCATCAGGTTAAAATACAGGTTACCATGCCTGAGCCACCAAAATATTTGGGTAAAAACCCTTTAAAATGTAATGTGTTACCAAAGAGGCAACTGCCAGCTGAAGTCCGTTTGAAGAGGTTTACTCTCCGGACACTGGAACTCAATTAAGCATGGGTGTATGTTACCTGAAGTAAAATTTAATTAAAATATTAAACATCATATAATATTATCAACATCATGTACACTCTTTGGTAACACATTACATTTTAAAGGGTTTTTACCCAAATATTTTGGTGGCTCAGGCATGGTAACCTGTATTTTAACCTGATGATGGAACGGTTGTTCCGAAAACGTTCGTGTTTTTAATGTTGCCCTTTTAAGGGTTTTTATAAAATAAAATATACCCACATACAAAGACTAACCTCTTTTTGATCTTTCATTAGTTTTCTAATGATAGATCGCTCCCCTTCGTTAGTCAATGCCTTGAAAAATTAGTTTATCAGCCTAATGTGAAGTGGTGGAAATAATACCTTTTTGAGCTCTTTGTCTCGTCAACATTTTAACCCCTACTTGTAAGATATCTCTCAAGGGTCAAGTTTTTTTTATGTGGTGTTACTTTTTGTCTCGACTGTCCCATGACAGAGAAAGCAAGGGAACTTTGTATAGGAACTTTATTGACCAAGCAGCATTGAAATTACTTTTAAATCAGCACATAACGTCCATTTGTGATCTGAATAGCACAGTTTGCTTAAAACCAGTTCAAAGTTTTCGTAATATTTTTTCCAGTAAACCAAGTGTCCAACTGGTATAGAAGCATACTTATTGAAATTTAAGGGTTCTTTTTGAAGAATCAATCAAAAGTCACCATTTATCAGGAGCATATTCTAGTTTGAATTGTGTCATAAGTCCAGGAACATCCTGCAAAACACCAGGTCATCTTCTTGGGAGAAGAAAAATACAAATATTGTTCCTAGATCGATACCAAGAAAAGAATGTTTTCGGAACAAACATATGTTTAATTTTCAATCTAGATTCTAAATTATTCACTGTCTTCTTCACTATCACCTTGCTGGTCCAATGGCTCCTGATCATCATGTATATTATCCAAAGAATCTGGAGGATTGGCACTTCAGGTCCAGGAGGAACAGGGCGAATGGATGATTAAATGTTAGGGTAAGAAATATCTTTTTTGTTTCTCAAATTAAAACCTCGTACGTTGCAAGAACAAAAATAGCAGTCATAAATATGATTTTTGGGCTCCTTTTAAACCATTGGCATTCCAAAACGTAAGAAATCCTTACCTTGAAACTATTACCTCAGTTCTTCAACACACACTGAACAAACTTTATGTTGGGGCTCAAGGCTTATCTTGATCGCCTAACTTTATACCAAAATAAGCAAAATATACTTTGTCAATGAAATCGGAAACGTTTCTTTGTTGATGTTTAACGGTATAGTTACCGCAAATGTAACAGAAGCATTCTGTCATGTTTATACATTCTCTGGTATCCATTGTCCAATGTCTAGACAGCACAATAACTTCACAATACAAGAAAATAGTCACCACTTTAAAGCACTAATAAAAACAATACCTAGCGAAAAGCTGCTGTGAATTGTAAGACATTTCCAAAGGCTCACTGCTTGTTAATGGTGGATGGGTAGGGGAACGGCAAAAACAAGTGCTGACCTAAAAATACTGCTGGTTTCTCCTAATTACTCTTTATTATTTCATTTTGTGAAATAACTGTACGTAATGGAATTTTTCCACTATTTTTCCCGAAATCAGCGTTAAACACAGTATGAAAATCAGTTATTAAATTTTAAACAATTTTTTGGTCGCAGACCTGTGTTATTGGAAATGATAATTTTACTACGCGGACCTTGCAAAAGATAAGCTAAAATTTTTATTAAACAATTTGTGTAAAAAAAATAAATTTAATATTTTTTCCTTTTCGTTGCTGTATCTACATATTTTAGAAAAAATTAAAGGCAAAAGGTCTGCAAATAACTTTACTGCAAGATTTTGAATGCAAATTAAAAAAATTATAATTAAGAACTCTAGAAGTAAAGGGGTATAAGTGACATTTTTGTAAACATTGAGAAAACTGCATAGCTGAACTAGAAATCTTTCATTCTATTTGGAGGTAAAGAGATTTAAGCGATTAGTCTAACAGGTGCCGTTACTTCAGGCCCTCAAGCCAACTATGAGTAGGGCTTGAAATAGAAAAGGTACAGGTGCATTTGTACCCCTGTTCCACTGTGTCAGACTGTTAGTTGAGTTTGGTATCATTTTCGATGGATAGTGGTATAGCTCCTCTAAAGCAATATTATTTTGTTGTTAAAGTAGTATTTTAATGTAAACTGCAGAGTTTTACGTTATTATAAACTACAGTGTTTTTAACAAGAGTTCGTTTCTGATTCGACGGCCAGATAAGTGCAAAAAAAACTATGAGTAGGCCTTGAAAGAGAAGAGATATAAGTGCATCTGTACACCTGTTTTATAGTGTATTTTTATGTATGAGAGAGTAATAAAACAATAAATTATGTATGCAAATCCCTAAACTGTTGATACGGGTGACTCAATGAAAAACAGATATTTGTCAACAAGTTTACAGAAGTATATAGGAAAACAATTTTAAATTGAGTATGACCACCAGGTATAAAGGTTGGAGCAGAATAGAATACAATAGTTGTGAGGGTTACTAATCCCTAAATAAGGTTGCCAGTGTCGGAGTGATGGAGGTTAACAGGTACTAATGAATTTGCAAGAAATGTAAGATGTTTATTTTATTGGTTATATATAACCAATAAAAGTTTAATAAGTACCTACCTATTTGCAAAATAAAGTTTAATTCTTTAGATAAAATAAAACGTTTTATTTTATCTATTTGCAAAATAAAGTTTAATTCTTTGCCTATTTGCAAAATAAATTTTAATTCTTTAGATAAAATAAAACGTTTTATTTTATCTGAAATGAGTGCATTCCACGAAGTAAGGGTTTCAACAATCAAACATTTAATTCTTTAATTCCAGGAATCTACGACAGTAATTGACTAGATAATTACCTTCTAAACTTATTCCACAGAAAATGTGATAGTGGGTTTTTCCATTTTGTATATAGGAAGGTCCAAGTGGCGTATTCAAAATTCTTAACAGTTCACTAAAAGTAGGTACTTCAGTTGCAAGGTGCAGTTTATTGTGTATACTAGTGTTATGGAAAATTTGGAAGTGCCGTGTAAACGCCGAAAAATTGGTCCTCTAACAGTTAATGAAAAAACATTAATATTTAATTGTTTTAAATCATTTACAGACAAACGTTTATGTGAAAGTGTTGATGAGACCGTTGAGTTAGTTAGCAGTACACTTGGTGTTGGGAAATCTACGATTTACAGAGTTATTAAAGAAGAGAAATGTGGTAGTTTTCAAATGCAACGTAATGCTCCAGGGAAACCAAAATTTCAAATAGAATATCATTTTAAAGAAGGACTTCGACGGAAAGTGCATGAATTCTTCTTTAGACAAGAATTTCCAACATTGGATAAAGTTCTTGTCTCAGTTCGAGATGATAAGGATTACCCAGAAATGAGTCGAAGTACGTTATGGAAACTTTTAAAAGAAATAGGCTTCCGCTGGAAAAAGAATCCCAGAAAGTCTATTTTATTAGAAAGAAGCGATATTGTCATATGGAGAAGACATTTTCTAAGAACCATAAAGGAAATGAGAAACCAAAAAAAAAATATTTTATCTTGATGAAACATGGATCAACGAGGGTCATACACCAAATAAATTTTGGCAGGATGAAACTGTTACAAGTCAAAGGCACGCTTTTGTAAATAACTTATTTACTGGTTTAAACCCACCATCAGGAAAGGGACGCAGGCTGATAATAGTACACATTGGCAGTTCAGACGGTTTTGTTGAAGGTGGTTTATTAACTTTTGAATCAACTCGTACCGGTGACTACCATGAAGACATGAACGCTGATGTCTTTCAAGAATGGTTCGAACAAATGATAGATCTTCTTCCTAAGAACTGTGTAATAGTAATGGATAATGCAAGTTATCACTCCAGACTTATAGAAGGACTGCCCACAACCAAGTGGTTAAAAAAAGACTTGCAGAATTGACTGAGTTCAAAAAATATTACGTACCATCCCGGATCTATAAGAAAGGAACTTTATTCGTTGTGTGCCCTTCATAAAGAAAAATTTAAAAAATACGAAATTGATGAAATTGCCAAAAATCGTGGAATGACAGTACTTAGATCCCCACCATATCATTGTGAATTAAACCCGATTGAACTGGTATGGGCACAGATAAAGAGTGAAGTTTCAAGAAAAAATACCACTTTTAAAATTCATGATGTTAAACAGTTGTTTTTGGAGGCCGTAAATAATGTAAAACCTGAAAACTGGGAAAAGGCAGTAAATCACACTATTAAAGAAGAGGAAAAAATGTGGAAGCTGGACAATATTACTGATAAAATGATCGAGACAGTTATTATAAATCTTGGTTCTGAAAGTTCATCTTCTGAATCTGATTTGGATTTGTAACAAGTAGCTGTAACTTTTATATTAATATTTTTATTCATCTATTTAACATACCTTAGACGGTTTTAAAAAACTCTTTTTCTCTTTTGTAATTTTTAAAAATTTTAAAAAATGTGAATTTTTTAAAACCCTTTTTAATGTAGGCCAGTCAGTTCTAATATAGTGTGTGATAAAAGAGGTCACTTTTGTTTACATACACATAACACTTTATAACACTGAAATAATTCATTTATTTTTTACAATTATTCAAAGTAATTTTTCAATTAATCTTGAGCACGCCCATGGAGTGGTCGGAGCTACCAGTTAAAATTATGCTAATTACTCTCTCGTTCATAAAAATAAACTATAGTGGTATAACTCCTCTAAATCGATATTATTTTGTTTTTAAAGTAATACTTTAAAGTAAACTAATATTACAGTGTTTTTAAGAAGAGCTCGTTTTGGATTCGGAGGCCTGATAAGTGGAAAAAATAGGGCTAAAATAGCAAGAAATTCAGGTAAGCTAGGAACACTGTATTTTAAGAACTAGAATTAAGAAACTAAGAAAAAACATTACAACCATTTTACTTTAGTTTAAAGACGTTGTATAACTGTAAGCGCCACTACTTTTTGTGTTTGGAATGAATTAGAAAAATTAGTGCTAGTCACGTTGGCGTTGTTTTCTGTACCTATCGCTAATTTGTATGCCCCAAACCGACAGCAATTCCCATTGTTTGGAGTTGTTTCCATTTCAAGTACTTACAAAAGTGCCAATGGCTGTTTGCAACAATCCAATCGACTAAGAATTTCCACTTTAGTCCACATCCAGCAGACCAGCACAAGGCAACTGCCATTTGTTTCTCGATGTGAGTTTCCTCTGGCCTACCAAGGCAGACTTGATTGATTCAGTGTACACTGTTAAATATTTTTATTGATGTCTGATAATATGATTTTTTTTCGATACTTTCTGGTTTTTTTGTGTAATACACGCATAAATACAAAGAGCAGTGCAAAGGCATATGTCAAATATAAAACTAAAACGCAGGTAGACAAATAAATAGCTTAGAGGGAAAACTTAAAACAATAGATGTCGCAGTAGGAGAAGAGCATAATTGTAACATTAGCAGAATAAATAGAAGATGGACGACTGAATAATTTAATCGTTTCGTATAGTGTAGATCCTTGGAAAAAAGAGGATAAACTAAATACAAGGGAAGGAGAAGCAAAGGTTTATAAAATAGCAAAACATATAGCAAAGTAAGCAAGAGATTTTAGTTAGATTAAATGTATCTGAGATGGAAATAATAAAATAGGTACTGGTTTTAAGTAGGGTGTTAAAAAGCGATGTAAAAAATATCTTGAAGAAACGCATACTTTAATAAACAACTAATAACACCATTGGAGACAATAAGAGACTCGACGTTATAAAAGAAAACTACAGAGACATCACTTGGACTAAATTGTAGCTCTAAATAAATATACCTTTATTTAATATATACACAACGTACTAAATATTAGACCAAGAACACATAAAAGAAGGGTATATCGAAAACTATATCACTAGCAGAAGTCTGTAGCAATCAGGAATTTCAATGTATTGACACTAACGACAAAGGAATTAAAATGACACAAGCTGTCTCCAAGTTTTTGTCCATATAACAAAACACGAACAAACCATTTTTTATAGAACACTGTCAACATTTTACACTGAATTTTAATGATTTCTTCTTCTTCTATAAGTGCCGTCCTCATATTCAGATATTGGCTGCCATCTTGTTCACAATTTCCTGAAACCATTCTCCATCGGTTGCTACGTGAAGTAATGCTTCTACTGTAAAACCACACCATTGCCTAATATTACGCAGCTATGGAAGTTGCTATTGACTAATTCGTCTCTTCCCCTTTACTTTTCCTTGTATTATAAGGCGGACTAGTAATTAGGTTCCTAATTATATAGTGGAAGTATTATGTTTTTCTCCTCTTTATAGTATGTTTGAGCAGACGTTCTGAATTATTCATTTTAAGAACATATTCATTAGAAGTATGTGAAACCCATGATATTTTTATGATCCGTCGATAGCCCCACCATTCGAATGCTTCTCATTTGCTTAGTATTGTGGTTTTAAATGTCCATGTCTCACAACCATATACTAGAAAAATCACACATACGATTTCAGAATGTTCTTGAAAATATGCATCGATAAGTTTCTATTACATAAAACTGGATTCCAGATTATAAAAGCCTTACGTGATATTTCGATCCTGGATATTATCTCTTCATCAGAGTCACAATTTACGTTTATCCAGCTGCCAAGGTATTTAATCGTTTAACTTCACAAATTTACCGTAAAAATGTTTATCTCCATAAATTTATAGTGGGGATATCAAAATTCGCATATTTTTTTTATGCGACGTCCAATACTTCGTCCAATCTTCTATTCCTTTTATATTTTATTTTTATTTCGTTTTGCATTGTTTCGTTTTATTATCATGTATGGTTAACGATATTGAAGTTGCTAAAAAATTATTCTATGAAGTTCTCTCTATAGGAATTGCTTACTTTGTGCCATTGAAAATATAGAACTTCAACTTTTCCCAAGTGATCCTCTGCTGATCTTAGAAGACTGACTCTGGAGAAAAAATATGCTCACTATATTTATGTTAATAATCGTACTGATGATGACTATATTAGATTTTCCCACCTAATAGCTGAATGTAAACAACTGTCTGAAATTTGCTCCAGCAACTATATTAAAGGTACAGATACTGGCCTAAGAAATGATCCAAAATCATTTTGGAAGTACATCAATGATAAG
The DNA here is from genome assembly GCF_040954645.1 of Diabrotica undecimpunctata. NCBI lineage: Eukaryota > Metazoa > Arthropoda > Insecta > Coleoptera > Chrysomelidae > Diabrotica > Diabrotica undecimpunctata. The sequence continues at coordinate 208,006,664 of NC_092803.1, read as the reverse complement.
CGATCTATTCAAAACCTACCTAACTCCTTATTTTATATAAGTCCAATCTGCAACAAATGGTCAAGGCATTCTTCTTCTTCTTAAAGTTCCATCTCCTATCGGAGGTTGGATATCATAACGGCTATGGTCACTTTGTTGGCTGCTGCTCTGAAAAGTTGTAGTGAACTACAGTTAAACCATTCTCTAAGGTTCTTCAGCCAGGAGATGCGTCTTCTTCCTATGCTTCTTCTTCCTTGGATCCTTCCTTGCATAATAATTCTCAGCAGCTCATATTTTTCTCCTCTTGGTATGTAACCCAAATACTCTAGTTTTCTTCTTTTAATGCTGTGGTCAAGGCATAGCTAATTTATTTATTTATGAACTTCTTCCAGACTGTGTACTCACCAAATAATAACAACCTTTACATACCTATCCATCCATTAAATAGCAACTTCAGTACAAATATTTGTCCTTCTAAGATTGATTCCTGTTTCCTAAATAGCAAATGTCTAATGTTGGCAGATGACTTGAAATTTTGGAAAGTTATTGATAGTTTTGCTACAAGATGACTTAGACCGACTACCAAAATTGGTGCAATCAGAACAAACTCCACTTAAATGTAAAAAAATTGTTGTTTTATAATTTTTTCTCGTAATGTCAATAGAATTAGAATAAGCTATACCATTTATAATAGGCCACTCAATAAAGTTTCTTCTATTCGAGATTTGGGTGTTATTTTCGATGAAAAGCTTACCTTACCTGTGACCACATAAACTCTATTTCAATAAAGACATCTAAACTTCTTGGTTTCGTTACTAGGAATTGCAAGTATTTCTACATTAATTCAACAATATTAGTGTATTGATGCTTAGTTAGAATTATTTTGGAATACTGTTCAGTTAGGTCACCCTACTTTCAGAGCAATATTGATACCATAGAAAGAGTCCAGCATAAATTTTTGAGATATTGTGCTTACCACGTCCACACTACTATTGAAAATCTAAAACCAAAGCCCAAACCTATTAAGCCAGATTAACTTTAATGTCCTCCATCAAGTTCTACGTTACCACAATGTTTTCAATATTTCTTTCCACAGAACAACCTATAGTGTTCACAACCCATTGGATAGATACATGAGGCTATTAAATGTTCGCGATTTTGATATTTTTGAATATAACTTTAACTCGGTTAAAATGATCTCTTGCTTTGTGATATGTATATTGGGATTGTTGAATTTTGTTCCTGTTATATTTTGTTTGTTTTTTTAGTATGTAAGATTTTTAGTCTCATTTTTTAAAACTTTTTAATAATGATTTTATATTATAAGTAATTTCAAGTTTTGAATCCTAACCTGTCTACCAAGTCTTTTACATATCGAAAAAAAGTCATTGCTCACTTTTTACAGCCATATAACAGAGTAGATCTTGGCCATTGATAACGTTTTATCATTGTACCATTTCTTTTCTCCTTTCAATGATTTATAAATTGTTCAGTATAAATAGTGGAACCTGTCAATTTTGTCTCCATCTTTTTTGACACTTATAACACTAAATAGGTGAATTGCAGGATTTTCTTCCTATCCCTCTTGACATTTTTAGCAGTGTACCAAGTATCTCGTTGTGAATTTCCTCCAGCCTAGCACGGCAGACTTGATTGATTCAATATACAACGTATTACGTTGGAATGTTTGATTTCTAGCCCGAAGCAGAGCCTCCTCTGGCCCCACCATCTTTAGACCTATTCCATTTACTCTTACTTATTTGTTCTTATATAATTCTTCAGCTGTCTTATCATTGATTGCGTATAACTGCCGTTGTTCTTGAAATATCTCAGAAGACAACACGGGAAAATGATTTATTGCCGTTGTATCAACAACATTAATAAAATATACTGCATAATCCAAAAACGTTATTTAACAATCTTGATATTGTTATTTGTCAATAGTCAAATTAATTATCAATTACATAATTGATGTTTATTTAGTCTACACTTGTCAGTAAATATGGATAATTAAATAGCTTCATTATTTTTCTACAACATGAAATTTCTTTATGTGGGTTTTTAATAGTATATCTACGTACACAAACTAAATGAAATAAAAAGTTACTTTACATAGAAGATAATAAACAAATTAGCTATGATAAAAGAAGCAAAGAAAATTTTACTAAAAAATGTCTATTATCTTTTTTGGTTGCAAATGGCAGCTCATTACAAATGGAAAACTTTCAAGAAGCTTCAGAGAGCGTCCATGCCTCTATTCTGTATAATAATGTAGAAAATACATAGTATCTGATTATAGAGATTTTGGTATATATAATTCCCAAGTCTCTATTATCCAAGCCCGCTTCTTTCAAAATGGATATGAGCCTGTCATGTTTTAATTTATTAAATGCCTTTTTGTAGGCTATAAAACAAATATATTTATCACAGTTGACATCTCTGCACCTCTGGATAAGCACTTGTATAGCGAATAGAGCTTCTTGGGTGCCTAAGGTGTCGCGGAATCCAAATTGTGTCCATGACACTTATTCTTCACATTTTTGATATATTCTGTTACGTATCACTTTTAAAAACGTTTTAAGTAAGTGGTTCATTAGTGTAAACTTATAAAAGTGTTTTTTTTTTCAAAATTGTTAATCTTAATGAACAAGAAAGAATATCATAACTAATGGTAGTGGGCTAGGGTGATAGGAAAAGGTCATGCTCGGAAGCAAGAGATATTGTAAATGATACTTTTTTAATTGGAATGAGTTCTATCTACAAATCGACTATGAAGAGAACGGTTAAAAAAGAAACTTTGAACATTTTATTATTATTTTTTTATTTCAACTTTAACGTGCTCGGCTACTATGGCCACTTACACAGTTACTATAACATGAATTTTCATTACACAAACATTAAGTGTTACATTAAGAATATGTTACAATAATACGAAATGATAATAATATGTTATACAATGTCTAAATTAAAATCTAATTATATTTTTTGATATAAGTGTTCATCTCTAAGGAATTGTAGCACAGCTTTTATTTGGTCAGGGTTGTTTAGGATATCTCGTACTTCACTTTTGAGTTTGTATTGTAATCTTCTGGCCGAATGTTGATGGAATTCAGTGAGAATATGTTTGATTGTCAAATATGATTGGCAGCTTTGACAGGAGGGACGGATGCTAGAGGACATTAGGTAGCCGTGTGTGAGTTTTGAATGTCCTATCCGAAGTCGTCTTATCACAATGAGATCTCGTCTTGAGAGGGCTAAATAGTCAAATGTAGGCTGACTGGTTATTGACGGTTGTATTTCGTGTAAGATCGAACGGTTATAGTTCCAATGCTGCTGCCAAAGGAGTCTGGTTCTTCTTTTAGTATATGATTTTAGGTCCTTACAAATTTGAATATTTCCAGAGAAACCTTACAGTAGTCTTCGTGGAACTGCCCAAGTTCAAATTAGTACATTTTTTAGTCTGCCGTATTTGAAAAGTAATAAATTGTATCTTTACAAAATGGCGCTTTAGAATCGCGCGGCGTTTAGAATCTTGTGACGATGTGATGCTTAGAATAGATCAAAATTCAAACTTTAAACATTATATTCTTAGATGAAGCAACATTTCAATTAAATGATACTTGTAATAGGTTTTGGACATACCAGAATCCTCATTGGATGCGGGAGAGCCAAATTCAATATTTACAAAAATTAAACGTTTTTGCTGGAATAATAAATAATCATTTGATTGGTCCATTCTTTATCGATGATAATCTTACTACTCAAAAGTATAAAAGCATTCTTCGAAATGAAACAATTCCAGCAATAAGGCAGCACGTTTGGTTTTAGCAAGATAGTGCTACAACTCATATGGACGGAACGTTTGTTATTATTTAGACAAATATTTTACTGATCAAGAATCTCAAAATTTAGATGATTTAGATCAAAAAATAATTAATATAGCTGGCCAAATATCTTCAGATTACTTAAACAATTTCAGAATACAAACATCCTAGATAAATAGAGTTTGCACTGATGTGATTAAACGAAAAATTTAGCAAAATACAGACATTCTAGCCGAATTAAGAAAAAAACAATTAACAAAGGATGAACGAAAAAGGGAACATAGATAAAGCTATGAAAGGAAGGCAATTAAAGAATAGGACAGCCAAGATAGTTAACTTTGGAAAATAGGCACAAAAAAAACAACGCTACTTATAAAGAACTTACTCATCCAAGTGCCATTCCAAAGTAATGTCTTTTGTGTCGCTTTTTGTAGTAGGTTATAAATATATGATTCAATTAATATTGAAAATAATAAAAAAAGCTTAATATACAGTATCTTTTTTCATAATCATCATTCTGGGTTTAACACGGGCGTGGGTCTTAGCCTCCTCAAAAATTTCTCTCCAGTTATCTCTATCCATCACCTTCCTCCGCCAAGCACGTATTTCCATATTTCTCATATCTTCATCGATGTTATCAAGGAACCTTGTTCTAGGTCTTTCTCTTCTTCTCTGACAAATGGGTCTATTAAGGAGCGTTACATTAATTCAATACATATTTTCCTGTTGATGTGTTTAGATCACTATTCGGACTTCTGCATTGATTTGTAGTTGCCTTGAATTCTTTTATACTCTACAGAATACTCTGAATTTTTCTCTTTATTTAAGTTTTCTATATATTTAAGTTTCTTATTTAATCCTCAGCATAAATGGACATGGATCAGCCCAGATAGCAGTGTCCAAAAATGAATAGATTATATCATAACAAACAGAAAAAAAATAATCGAAGACATTGAAGCACTCAACAAATTTTTAATAGGAAGCGACCAGATTAATCTGAGCTAAGATACTATTAAATGTCAAATTGGAAAGAACAAAGATGATCCTAATAACAAGAAAAAAGAAATTAATTCCCCCAGAAAACAACGACAAGATACACTAACCAGACAAATACAAGACTTGCAAGATGAAATAGAAGATGTAGATCAAGCAAATTATGGCATAACGAAGGCACTCAGAAACGGAAAGAGAGTGATACCCAATGATTTTGATACATAAAGAAAAACTAAGCCAAAATACCAAAGAGCTAATTAGCTAAAAGAAACCAGCTGACGGAAACATACTGCTGCAATTACACAACAATAAAGAAAATAAATAAAGATCCACCGGTCAATCCGAAAAGACGTAAAAGAAAACAATACAAGAGAAATAACTAAAATAATTCAAGAAAACAAAAGTTTAAAAGTTTTAAGGCGAAATATGAACAACATAGGCAACAAAATACATCGTATAAGTACCTAAAGTTCATTTATTTATCAAATTTCCATCAGTATATATGAGCACGTGTTGATATTCGCCGTTTCATTCGTCAAGAGGCTATTAAGTATAATTTATTACCTTAAGCGAGACAGATTCTCATGTTCAGATTCTCAGATCCCAACTTGCCAGCATTTTAAATTCAAATTGTATCGTGTTGATTTTTAAGTTAATACGTTGTGTTATATTTATGTTATAGTTATTGTTAAGTTATTTACTGGTCGTGTTTTTTAGAGTTTAGTTTTTAATTGTGATATAATGATTAAATTTCAAGAAATTCTTACACTTTCACAGTTTCAAAAGTAAATATTTTTAAAAATCATATGATACATACGTCGTACATCAGTACGACCCTGTTTGGCTTACACGTGGTTCTATTGACGATTGGGAATTTGTAAAATGAATACGGTATAGGACTTGTAATTCGGTTGGGCAGAGGTATCCAGACATGTGAGCTCCTACGTGTTTGGTAAATTAAACTATGTATTTAAATCGGGTCTATCCATATGCCTCAAAAGGAAAATCTTTGACCAATGTGTTACCTGTACTCACTTATATAGCGGAAACATTAACACTCACAAAAAAGGTAGTGAATAATATTCGCGTGACTCAGTTGGCTATGAAGCGCTAGATGTTAAGTGTCTCTCTGAGAGACCGAATCCCAAACGAATAAATACGTAGTAGAACAATATCAACAGAAGCTGTCGAAAAAATCGCGTCGTTAAAATGGAATTGGGCAGCACACATCGCCAGATTATCAGACAACCGATGGACAAAACGTATTTTAGAGTGGAGACCAAGCCGCACAAGACAGAGACAGATGGAAAGAGCTGAGGGAGACCTATGTCCAGCAGTGGAGGCATACAGGTTGATGATGATGATAATAAAGTTTCTTATTTAAGGGAATTCGTTTTTTTATTCTTCTCTTCCATATCAATTTTATTAATGTATATTTAGTCTCCTGGCATATTTCGGTCCAATTAATCTGACTTTACTTTCCTTGTATATAATTTATTTTTTTAAATGTTTTTTTGTTAGTTTTATCTACTGTTATTCTTCATGTAATTTTTGGTTTACATCTGTGATAAGTAGTACGGCGCTATAATATTGTACCAAGTCTTTAATTAAACTTTCTAGTTATCTAACTCGAACATATACAATGGCACCATAAGCCTATATAAATAAACTACAAAATTTTTAATTAACGCGAAATAGTAATACAACCACATAATAAAACATTAAGATAAAATCTAGCCTACGCCCATGACAAGTACCATTGGTGTGTGTTTGTGTGTGTCGTCATCGAAATTTATAGAATCAAACCCGATTAAGATGGATGTTGTCTGTTCAGGATTCATTCATACCCAATGGCTTTTCAGGTAGGTCATTAGTCAAATCAAATTTGCCCAAATTTGTCGGATTAATTTTTTTAGTCGTGTGGGTCTTGCGGGGATCGGTCAAAACATTTTAGTTCGCGGAATGATGTATCTTTAATGGAACATTTTAAGATTAGGAACTAGTTTAATATGAAAAATAATCTACCTGTAAATTGACAAAACATTTACGGGATTAAAACTTTTATCTATCCATTGGCATTTTTGCCAGTAGGTGATATTAAGGTCCAATAATCTGACACATACGAAGACAAAGTGGCAACCGAGGTACCATTCCCATTGTTTAGTATCAAAATATCATGTAAAATTTAATTAAATTTTTTAATAGCTGTAATTAAAAAGGGGACGCTACTGTGAGCCAGACAGAGCATGTCACAAGAATTACTAGCTAAACTATTTATTTTTCGCCAATAAGGGCGTATATATCACTTAATGGGCATCATTCAAATAAAGGAATTACACAGTACAGTGGTTCTAGTGGCAATAAATTGCAGTTCAAGTCAAAAATATTAGGTTATTGTATATATAGCTAAAAATAACTCAATACAGTCCATTAAATACCAAAGCATCGATTCAATCATCAACACCCACGGCTATAGATTGATATTGTTTTTGAAGAAATTGCAATTACTCAAAAGTTACAAACTAGGCATTGGAACAATAAAAATTATGTACTGAAATACAAATATCGGGACTAAAATGCTATCAAATGGAACAAAACTAATAAAAACGAACCAAAGACTAAACAAAATTGTAGTATCCTCCCTAAGGATTATACTTGTAGTGTACAGAACAATTCCGATAAATAGCATATAAGTTGAAATAGGTGAACCCACGCTAGCGCTTTGTAGGTAGCTATTAACCCTTAATGACGCTTCTAGCATAACTGTAAATAAAAAAATTCCAATGAACAACATTTTAGACATATCCATGGCTGATGACTCTTCAAAGTTCAATCTCCCATATTCCCGCAGAATTTATCAATGAGCCTACTTAACTGGAAACAATAACCACTCTTATATCTATACAAAAATATATCATCATCTTCACCTTGGATTACAAAAATTCACAAGTTAACAGTTAATTGCGGTCTATTAGATTTCCAAAAATATAGCATCAACCTTAATCTTATCATACAACTCTTCTAACTCTCATTCGGATTACACAGATTACACAGGATACTATACAGACGCGTCTAAAACTGAAAATGCAATCGGAGTGGCCATAATTAATAGCACAGAGATTCTCAAACATAGAATTCCAGATACTGCAACAGGAGAACTCTATGCAATTTACCAAGCGATACTACATGCAAATAAAAATAAGAGATGAATAAAATATCAATCGTGGCAGATTCTATGTCACCCTGTAAATGATCGTGAAAATATACACGCAGCATCCATTAGCTTTACTAATAAAGAAATAACTAAATAAATTGCATACTAAAGATACAAGCATCAAGTTTCTCTGGGTTGGAATAGCAGGTCACATGTTGGAATAGCAGATAACGAAGTAGGAGACAAAAATGCTAAAAAAGCTATAAACGACAACGACACTGCTCTGGCAGTGGCTATAACGTTCTGACGAGACCTAAAGAGGTCGAAATACGTATAAGCGGTTGTCGCTGCCCTGTATCAAAACAAAAATCTAATACCGTCATTATGGATACTCATTGTATATTCATGTTCAATTTTATCATTTTTTAGTGAATGCCTTTCCATGGCGTTTGTTATGTATTTTCTGAGGCGTCTGTGTAACATAATGGAGATTCTTTGTTGAGCTGTAGGTTCTTATGTAATTACAGTGGAAAAATGGACCGATCCTTTAAACCGCGAACCTGAAGAGGTTTTCGAACCCGGAAAGATTTTTTACTTTATAGTTTAGTTTCTGTAATAACTGCTATGTCTACATTTATATTCTTAAGTTCTTCTATGACTTCTTGAGTTTTCTTTGAGATTCCTTGGATGTTCCAGGTTGAAAAATCTTTTTTTTTGCGTAGCATTTTTCATCGTTGCTTATCAGTCCTGTTCTGAGGCTAGATTTTTGAGTTTTTAATCTTTCAGATTTTTAGTGAGTATCGAGCAGATAGCCCAATACCTCAAATCCCGACTTTGGCAGGGATGTTCCTTTTTCTTGACGGTTTCAGGTTAAGTTTCATCTACTCCACCTATCACCATAGTTCCACCTATCCACCAGCTAAAGCTGGTAAGAGCATTCACCTTTCCCTTCTTCTTTTTCGTCTTCTTTGTGTGCCGTGCTTGTTTTCAAGTATTGGCTATTATTTAATCCTATTTCAAAAACTGGTTCAGTGAAGACATTAAACAACATCGGTGACATAACACATCTCTGTCTAAAAGCACGCTTAATACAAACTTTATCTGAAACATCTTTATCCACCTTACTACAAGCGGCCTGACTGTAGTAAAGATTTTTAAGCAATCTAATATTATACTTGTCCAGACCAATTGAGTCAAAGGCTTTTTGGAAATCTATAAAACCTACGTAAATATTTTTTCTAAACTCAATGCTCTTTTGTAAGAGTCGCATGCAAAAGAGCCTCTCAAGTACCCATACCGTTTTGGAAACCAAACTGCTCATCGCCAGTTATCCCCTCACAAAGTTTATACATGCGACAATGCAATATTTTTATTAAAATTTTAAGCGTGTGACTAATTAAACTGATAAGTCGATAGTCCATACACTGTATGGCATGCCTTTTCTTGGATATAGTTATATTAACCTATATCTTATTAAAGAAGGAGGTGATAATCGTAACAATTCTACAGGTATTTCGTCAGGACCAGAAGCCTTCCTTCTGTGGGACCTAGCTGACCTGTACTCTGCTATACGGATAAGAAAAAGATTTCCTTGTAAGTCTTTGTCTGTGTTTTGTCTGATTGTAATTACTCTTGACTTTTTCATCTGTGTTTGCCATGGTCTCCGTTTTCCTTAAATTCATTCTTATTTATTTAGATATTTTATCGCTTGTGCTATTGAATTCTTAATAAAAATAGATCAGCTTTTCTATTAAATCTTTCTGTCATTACCACTACACTACTTTACTCGTGGCCTAAGAGCATCTTTGTATCTAAATTATATAATGTAGCGATGTTTGCAAATACTTAATTCTTTAAAAAATTTTGAGATCAGTTTTGGTATTGCATCTTCTTATCATAACATTTGTACTATTAAAATTAACTCATTCTTTTTAAGTTTTAATACATCTTCTTCTAATGTAATTTATTGACAATATCCTTCCTTTCATTACTAATAATTAAACCTTTCATTACTTGTCTAGAACCATACACATAGTGTAGCGATGTTTGGGGACACTTAATGATTTATGAAATAACACTCGGTAAGTGGATAGAAACACGATACATTTGATTAAATGAGAAAATAATTTATATCACGCAATTTCATTGTAATGATTGATTATTTCTCACAACCACCGCCTATGGATTTCGTGACGAATCGTCGTCCTAAGCCAGAAGCCTGAGTCGATTCTGAACTTATTATTCAGGAACGATACCGAAGTACCTATATAGAGTTTTTTAGTTTATTCGTTGTTTCTGTCCGTTGTCTATACAATCGAAGTCTAAAAAACAAACAATGACTAAATAAGTGTAGTGAAAAATCTGATAAAATTAAGAATATACCTATATATTATGGGCAATTTATAAATGTCAGTCAAAAGCCGAACCCATATCGGATTGAAGATATAAAAAGAAACTATAACTATTTCGTTGTTATACCTTTTTTAAATTTTTCTCTTTAAACATTAAGAAATCTTTAATTTAAATAATCTTAGAAAGGAAAAGTATGTCGTTAAAGTGACAAAAGTGAACGTTTTATACGAATATTTTATCAGCAAACACGTCGTTGTATTTCCATAAACACACGCAGACAACCAACAAATTAAAAACGTTTCTTCGTGTACCAATAAACCCACCGCAAACAATTTATTAATGAAGCCCATGAAGATCTTGATAAGACTTAATAATAAATATGAAAATTATCAAAATAAATCAGAGAATCAGGCCGAAATCAACTATGATCTCGTTTAGCATTTAGCAACAATTACAACGGCGAATGACAGTTCATTAGCGGGTAAAAAGTTGAATCAATTTTAGTTCATATTTCCGCCTCGTTAGTTTCATATCGACCCAAGAGCGACTCGTGGAAGATATTAATTGTTTTACGAAGAAAAAGCCAAGATATTGCTGCATAAATCATCGTCATTAATTAATATCTTTGTGTATGTCTTCGCAACAATTAATTTAATAAATAAATCGTCGTCAATTATTCAGAAATTATTAATTTTGAATATAAGTTATATAATTTTTTAATATTTGTTCTCTTGATCTTAATTAATCTTATTTTTCTCAAGGTTTATTTGTATTATATTTACAGCAACTCTAAAAAGCTGGTTAGGGAAGCAATTAAACCACTCTCTAAAATTGCACAGCCATGACATTCGTCATCTTCCAACGCTACGCTTTCCTAAAATCCTTCCCTGCATGACATTCTGCTTCCTCGGTTCACGTATTTTGTTCCTCTCATCACATGCCCAATGTATTGCAGTTTTCGTGTATTTATTTCAATATTTACTTCTGTTTTTTTTTAAGTCTTCGCAACACTTCTTCATTCGTGACTCTATCTGTGTAAGATATTCTCAAAATTCTTTTGTAAAGTCACATCTCGAAAAATTCCACATCTACGTAATACTCTCTGGGTATCGCTAACAAAAACAGGCGAAAGGCAAGCTTCTAGCTTCTTAAAATTAAAACATAAATTATTTCTTTCTAAGAAAGGTATGGTGGTAAATGGAACCAAACCGATAGTCCTTGGTCCTCGGCAGAACTTAAATGTTCAGGGGACGCTAAGAATTCCCAAAGAAAAAAACAAAATTAAAGCTAACTTATGTCTGCACCAAAGTGAAACACCTATAAGATGGAACAGTGCACTTACCATTTTATTACACAAAAAGGGCGATCCAACAGATCTCGAGAATAACCTAGCTTACGTAGACTTTTGCAAAGCATTCGATACGATAGAAATTAACAGCGTAATAAGACCGTTGGAGAAACGTTATACACAAAGATACAAAATGTATAAAAATCAAAAGAGGTATTCGGCAAGAAGACATGTTATCTCCCAAATTCTTTACGGCAGTTCTGGAACATACTTTCAAATAATTGGAGTGGGATGCTAAAAGAATGAATGTCGACGGCGAAATGCTCACCCACCTTTGGTGTGTACTTTAAAGATATTGGAGCTATACTTACTGAGTTAGATGCTGCCTGTAATGAAATTGGTTTTGCTGGTACCAAGCGAAAATCCAAAACTCGACTGCAACGAAACAGGATTAGTTCATAAATATAAATACTTTGGTCCTAAAATCCAATTCTTTCATTTTTGATACCATTTTAATTTCTTCTTTTATTACTTTTAAAACCACATCCTCTTCTACTTTTACGTCCATCTGTTCTATTTTATTATCTTTGAACAACGCATTTATGTATTCTATCCATATTTTTAATTTTTTGTTAGTATTTAACACTAGTTTTCAATTTGTATCCTTTAGCATTTCCGGTTTTCCTTTTCCATCACCTTCTTCTTTAACTATAATGTCTTTTTTGGTATTCCTGTATTTTCACGCATTGTTTCTTTAACCATTCTTCTTTCCCTAAATTTTGTATTTTATTTATCTTTATTTTTCTGTTAACTTCTTTTCATTACATCTAATATTTCGTCCGTTTTCCATTGTTTCTTTTTATATCTGGTTGGTGTCAGAATTTCTTTTTGGCTTTTATCTATTTCTGTTTTTTTAATAACAATTTTGTATCTGTTTCAGTATTTTGCAGAATTTTGTCTTTAACATTCATTAATCGATTACACCAGTGGACCGAGTAAAACAGTATAACTATCTTGGAACAACAGTAAATGAACAATGGGATCACTCACAGGAAATAAAATGTAGAATAGAGAAGGCTAGGAGTGCATTCAATAACATGGCCAAACTCTTTAAAAGCCACAATCTTAATCTGGAGATAAAAGTAAGGCTCCTACGATGTTATATCTTCTCAATATTGTATTACGGAGTTGAATCCTGGACACTAACTGAAGCAATGGAGAAAAAACTTGAAGTCTTCGAGATGTGGCTATACAGGCGAATTCTAAGGATATCATGGACAGACAAGATAACCAACGAGACCGTATTACGAAGAGTGGGCAAAGAAAGAGAGGTGATGTATACCAATAAAAGAAGAAAGTTGGAATATCTCGAACATATAATGAGAAACAGCACTAAATACAGATTACTGAAGGTAATCCTACAGGGTAAAGTATTCGGAAAGCGAGGAATTGGGAGAAGAAGAATATCATGGTTGAAGAACCTGAGGAAATGGTTCTCCACAACAACAACGAATCTATTTAAAGCATCAGTCAATAAAATAATTATAGCCAGAATGATTGCCAATATTCGGAACGAATAGGCACTGAAAGAAGAAGAATCGATTACTGATTTTATTTGTCAGATGTTATGACTTGTGCATCTGTTGTTCCTCTGTCCGCAATTTCAGGGAAAGGTTTAAGTGGCTTTCCCAAGCAGCAGTAAACTAAAGAAGACAATTAAAAACATATTTTGTCCATTTTTTTATGTGATAAATAACTTTTCTCTTTTGAAAGCCTGTGACAAGAAGCTATATAGTACTAAAAAATAATTTAAACAAAGAACCCCTTTTAACGAGCCTTAAATGTGTCGATTTGAATTAAAAAGGCGATAAACATCGTTGTTCGCCCACCATGTCTAATAAATTGGCTTGAGGACAATCTTAAAGAAAAAAATAAATAAAAAGAGATGATCTTAAAAAAACAAGAACGAAATAAAAGTCTTGTTTGCGTCTCGGTTTGTATCATACGGTTCAATAACTACTACACTTCATTAAGTTCAATGATTAAGAAAAAAGTGTAATTGAACAGTTACTGTAATGTAAAGGCTTAAAATACATAGTTTTATAATAGCAATAAATAAAACACGATCAAGATAACTTGAATAATTTATGATCGTTTATATTGAATTTTAAGATTTAAAAAATTTTAGTTTCAACATGAAATTTTGGTTTTGATAATAAATTGAAGAGAAAGGCCGAAGAAGATAAAGACCAAATTAAGTTGAAGATTTTAGGAATAACTGCAAGAAATGCTAGCGGTCGCAAACTTTTAAAAACCATTAAAGTTCATTGAAAGAGACGCATGAAATTGTTTTTAAATCATCATCAACTGGGTAATGTCAGGCTTGATAAAAAAAGTTGAAATCTCGTGTCTATGTCTGGTTCGGTATCTAGTCTATTGCAATATTTTCTTTCTGTAGCTGTATATGCTAAAAATTCCGTTTCACCCAAGTACGTTGTTGGAATGACAGGAGAACATTCAAAACCTCTGTGGCAAGTTGTGGATGTTTATCACGAACTCTTCACCCAAAATCATTTAATGAGATTTTGAGGTTTTGAACAATGATTCCCCACTAGAGTCTAATGTAAGTTCTAAAAATGTAGCAATTTCTATTTGCCTACCAAGTTGGATGTCACTTGTAACAATATATAATTATTTATAGGGGGTTGGAAAGGGGAACTGAACAATTACTGTGCTGGAGATAGGGTAAGCAAATAAATTGAAACGTTTGCGAATGGGTGCTCGAGTTTTGGTTGGAGAGTTGGAGAGTTAAAATGGACATCGTTTAAAAAATTCTCTTACTGGTTAGAAACAAAGGTTTTTCTTTCCTAAAAAATTTTAAGGGTGAAAATCTTTTTAAAAGAAATAATTTTAAACTCCTGGTTTAAAGAAAAAACTTACATATTTATTATTATTTCACATAAACAGTTATTACAAATCTTCTTCTTCAAGTGCCATCTCTGCGGGGGAGGTCGGCAATCATCATAGCTATTCGGACTTTTGAGACGGCTGCTCTGAAAAGTTCATTTGATGTACATCCGTACCACTCTCTCAGGTTGCGCAGCCATGACATTCTACGCCTCGCTATGTTTCTCTTTCCTTGGATCTTTCCCTGCATAATCAGTTAAAGCCAAGTGTATTTCTCTCCACGTGTAATATGTCCGAGATATTCCAATTTTCTTGTTTTAATTGTATTTAAAATTTCTATTTCTTTATTCATCCTTCTCAGAATCTCTTTGTTTGTGACGTGTTCTGTTCACGATATTTTCAGAATTCTTCTGTACACCCACAGCTCGAATGATTCCAGTTTTTTCATCGATGTCGCATTCAAGGTTAAAGATTCCATTCCATAAAACAAAGTCGAAAAAACACTAACCTAACTCTTAGTTCCAATTTTTAAATCCCTTGTACATAGCACTCTTCTCATTTTGTTAAAATTTGCTCTAGCCTTTTCTATTCTGATTTTGATCTCCTAAATGTAATCATTTGTGGAGTTAATCATTATTCCCAGATATGCATATTTGTCCACTTGTTCGACGTTGGTTCCGTTTATTAGAAGATTCTCGTCATTTCTTAGAGTTTTCAATATTCTCATAAATTTCGTCTTCTTGACGTTCATTGTTAGACCGTACTCTTTTCCATACTCCGCTATTCTGGTCGCCAGTCTCTGAAAATCTTTAATATTTTCGGTTAAGATCACAGTGTCGTCCGCATATCTAATGTTGTTAATGGGAACTCCATTTACTTTTATTCCAGCTGTTTCACCCTCAAGAGCTTTTTTCAGGATCTCTTGGGAGTAGGCATTAAAAAGAATTGGCGACAATAAGCATGATCCATCTCACTCCATGTCTAATTTCAATTTTTCTGACAGCTGTTCGTTAACACGTACTTTTGCTAGCTGTTTATAATATAAATTTGATATGATCCTGAGGTCACTTAAGTCAATCTTCTTTGATTTCAGGACATTCATTGATTGTTGATGTCCTACTTAATTGAATGCTTTATTGTATTCAATAAAGCATGCGTATATATCTTGGTTGACGTCCAGGCATCTCTGTATCAGTATATTAAGTGAAAAAAGAACTTCACGGGTTCCTAGGCCTTTGCGAAAATCAAATTAGGTATCATTAATGTCTATGTCTAGTCTTTTTACACTGCCAAACAAAGACTGTCAAATAGCATTTTGAGAATAAATTCACCTCCTTCTAACTCATGGAATAAAACAAAAAGTTTGCCGGTTTTTTGAAACTATCTACCTCCCGTTCCGAACTCAATCTACTTCTCACTACTAAACTTTCGCATTACCAATTCTACATGACTAAAACAATGAAACTGACTTCTCCCGCTGTCCATTGAAGAGTGATATCATTCTCCCAAAATCGGTCTCTAGCCCGCATCAGCGGAAAGATTCCTGTTTATTTTCTGCGTAAATATCTAAAATAAAAATGCTAGTTTACATAATGAGGTTTTATATGACAAATGGTATTTTAAATCTAGCTAAAAAAAAATATCTGTAACAAAAGCTTGTAATTTCATTTAGAGGTTTTATGCCAAATATTTGCTCGGAGTGGAGATATTATACATCCCTGTCGACCACTTCTTAAGATTTTCACACTTTTAGTAGGTTAATTGCCTATTTTTGTTCTTACTTTTTAACCCACTGTTAAAATATCAATAACAATATCTGTTTGTTGATCTTAATTGACATTGTCAAATGCTTTTCTTAAATCCACAAAACACAAATACACATCCATATTAACGTCTAAACACCGTAGTACCTGGAGAGTAAAACCTGGTTCTCTGTAAAAATGTCCTTATATATTTCCAAATTCTCCCAATCATGGTTTATATTCGATGTTATAGATTGATGTTCTAATTAATGATTTAAGCTAATACACAAGCGTTTATCTTATGTATTAGGAGTTGGCCTGATGGTTGACATTTTAGTTACTAGTTTGTAATAAAAAAAATTGATTTAATATTTTTTTAGTTTTGTTCTGGGAATAGTTTTTGAGTTCCAGGTAAATGAGTTTGCAATTCATCGTAAGTACCAAGCATCTACAAAACCAAATGATAATTAGGCAGATACGGTCCTTTACTCTTGTCACCACAGCGCTTTTAAAAATCCGCCAGTGTATAAGACTATGTCATCTTAAATTTAAAATTCGACAAATTAAGATCCTGAGAGCTTACACGTGACTTATCATTCCATAATCTTGCAACTTTCTAAAAATGAATCTGAGTGATATCAAATGACTTTGTAGTATAAAAAAGTCGTCTATGAAATAGTGGCCGAGTGGCCATGGCCTCGTCATCACATTGTTCTTGTCTTACATGGTGAACTCATAAAAATATCATGTAAAATCAGCTTTTATCTCTTTTAAAGAGTTTCAAGAATCGTGTATCTTTTACACGAAGAGACATGGATCCAATAATTCCTTAGGTCGCTGATGTCTGATTATAAGCCGTTTAATGTCAGTTTCTATCAATCTTTTCCATCTGTCACCCTTCAGACTGTGCTAGTTACGATTATTCAGATTTTCTCCACCTACATCGCTACCATAAATATCAAATCTCATTCATCTTTTTACAGGGCAGGTTTAAGGTCAATGCCCCATTAGATCATACGCCAATTACGACAAAAATTACCGACAACCTACGAGAGACCTTGCACTTTCGTGGCACAGTAATAAATTTCAATATTTAAATTCTGCGTAAGTAGAAAAAACTGTTTTAAATGATATTAGAGTCTTGTGTGTAGGAAAATAAATACGATAAATAAATCATAGGTAGGTAACTATAAAACGGTTTAACAAATTTCTTTAGATATAAAAATTGACATTTATGCAAAATACTAGCTACAGTTTTAATGGCAATAATAGAAAGAAGCACACGTTTGATAAAAATACAGTGACAAAAATGATAAATGATGATAAAAATACTTGACCATTTCCAAATCGATTACAAATATCAACATTTCGGAGTTGAACAGGTTTATCTTAATCCTGAAATTATGATGTTCTTTAATCATTTTTACCTACACATTATATATGTATTTTAACGTCTGCTTTTACGTAGAAGTGAAGAATTTAAATTTAAATTTCGATATAATTCTTTATTACACAATATTCGACCTAATTCCCTTTTTTTTGTACCAGGGTTTCACGCGGGACAGGCTTGTGTCCCAACCCGTGTCCCGTCCAGCAGCAATTTTCGCTGTCACATCTCGCGCCTGTCCGTGTCCCTCAAAGCTGACTTAAATTAAATTTTCTAAATAATTAAACATATTTTTATAATAATGCTATAAAGACAAATTTAATAATTATATTTTCTTCTGAACATATTTTGTTTTTGCAAATTGTCTTTTTCTTGTTAAGTGTATTGTGTAAAAATTTCTATCTGTTTAGAGTTTCTCTCGTTTAAATTGTTTCATGAGCTATAGGGGTAGGTGTGGGAATATCGACTACATAAGACAGAACCAAAAATTCTAAAGTTAGAGGTAGAAAAAGCAATCAAAAAGTTTAAAAATAGAAAATTTCCTGGCGCGGACCAGATCGCCGCAGAAGTTTTAAAAGAGATTGGAGATGTTAGAGTAAATATTATGCATATGATCTGCAAAAAGATTTGGGAAACCGGAGAGTGGCCAAACGACTGGACAACATCCACTTTCATCCTTCTTCTTCTTCTTCCTTTGCCCTATCCGTTTCGGACGTTGGCTATTAACAAGGCTATTTTGACTTTGTTTACGGCACCTCTGAACAGTTCGGTCGATGTTAGTCCGAACCATTGTCGCAGGTTATGCATCCATGAGTGTCGTCTTCTTCCCGGTCCCCTCCTACTGTCGATTCTTCCTTGGACTATTAACTGTAGCACACGGTATTTAGTATGCCTCATGACATGTCCGAAGTACTCAAGCTTCCGTTTCTTTACAGTGAAGATTATTTCTTTGCTTTTGCCTATTCTCTGCATTACTTCCACGTTAGTGATGTGGTCTGTCCAGGATATCCGAAGAATACGGCGATATATCCACAGCTCAAAGGATTCTAGTTTCTTCAGGGTGGCTTCCGTTGTGGTCCATGCCTCTGCTCCATAGAACAAGACCGGGAAGACATAACACTTGACCAGTCTTAATTTTAGTTCCATTGAGATTTTGGTTGTGAACCACTTTTTCATATTGTTGAACGCGTTTCGCGCTTTTTCAATTCGTGATTTTATTTCTGTTGACTGGTCCCATTTTGTGTTGACTGTGGTTCCAAGGTATGTGTATGTCTCCACTTGTTCTATTTTTCGGTTGTTTAATGTCAATTGCATCGGAGGTTGTTGTGTTCTGCTGATGAGCATGCATTTAGTTTTGGTTGTATTGAGTTCTAAACCATATTCTTGACTTGCTGTGTGTATGCTTTGCATGAGTCTTTGAAGCTCCTTGCAGTCATTTGCGATAATAACTGTGTCGTCAGCATATCTAATATTATTGATTATCTCTCCGTTTACTTTGATACCCTCCGAAACTTCTCCCAGTGCTTCTCTGAAGATTTGTTCAGAGTATATATTCAACAGGAGCGGCGAGAGGACGCATCCCTGTCGTACACCCTTTTTAATATCTATCTTCGCACTGTGTAAGTTGCCCATCTTTATCTCAGCACTTTGGTTCCAATAGAGACTGGTTATTATGCGCAGATCCTTGCCATCAATATGCATCTTCCTGAGTATTTCCATGAGTTTATCATGTTTGACCTTGTCAAACGCCTTGGAGAAGTCGATAAAGCACAAGCACTATCATCCTTATATTCAAAAAAGGAAGTCCGCTAGATTGCAAGAACTATAGAACGGTAACTCTAATATCCCATGCAAGCAAGGTTCTACTTCATGTAATACATGAAAGACTAAAAGCTTTTCCATTGCCTCAGATATCAGAAGAATAAGCGGAATTTGTTCCAGGAAAAGGCACAAGAGAACACATCCTTAATGTCAGACAGCTAATCGAAAAAACTCGTGAATTCAATACGAAATGTGTGGAAAGGTAAGGATATTCTGAATTGATCATCGCACTAACGTATCGATATTAGAACAACTTAAAGTAAAGGATAGATTGCTTAACAAATACAACAGAGATATTTGCAGTATTTTGGACACATTGCTAGAAGAACAGGTACGATGGAAAAACTCATAGTCGACGGTAGAGTTGAAGGAAAGAGATCTAGGGGAAGATCTCCAAGCCGTTGGATAGATCAAACAAATATATTGATTAACCAAGGGTTACATGAAGCCGAACAACTAGCATAGAACAGGGAAAAGTGGAGGGAAATCGTGAAAAAACTGTAAAGGCCTGATGGTGTCACCACATCCCAAAAGGGATTAGGACTGAGGAGATATGATAAAACTGTTATAGACTGTTTGTTATAGCTTTCACAAATTAGAAACTTATAATATGGGCATTTAGTTCATTCAGTTAACCAATTACTGCTTTAAAAATATTATAAAATAATTACAAATATTTTGAAAATACATATTTTTGAAACTCAAAAAATTCGGGTAATATCGATCAATCGGGTAATATCGACAATGGAGATGGGTAGTATCGATCACAGATGGACAAGTTCAATGGTTAAGTTTACTTAGGTTTAAGTATAAAATACATATTTCTTTAGTTACATTTACAGTTTGAGCAAATATAAAGAGTAGCAGTATCCGCGTCCGTGCAGTCTGCATGAGCCCAGAGACCACAGAGACGACATCTGCCCCGTAATTCATTTGACCCAAACTCCGAACATACTGCACGTAGTTCGCTTTCTTGTGTTTGGCGTGCTTTCACGCCATAAGTCTTCTTTTTTAACTAGACTAATTTTTCTGGTTTTATCTTAGTAGTTCCAATTGTTCGTTTAACTTTCTCAACCTCATTCTTCTTTTGCTTTTTTTGTTCCTTATTTTCTAATTGTTCTTTTAATGGTGTTAATGTTAAAATGGTCGAGTGTTGAGTTCGCCTGCTTCTAGTTTTTGTATAACTACTAATTGGTAGTGCCCTTAGAGGGCATAGTTCACTGAAAGATATGCGAGATAAGCTTTAAGTTTTTAGCTGCACAGATTTATCCTAGACTTCTTCTAAATACTCTTGTAAATCCTTTGCCAAGAACTGCAAATAATTATCACCATTTAAATTGTTGGGAAGAAATACAGATTGTTATCCACAATTCCTGCCCAAACATTAACTTTGAAAGTCCTTTGGTGATGAGTCGTTTTTTTGGCGTGAGGATTTTCGTCGGCCAAAATGTGCTCGTTATGATGGTTTGTTATTCCATTTCTACTGAAGGTAGCCTCGTTGGTAAACAAAATATTTCTAATAAAATTAAAATTTCGAGTGTTTTCCATTAACAACCAATCGCAAAATCCAATCCTTTTAGGATAATCTTTAACCAATAGTTCTTGAACCGTTGTTAAGTGATGGGGTTTAAGCAGCTGATCCTTCAAACGCCTCCAAACCCTTACGCGAGGAACATTTAGTTGAGCAGCTATTACCTTTGTACTTGTTCCAGGGACTTCTTCAATGATTTCTAAAATTTCTTCATCAGTTGCATCCATTATTGGACGACCACTATTGCCAGCACCTTACGGTTTTAATGTACCCGTTTCCCGTAAACGATGATCAATGGTCAGACATAATCGTCTATCGGGTGTATTTCGATTGGGGTATCTTACTGCATAACGCCTTGCGACTGCTGCACTATTTCCTTGACATTCACCTACGATATTCCCGATGGTTTATTGAAATCATAATTTAATCTGATCCAACTTACCCAAAGTTAAATGCATATCTGCCATTTCCTGAAATGTGTAGGCCATTGTAATATCAAAATTTTTAATATTAATCTTATTCACACAATAAATGATAGCTTCAAATTATTGACTATTATTGATGGAACTGTTTGTAATTATTGTCTCCGTAGAACCTAATTGTAATTTTATGGCCAACTAGGAAAAAACTAGTTTTTCGAAAAAGTGATAAGCGGAAAAAAAGTTTTAAAAATAATGTATTAAACTAATGATGCCACAAAATTCATTTCAATCAATTTATTTTTGTCCCCGGAATGCGTGATTTAATTTATGACATACCTTTTTAAAACACCCTGTATAAATTATTTTAAAACATAATTTATTGAATTTGTTTATAATATAAAAAATAAATACATAATAAAATTATTTTATTTAATTTTAAATATATTATTTAAATTTTAAAAATACAGAAAACATCGTATGAAATTCCGCGCTAGTCTACAGTACCGCCTACTATTCCACTTTTTTAAATTATAATATTGATAACGTGTTTATTATTATTTTTTTAATTTCCTATACATTTACAATATAAAAACAATACGATACAACAATATTATAAACCGTAGTTTTTAATTAGCAACAAAGTTACTTAATAACGATTGTCGATATTGTTAAAAATAAAAGTACCAACCTACCCTTTATAAAATTCATATTTTTTGAAAAATTCCGTATTCTAATGAAAAAAATTAATATCTAATGACTGCATTTTAGGGTTTAGAACATGAAGAACTTTATAAAGAATACCTTTTTTCATGAAATTAAAAACAAAAACAAGTCCCATCCGGCTTCTTTGTTTCCTCATGATCAAGCCGGTTCTGGAGAAGAACCTTTCTGCTGGAATGGAAGTAATAGGATATCTCTGGTCAAACGAGTCAAGGTAGGACATTTATTCTGGTTGTCTTTCTACCTAGAGAAGATGTTTTTTAATGTTTCTGTCTTCTCGTTCTTCTGTTAGATATCGATTCAGTTCGTCGTCAAGGCGCACACTTTTCTTGTAGGTACAGTGACAAAACTTTGATATCTTTCTCGCTACTATAGAACCCAGAAAAACATCCAATTTCTTTGTTTATTGCTTTTAGATTGAGCCGCTATTTGTCATATTTTTTATTTAATTCTCTGTTTTGTCTCTGTTTCTTGTTTCAAGGAACGGCCTCATTCCGATAAATCGAAAGCTTTCAATTTGTGGCGAGGATGGAATATTAGAGAAATACAGTACACCCAATTTGTTTTATGGTAGTATTTGTTTAAACACAATGTTTAAACATTATCCGTGGAGATTATCAACATGGTCTTCGCCTGGAGGTTCCGAGGTTCCCGGAATTCCGAGGTCTTGCATACAGATTCATATCGTGATCTGAACTTTTCCAATTTTTAAAAATTTTTTTAAAATAGTTCTGATATGGTCAAGCATATTTTTTTAAAATTTCGTTAATTTCTATACATATTTTTAAGTTGCAAACATATTGCAGATACTTGTTCTTTTGCAGAACTTTAATTACCATATATCATTCGGATAATAATTCTGAAAAAATCGCTGTCAAGTCCTTTTTTGGGACGGTACGTCCCGCGTGCATCCCTATTGTGTATATTTTTCTTTACACCTCAATATAACTATTATTATGTTTAAACTAGTTGAACAAAATTTTTTAAGCATAAATTTAAATTATAAACCAATGTGACGCAATTAAAAAATATCCTTCATACCG
The DNA here is from genome assembly GCF_040954645.1 of Diabrotica undecimpunctata. NCBI lineage: Eukaryota > Metazoa > Arthropoda > Insecta > Coleoptera > Chrysomelidae > Diabrotica > Diabrotica undecimpunctata. The sequence goes on along the minus strand of NC_092803.1, from coordinate 207,983,501 downwards.
ATTAACGTTCTAACGTAGAGTAACAGTCCGGTCGTAACTTCGATACCAAGCCATAAATTTCAGTTTACGCCCTTGTTCAAGTACTTAAATTACAAAATTATAGCAAAACAATTTATTCACATAATTCATGGAAGCCGTTTTATTAATGAAATTATTCTCTTTTAGCAATAAAGATTCTAATACCGATAAAAGATAGTTATGGACAATAAACTAAGTGTTCTAAAAGATTCTTGTACTATCGCAATGGTTTATTATGTGCAATTCTGAGAGAGAGGCCAACGACATAAAACTGGTCCTATTTTTATGAGTACAGATGTCTTTTAAGTGTGTGAAGATACTTCTAATAACAATACAATCTATACTTGACCAATAATCAATTATTCTACCTCATCAGTTTCGATTTCGTACGAAACATTCACCGATAGATCAATTACAAAATTGAGTAAGCTATTTTCCTAAACAATTAAAGCAGCTCATAAAGTATGTGATATTGGCTTGTTATTAAAATTAAAAAATATCTTACCCCTCAAGGGTCTGTAATAAGAGCAACGCTATTTTGAATTGCCATGAATAATATTATACCATCAAAATCTAGCTTGGTTTGGGACAGATTATATGCAGATGATCTGGTGTTAATATCTTTAGGGAAAAATATATTCTCAGCTCTGCGTCACTTACAAACCGCACTTCACGAACTCGAAAACTGGTGCTTGTTATTTACAAAGAAGTGTGATCCAATTAAACCACAGCCGTAATTATATAACCAAATTTTAAATTACGCTGATGACATTAGGTTTTTAAGAATGATCTTCGATACGAATCTAACATGGAAAAAAAATATACTGCAAATTAAAAAAACGTGCCAAAATGGAATCAATTTTATGAAAACTCTCTCTAATAAAAACTATGGAGCGGACTATAACTGCTTAATCCATGTTTATAATAATCCCCTAACAAGATCTAAAATAGATAAAGGTTCCATAGTATACGCATCTGCCACAGAATCTCTATTACATCACCTTGACGTTATTCAAACTACGCCATTAAAAATAGTCACAGGAGCATTTCGGAGCATGCTAACAGAAAGTATGAGAGCAGAAACTGGAGAGGCACGACATAAATATAGAAGGATGCATTTAACTCTCACATATGCATTTGCCGCTAATTATAATCCGAACAATCTAACTAGAAACAACATACTCACTGATCGTTTTAAAATCTTATATACTGAAAATAGGAATGTGAAACCACCATTCTACGAAAGAGTTAGGCAAACTCTTATGGCTTTACAAATTCCGATACCAAATACCTATTTCAACTTCATAGGAATTCTTCCTTAGACAATAAGGATTCCTCAATCAGACACATCCTTAAATATCTTTAGAAAGAACAATATTCCCTACTCCTTAAAAAAAATACTTTCATCAAAAAACTTTCTAACAAACAAAATTTTTTAACTTCCATCACGTATACACAGATGCCTCTAAAACATCTACTAGAGTTGGGGCAGCTGTCGTTACTTCAAATATTACACTTGAGTATAAACTACCATTATCATAATTAGCAAGAAAAAGATAACAGAAGGTCAACTCTACGTCAACCAATCCCCTGTAGAAAGAGTGACGCACTACAACTACCTCGGCACTATAATAAATGAAGAATGGACCAACAACCAGGAGATTAGAGCACGCATCGGAAAAGCTAGATCCACCTTCAAACGGATGGGGACCTTCTTCAAGAGTCACAACCTCTCTCTTGATACAAAAGTAAGAATGCTGCGATGCTACGTCTTCTCTGTCCTTTTTTATGGTGTTGAATCGTGGACCTTGAACGAAGATATGTACAGAAAACTGGAAGCATTTGAGATGTGGCTATATCGGAGAATGCTTAAGATCCCGTGGACTAACCGACTCACAAATGAGGAGGTCCTCAGAAGAACGAATAAGAACCGAGAGGTACTGACCACCATCAAATCTCGAAAGCTACAGTTCTTCGGACATATTATGCGAAATGAATCCAGATATGCTCTCCTTTAAGCCATCTTGCAAGGAAAAATATTTGTAAAACGAGTTCCAGGAAGAAGAAGAACATCTTGGTTAAACGACCTCAGAATCTGGTTCAATACAACATCTTTGCAGCTTTTTCTCGCTGCTGCAGATAAGATAAAGATTGCCAGGATAATCGCCAACATTCGTAACGGATAGGCACATCAAAAAGAAGATAAAATACCATCCTTAAGCTGCATACATACCGGCGAGCTATATGCCATCTTCCAAGCTCTCACTCATATTAAGTCCGGTAATATATCCAAAGCTCTTATAATTACCGATTCCCTCAGTTCCATTAATACCATTACCAGCTTTACAAAACACATCCAATTGCTCTACTAATTAAAAAAAAAACTAGCTACCTTACAAAACAGCAACCATACTGTACAATTTCTATGGGTTCTTTCAATCATTTGTTAAAGTGAAGTTTGAAAATTTGTGGCAAAACCAGTGGGCAGTTCAACTCCAAAACTTCGCGAAATGAAAACATATGTAAAACCGTGGAAATCATCAAGTCGTTCTTGCTCGACTTAGTCTAGCACATACCCCACTTACCCACGGGCATATAAACAGTCACACTAATCCTACTTTATGTGACAATTGTAATGTTCCACTGAGTGTTAAGGATGTCCTCGTAGAATGTCCAAGATATTAGTTGCAAAGACAGACCAACCACATCATCGGATCAACAAGTAAAATCTTAAAGAAATGTAAAATGGAACAATTGGTAAAATTCCCTTAAGACATTAATATACTTACAGAATTTAATATTTATAAGTCAATTATTTCATTTATATGTTTATATATCGCTAATAACCTTAGAGGTTGATGCGACAATATTTGTAAATAAAAAAAATATACCCACTTAATTCGCCTACGTAATACACTCATTCTAAAAGAAAGAATCTTTAGTTTTTAAACAAAAAAAAAACACGAATACTCAGGATACCATAGACGCCAAGATGTCAAACTTGTAAAACTGGTATGGAAGGAAGTTAGCACAGAAGAATGCCACTTGGGCGTCTCAGTATGCAATGAAGAGAAAACATCCAATCATATCTCAAAAAATTAACATCGTGAAGGTTCTTCTTTGAACCCCATAACAAATGGCTAATCTTTTACTTTTCATTAAAAATTTAAATTTTAATAAGCCACGTAAATAACGTTTTAAAAATTTATGTCAATATTTCTGAAGTGCCTTTCCTGGGATAACTTTTTTTATTCTGGTTTGTTTGATTACATGTAATTGATTTGATAGTCCCCAACAGATGAGTATTGACTATAGGTAGGATAGCAGGTAGTTGAACAGGCATGTGTTGATATCCGACTGACCAAAGCGGGAAGGCCACATTAAATCGTTTTGGAACCAATACTGTATTTGTTATATACTTGTGGCATTCTGGCAAAACTAACTGTTAAAGAGGCATTTAAATACACTGCCAAATGCCTCCAAAATGCAGAAGAAAATAAATACACGGAATAACAAATGGCGCTTAAAAATTAATAAAGAAATATTTGCTCATATCGAATTCACTTTTAATACCTATAAAATAAGTAAATAGTTAACCTGTTATACTAAAGTATTAAATTGTCCGTTACAAGAAAACAGTTTAGTACCTATAGGGCTTTATGTGGTCCAAAACTAAAATAGCAGAATACAGCGACTAGAACTGAAATATAAGGAGTTATATTACTTATTAGGAATACTAAATGTATATAGTCAAAGGGCAGTGGTATATCGGCAACAAAAATATACATCGGGAATTCCACATGGAAACAATTTAAAAAACATTAAAAAAGATTGCAAAGTTTTAAAAAGAACGACTCCACAGCCATGTACACACTGAAGTATTCTAACTGTTGGATAATCAGTGCCAGTCAAATTTTTACTTGACGAAGAAGTATTCAAGGTTGCATACGACAGTGTCAAGAGAAAGGTACTATGTCAATTAATTTGTGAGTGAGTATTTTATACCAGAAAAACTTATCCAATTAACGAGAATGACAATTTTTAACTTAAAAGCCAGCGTTACGATACAGGGAGAAAATTCTCGATCCTTCCATACGCTGATGGCATGACATAATTGGGCGTAGAAAGCAAGATGTCAATATTTCCTAGAATAGGAAGGCGGCAAAAACAACCACCAAAACAAGCGGAGAAATTAAAAGACACACAAAACTTTACAAATATTACATACTATGGACTGAAAAAACAATTCCACTTAAGAAACATCCAAAGAAGAACTTAATTTATTATATACAAAACACTGCTCATGCCGTATTTCACACGTACATTTACATGGCAGAAACATGGACGCTAACTCAGAAGTATGAAAGACTTTTGGGAATATTCGAGTTAAAAACTCAGCAAAATATTTGGAGTTATAAACGACCAAAGGCAGTGGCGCAAAAGATTTAATTTCGAATTATACCAACTCTTTATTGAATCAGACGTCGTAACATTCATTAAAACACAGCGACTTAAATAGGCTGGACAAATAATACAAATGCCAGACAACACGATTGATAAAAAGCTAACCACAGGAACACTCAGGTGGTTAGAAGGAGAAGAGACTAACTTAGGGATACTAAAAATCAGATGATGGCATCATAATCTGAAATCGAACATATCGCCAGAAATCGAACGAATTTTAGAGCAAATCAGGATCCATAAAGTCGAGCCAAAGATGACAATGATGATGGAAGAAGTCTTAAATGTGCTTGTCTTTAAACAAGGCTGTATGAGAATGAAAGACCAGCTTTCTGAATAAATTGAGATAAAAAAGACAAGATAAATTTCATTTAAAAGTAGTATTGCACAAAGCCTTGATTAGTCCTTATTTCGTCTCATCAGTTTTAAATCAGATAACAACGAAACTAGAGGGTAACATTCCCTGGTGCTTAATGTATCCTGATGATGTAGTATAGTGGAGACAGGCTTTTGAGGAAAAAGGTTTAAATCTTGATAAGACTAAGAGTATTTGGAATGTTTACTTAAGGATAGAATTCCTACATGCAAAATGATATCTTTGGATGGTGAAACAATTGTGAAAAGTAATAGTTTTAAGTACTTAGGATCGGTTTTACAGAGTAATGGAGAAATAGATGGAGATGCACGCAGTAAAATTAGGGTTGAATGGATGAAGTGGAAGAAAGCGAGTGTTCTGTGACAGAAAAATTCCAATAAAGCTGAAGAAAATATTCTATAAAACAGCCGTAAGACCAGCTATGGTGTATGAAAATGAACGTTGTTCAGTTAAAAAGAAAGAGGGGTGGCACCAATTAATTCAAAATGAAAGAGCATAGGTTAAGTCATGTTCAAGAAGTAGAAGAGGAAGATCAAATAAGACATGGGGAAGGTAAGACTTGAGTAAAGAGAATTGATATTATATGATAAAGGCAAAAATAATGATGATGTTGCTTTAAATTTTACATGTAATTGAAAATCACAATAAATTGTGATAAAAGTTTTATTTTGGCAAGAATTTACATTCAATTGTTGTTTACAAACCTTTTTAAATCTTATGAGCATTGTTTTTTTTTTATATTTTATTTGTGCGGTGCAATTTTCACTAAAATTTAATATTTTTCAGGTCCGGTTCTGCAGATATTTTCCAAGGTAAGTACTCAGGAAACGCACTCCTCTATACTAGACTGCTGTAAACCATCTGACAATCAGCAAAAAACAAATGATAGCATATCAACGCGAGTCGTTACTTCTAAGACGAGAAGTTTATATAAGAGAGATGGCCGTAGTACATGTGACCTAATCTAGAGAGCCGAGATACCGTTAGATGCTCGTTCGTGGTGGTACTTAACTGGAGGAGAACGGTCTTTTGTTAGATATATCTTTCCATACAGGATGAAATTGAGACAAGTACCCGAGCAGGTACACAAGAATTAGGTCGAATGCACACGGTTTGTCTCACCGCAAACCGACTGTGTCCACCCATTGTCTTGAAAATCGTACTACTCTGGTCTATGCCATTAAAGACCCGGTACTCTCAAGAAGTATATGAAATAAACACGGTACGTATTTAGATCGATTGGAATGTAGTACAGTTTCGGAATTTAAATTATTAAATATGCATTTAACAGCAGGACTCTTTTATTGATTTAAATATTTAGTTTTTTAACAAATCTGTTGTAAAAATAAATAAAAATGTTAAAGCTGAACCATATACAGTCCATCTAATTTACTTACCCTTGCACGTCATTATCATTAACAGACATCGAAGTTGACATAGTTATCAAAGTATAAAAAAATCCTGAATCAATTTTAAATCAAATAGGTCACATAATTATTGCAAAAGTGTATACAAGTGTATACAACAAAACAAATTAATATTTAATGTAAATAAATAGAAACAAAACAAGAGTTAAAAAATAATCTTGTTAAAAACAATTTGAGCCGCTTGTTTGCGTCGTATGAAGATGTAAAATGGAATACTTAAACAAAAACACTTTTTTTCATTACTTATTAACATTAGTCGACACTACAACTGTCAAATAAGTGTTACCAATTTATGCCATAATGTCACCTTCGTTCGATTACAGTTACAGTATGTTCCGAACAAATGTTCTTCATAAAAACGCTTTATAATGCATTTATACAAATTAAATGAAACATATTATTGTGTATTTCTTTAAGTTAACATTCATAGAAATCTTTAAATATTATTTCTACGCGTATATAATAAAATATGTCTAGTGGCTGTAATGCCTGTGTACTCGGCAAAGTGATTCTAAAAAAGAACACACCTACCGCCTAAATATTTCGTGTTGGTATCATGTGACCTCATGGGCTATGACGCGGATGACGTGCAACGCTAAGTAAATTAGATGAAGTATAATTAAAAGTCTGTACGATAAACTAGATAAGAGAAACATAGAGCAAAGAAAGTGAGAACTAGTTTTATATGGATCGACAAATAAGAAGATACCTGGAACGAAAAATAGGATTTTTAAAAAGTTAGATGGTAAAATTAGCTGCTTTAGAAATGACATAGCCACTAGAGATGCTTTATTCAGAATAACTGTGCTCCCGCAAAGAAATCTAGATATAAACTAAGATGTCTACACATTCTTCACTGATTTTGAAAAGGCCTTCGACAGGGTTCGACACGAAAAATTATTCAAGATTCTAAAAATAAAGAATACCCATGACTTCAGAATAATAATAAATTTATATTCGAGTCAGAAAGTCAAAATGAGAATCAAAGATCAACTGTCAGATGAGATAGATATTCTTATAGGGTCAAGACAGGGATGTATATTCTCACCGCTGCTATTTATTTAGTATTTAAATCACTAGCGCCAAATTTGTAAATATGATGAAAGTATTATGCAATAAAAATCTAAAGATAGAGCAAAGGATAAGGCTATTTGTCTGCTATGTTTTACAATGCTACTCTACGGCTCCGAGGCCTGGACACCAAAACAATCACAGAGTGCTACGTATATCGTAGATAGATATAGTTATTGACTCAACTCAAACAACTATTAGAACCCATCTTCCCGCTGCAAGTCGAAATCTTTAATGCAAACCTTCAGCTGTTATCAGGAACCTAAAGCAGAGAAAATCCCCACCAGCGCTAAATTCTACACATCAATTTCTCTCCTAAGTACTCTATGGGCAATATCTACGAGAGGATTCTGAAGGAAAGAATATTAGAACACCTAGAAACACATCACAACATACTCAACATTCAATTGTGATTCAGAACTCTCCACTCCACACATAATGCATTAATAGAAGCAGCAACCTTCACTTCTCTGGCAATTTATAACACAACATGCAAGCTATCGATGTTTTTTTAGATGTCTAGTAAGCATTTGATTAGGTCTGGCACGCTGGTCTAATCAAAAACTACACCAGGCCTTCCTGAGAATAATTCACTTCTACCTCTCTGCTCAGACTATCTGTATTAAAGTCGCTGATAAAGTCCACACTCTTCACTGCTCTAGAAGGAGTCCTACAAAGCTCAATACTAGCGCCTATTCTATATACAGTATATACCAGTAACCTCTCCTACTCCCCACAGGACCTTCACAGGGAAACGGTAGAAAACGCTCCATGTTTGAGATGGAAATTTTTCGTCTTTACTCATAGTCGAGTGGTGCAAGAAATGGAGACCAATACTGCGCAGAGTTAATAAAAATACGGGAGTCGTTCAAACTCTTAAAAAGAGAAAAGTTGAATATTTTGGTTATGTCAATACATGTACAATATACAGATTGCTACATTTGATTATAGAACGTAAACTTAAAGGTAAATGAGAAATAATGCGAACATTTTGGATGCAAAATCTGAAACAATGATTTAAAATAAGCCTTCGATATAAGACGGAATTTAAAAAAAAAAGAATACAGACTAATGGAAAAATAGATGGAGATGCATGCAGTGAACATAGGGCGAGATGGATGAAATGGAAAGAAGCGAGTGTTGTGTGACAGGAAGATTCTAGTGAAGTGAAAAGTCTATAAAAATGCCTTTAGACCATCTATGATTTGAATTTTTTGGCGGAAATGACGATGTTTAAGTGAATGAGTGGAGTGACAAAAAAAGATAAAACTGGAATATATTAGGACTATTAGGAGCAATCTAAAGGTGGTCCCAAGTAATATCAAAGTTCACCTGGATCGGGATAAAGGCATAGAAAATGATAAAATTTATAACTTTTTTTGTCCTAATTATAGTATTTCTGTTAGAATGCTTTTTCCTCCTAATATTTTGTTATTTATCTTCTCTTATACCTTTGTTTAGATCCATGATTTACTTATTTCTGTACTACAACAATATATCATGTGAAAATATGTCATTTGACGTATTTAAAGCAATTAATTAACCATTGAATAAAAACATTTTCTGAATAATTAATACTATTAGGTTTATTAACTATAATATCCCAAGAGAAGATTTAATAGTGTACTATAATAACAATCCAGTAAAAATGCATCCATAAATCGATGAGCAATTTCAATATTTTCATATCTATCAAATAAACGAATCTTAATCATTCTAAATTATACGGTTTTTGTGTTTGGTTATTTGTCAATTTCCACTACCGACTCCATTTTACAATACGCTATTGATGCCGCTGCTACTATTGTGTTTCTTCATTGATTTCGACAGTTATTCGGTTTCTGCGGTGCCGCCTATTCAAGTTTAATTTCATGGAAATATTCGCTTTTTTACGCTTTAGACTGTGCCAATAATAAATAAAATTTAAATCAACTAACATCCCAGATACGGAAAAGTTAGTCAATTGCAAAATCTAATTTATAATTTCTCACCAGTTTGACTGAAAACTTTAATTTTGAAATATTTAAATAAGAGAAGAGGACAAAAAATTAAGGAAGTGAAATATTTCTTTCGGAATAGTTGTAAAGTATCAGAAAGTTAAGAAGTATAATTTTTTTTGTAAAATTCTTTTTTTTTTTTTCAATAGGCTTTTCTTATTTGCTATTGGAGGTCTAGCTGGTTAGTGAGTATCTCTACGAGATTTCTATTCTCTTTGGAGTTAAAAATTCAGTCATATATACCATATGTGAGTAAACTATGCGGAATATACATTTATTAGTTTTTTGGTATGTATTGAGCATAATGTAAAATATAATTATTTAAATCTTATGGATATATAGTCCATGACACACAGCCCAGGCACATCATCACCCCGCCCAACTCAATTCAGTTATCAACACTCTTATTTCCTGTTCCATAAGACTTAGTGACAATAATCTAGGTCATTCGAAATCAATTCAATAAGGCGAACACTCTCACAAAACGGCTACCACAAAACCCAAATCAATAGGAACATTCAAAAACACCTAAACTCCACTCCATCCAAAAAAGAAACCTTGCCGCCGGATTAACCGAAAATCTTTCTACCTTTTATTAAAGGTTTCATTGACAAAATCAGTAGAACTCTTATCCCTCTAAACATCAAAACGATTTTCACTACTCACTCCAAGTTGTCCAATCTTGTCAGATCCGTAAAAGACCAAATCACCAATGAAGACCATGGTGTTCCAGTTGCCCACATACATACATAGGATAGACAAACTGACGAATCCATAACCGTATTTATGAACATTCTTTATCAGTTAAATATTTCGATACTACTTCAGCCCTAGCCCAACATCATATTTTCATTGATTTTAAACGAACTTATGATAACGTCAATCACTATTTAACGAAATAAAATTTATTTTCTTTCTTTTGATGATTATAAAATTAGTAAAACGAAGACAAAAATAAATGTATCAACATCTATGACATTCAACGATGAACTGTAAGTAACGTGTAACGATCATAATCTGTAAGCAAAAACCGACAATTGCTACCCTTGCTACTTTGATAACGTAAGTCGCCGTCATAGACGAAACATCAGGAAGAGACAAGGTGCGAAAATACCATTACGAACTTTATTACCTCTTTAAATCTTTATTAACGAATTGTCGTTCGACATAACACTAGCTTACTGCCTTAAAACAAAGTTGTACATACTTGCAGTTACCATTAACACTGTTCTTATTTCCAGTCATTACGGTTGGCATTAACGGAAATTATCATTACCGGTCAAATTACAATTTCTTCTAAAATTACCTGGATAATTGTTTCCTCCGGAGACACATTGTTCACCTCATGAATTTTATTAATAACCATAATGATGCTACTGAAACGGGTTTGAATATTACTTAAATTAAAGAAGACGGGTTCCACAGAATTAATTAGAAAGGTGTCGTTTGTAGAAGAAGGACAAAATGAAGAATCTTTCGTTGGTCAATATAGGCGAATAATTTAAAAATTGTTATTACAATTATAGGCAAAGATTTTGGTTTATTTAGTACTCTATTTTGTTAGAACCTACCTGTTTCACAAAGACACTGGTTAAAATTGGTTATATTTTTGTATTAGTTGCTAATTCTAGTATGACACTTTAGTCCATAGTTTTAACCCTTAGTGGTTGATGTGGTAGATAAAAAAAAGTTTTTTTTTAATAATTGTTTTACACTTAATCAGTTTAATTAAACGTTTACTCACAGTGAAGCATTAAATTGTGCATTTAGTCTGAAGATTGGTCCGATATCGTAAGATCGTCTTTTGAGGTTATTGATGTCTGCTTCCAGTAGAAACAATTGTGGTGTATATTCACTGGATTTGGGTCGTGATGAGAAACAAATTATTGCCAGTAACAGCTTTAGAACTAAATTTCACTTGGTAGAAAGATGGTGTGGATCGTCGACTCTGAGACGAGAGCTGTTGTGTTGCAAAAACGGTTACCAATGTTTTTTGTACTACATGTTCGGATGCATTTAAAAGGGCTCCAACATTTGTTCGAAAATAATTAAGTTGAAAGAAGAAATATATAATTATTTTAGTCGAAAGTAACTTAAAAAAAAGCAAAATGGATGGTGAATTAAAGTGATAAGGTTTTATCAAAATTTTGAATAAAATCCTTTATAAAAAGGTATATAAAAAACCCAGTTGGGCTATGTTGAATTGATAAAACGTTTTCGGAATAAGTATTCCATCATCAGTGTCCTAAAATAGTATTTAACCACTTAATTAAAAAGAACATGAAATAATTTAAGTTTTGACTAAGGTTAATGTAAAATGTGGTTAATACTTACTAGTTAATACATGGATGTAGCCACTAAATATGTGGGTAAAAACCCTTTAAAAAACTATTAAATGAAATTTAGTTTACATTATGTCTAATTTACAGTTGAGATGTTAAAGTTACCGTTGGATTGGTAACATGGCGACATATGACTCTACATTAAGTTGCAAGTCCTGAGACGGTATGTCTACGAGGACTTTGTCAAAGCAACTGATTGAAATGACAATCTTGGCAGGATATGACGGAAGTTATGACAGAGCAGTCAGTGTAACTGTATATGTCTATTTAAGACAGAAGCCAACGTTGTTTAAAATTGTGAAGGTTGAAATAAAATAAAATTATAACAGTATCAACCATCAATGTTATTCTTATAAATTATATATGTGAAATGAAATTGTGGTGAGAAAATTATGTGATTGTAGTTAGGCAACCAACTATACAGTGTCAAGTGGTGTGATGAAAAGATTCTAATATAAGGCCCTTTATGTTTTAATAACATTTGGTACCTGGAAAATGGAAACTAGACACAGGTGGAAAGTTGGGTTCTTGAAAAAGTATAGGAAGTATAATTTTCACATATTAAATATATCAAAATATAATACCATGAACAGCAAACAACTATTTTCAAAAATCAAAGACCCAGTACCAACCTTATATAAAAGTAATGTCGTTTATGAAATACCGTGTTTAGGATGTCAAAATAGCTATATTGGTCAAACATCACAATGGCTAAAACAACGCATCATACAACATAAAAGTGATTGCCGCTTGAGAAAAAATACTTGCGCAGTGGTTGAGCACTATGAAAACACTGGTCATATGCTAGACTATAACAAAGCTCACATTTTGGCACAGAATGATAACTACAAAAGTAGATTATTTCTTGAGATGTATTACATTAACAAAAATAAAAACACTTTAAATTATAAAACGGACACTGGACAGTTAAGTAACATATATTGTAACATATTGAACAAAATTTATAAATATTCAAAATAGCCAACATTCATCTTAATAACAACTAACCTTAATAATTCATCAAAGAAATATTATTCTTCTAACTTTTCTTTTATTGTTATTTTTATTTTTACATTTGAAATCATTTTAATTTTTTATCGTATAGCTGTAACGAACGTGCTTAAGACAATTTAATCTTGACATTCAATATTTCAAATACTTCAATGTCATTTTTTAATTGCAAAATCTTTTAAATTCTGTAAGTGTTTTAAAATGTATTTGTACGCCATTTTTTGTAATGTTCAAATTGTTTTAGTTTACTCCTGAAGAAGCTGTTAAATAAATGGCGAAATATTGAGTAATTAAGAAAAAAAGAATTAAGAAAAAAGAAAGAAGGAAGTATATCTACAGTTATTACAACAGGGAGACGAACGTACAAAACAACAATATAAAAACTTGAATAAAGAAGTCAAACGAGAAGTGGTTAAAAAGAAAAATAGTACATGGGAACAAAAATGCCATTACCTAGACAACCATATAGGAGGGACAAAGAGCTCTGAAGCCTGGAGAACTATAAAAACGATGAGAACAACGACAAAAAACCAAGTCATAATAAATAGAATACCAGAGAACACATGGGTAGAGCATTTTGAGAACTTATTAACAGAGAGAAGAGAAAGGTTTAAACAGACAAATGAACAAGTGGAAGTAAAAGGAAGAATCGAAATATCAATAGAACAAGTGAATGAAGCAGTTAAGGGAATGAAATTAAAAAAATCTCCAGGCCCAGGCGGAATACATCCAGAGTTGATTAGATATGGATCATCAAAACTGTTTGAGATGATCCGAAAATTATTCGAAAGATGCTTAAACGGAGAAGAAGTTCCAGAAGAATGGAGACAATCGTATATCTCTCCAATACACAAGAAAGGCACAAAGATGGATCCTAAAAACTATAGAGGGATCGCAGTGATTGCTACTATAGGCCGACTATACTCAAAAGTACTACGAAACCTGATAGAAAATGATATCAAAGACAAACAACCCGAAGAACAAGCGGGATTTAGGGCCGGACGCTCCACTATGGATAATATCTTCACGTTAAAAATTGCAATGGAAAAACGAGTGCAGAGAAATAGAGAAACTCATATAGCTTTAATAGATTTGGAAAAAGCATATGAAAGTGTACCGATCTCCCAATTATGGATAGAAATGGGTAACTTGAAAATAAACCCAATTCTTATTAACGCCACTCAAAAATATTACGAACAAAACTTTGCGAGAATTAAAATGGGACAAGAAATCACCTCTCCTTTTCAAACAACAAAAGGACTACGACAAGGCTGCTGTCTGTCACCCACCTTATTTAAAATCTATTTGGACAGATCCTTAGTGAAATGGGTAAAAAAATGTAGAAACATGGGAATAACGGTGGAAGAAAACAAGCTATATACACTTTTCTTTGCGGATGACCGGGTAGTAATTGCCGAAGACAGCTACGATCTTAGCTATATGGTAAGAAAACTGCAAGAAGAATATGTGGTGGCAGGTCTAAACATGAATATGACAAAATGTGAATATCTCTCAGTGGGAACAGATGAAATATGTGAACTAGTCTTGGAAGACGACAAAATCAAAGGCGTGCAATCCTGCAAATATTTGGGGGTCATTTTCAACAAGAAGGGAAATAGCGCAGATGAAATCAGGGAAAAAATAAACAAGGGCAGAGCAGCGACCCGTGCCTTAAACTCTCTTCTCTGGCAAAAAACAATTCGACGAGAAACCAAAAAACACATTTACGGTAGTATAGTTCAAAGTATTACACTTTACGGTTCGGAAGTATGGGACGTCACCAAAGCTAATAAAAACAAACTTATGACGACAGAAATGGATTATCTGAGACGAAGCTGCGGTAGATCGAAACTGGAGAGAGTTAGAAACGAACAAATAAGAAACGAAATGAAAATGGAGAGAAATATCAATGATGACATAGAAAGAAAACAATTAATCTGGTTCGGACATGTTAAAAGAATGCCAGAGTACAGATGGCCTAGGAGAGTACTGGAATGGATCCCTCCTGAAAGAAGAAAGAGAGGACGACCACGGAGAAGTTGGCGCAACGATATTGATGAAGCAATGGCGGCAAGAGACTTAGAAGAGGCAACTGCATATGACAGAAAAAGATGGAAATTGGGGGCGGAGAAGCGGCGACAGCCATAATAAATCCGTTATTATATATTATATATACGAAAAAAAGAAAGATTTTTATTACAGACCACTTTACCCGATAATTGAACGTATTTATAAATTATTTTTTGGTCGAAATAATCATTTCTAATATATATATATATATATATATATATATATATATATATATATATATATATATATATATATGCTTTTTACTTAAATTATTACTTAAATTACTTAAATTTCTGTTAATATTTTTAAGTTTGCTATTCTTTATTTAGTTTTTTTTAAGATTATTATTTCTGTCTTAGATTGTGATTCGTGGGGCCTAACTGATTTTTTTCTTTATTGTATTTTACTGCTACCATTAATAAATAAATAAATGAATAAATCAGTGTTTAATTTTGGACAAATATCAGCTAATGTTTGTTTATACATATCAAGATGAATAAAGCATTTTTGATACTATTGTGTATTTCCTGGCTTTAGTGTTTTAAGTTTTGTGGTAAGTCTTTGTTAGTTAGTAAATAGTTGAAGTCGGTTTCTAAAAAACAAAACCCGAAACAAAACATAACTGTTAACCTTTTCGTTACTAGCTCTGTAAAGATAAAAATATAATGAAACACCTGGTAGTTTAACTGCATTCAAGCACCGATCTCTTCATTTACCAGCGAACCATTGTAAACAAGTTATGGCAATAAAGACAAAATACCGAAGTATGTAGGTTAATACAAATGTTAATTTTTTGATTTCATTAACACGCCGATGAATGACTCATAAATTTTCGTACATTACATAACTGTAAATATAACCTCAGATCGCATAAGAACGCTTTCAATATGTTTCTTAAGCAGTTAAAGTCCCTAGTAAATTACATGGACTGGATAATATGTTTTATCGATAATAAAAGAAACATACGAATACGTCGAACTTACTCTGTGCTTACTCTTAAACAGTTAATGTAATTTTGACTCGAATAATTCCAGTCGTTTTACGGTCTAGAAAAATATAAATCAATCATTGCTAACCCAGACTTTTTAGCACGTGTTTAAATATAGATTATTGGCATTTCATTTGGTTTCATATTTTATGTTAGCAAAACTGAGTAATTAAATTTTGTACTGCATGATAGTTTTAAAAACTGTAAATAACGTCTGACTTTTTGTTGAAATTTCAGGTCGTTATTTAATATATTTTATATTAAGTAGTTTTTTAGTCTAATAAAAAACCTTAATCATACAGGCTAATCCTTTGGTCGACATATTCTAGTCTTTGTTAAAATCTTTCAAATATTTCACTTTTTCAAAGTTTAGTCATGATCATTTTTAATTTAATTTACGCAACCAGTGTTTGTAATGTAATATTTTGCGTGTCCCAGGAAATCACTTCATCGACATTTACCATTGCTGGCTCATCATTTTCACCGCTACCCTCTATAAACTATCGCCATTCATTTGGGTAGTGATTTTTTATATTATCACTTGGTACCATTATATATCAAATTGAATACTTTTGGCAAATCCT
Organism: Diabrotica undecimpunctata; assembly: GCF_040954645.1. Classification (NCBI taxonomy): domain Eukaryota; kingdom Metazoa; phylum Arthropoda; class Insecta; order Coleoptera; family Chrysomelidae; genus Diabrotica; species Diabrotica undecimpunctata. The sequence continues at coordinate 207,967,156 of NC_092803.1, read as the reverse complement.
TATCCCTTAATTTGCACCAGGAAGTAAAGTAGTGGAAGCTTAAGGAAAACGATTCAGTAAATAACTGGTGTGAAGCCAACAGAAAAGATATGGTAGTAGGAAAGGAAGTGCTAGAAAAGACACCTGGAAAAGGGCCTCCTGAGGACAAAGAAACTTGGTGATGAAATACTGAAGTATAGAAGAATATTAGGCAGAATAAAAAGCCAGAAAGAGGTGTGAGTAGTCTAAAAGAGAGAATTATGAGGATAATAAGTAACCAAGACGGGATGAAAAGGTTATGCAGTATTGTTAAGCAAGAAACAAGTCATCAAAGGACTTTCCTGACGTGAGCTTAGCAGAGTGCGGACGGAAAAGTGTTAAGATGCGATGTTAAATTAGAGTAAAGATGGTATGAGTTGCTAAATGAAGAACACCAGTGAAGAGACGGAGGGTGCGATAATCCAAATGAGAATGTAATACAAGGAATATCAAAAAATGAAGTTGTCAATGCAGGATGAAGAATGTTATAAAATCGTACGATTTGATATGGTACCTGTGAAGGTTTAGAAGGGTCTAGAAGAGAAAGGGATTGACTCTTTGTGACAAATTATGAATAGGATATTTGAAGAAGAAAGGATGCACAATGCATTAAGGGAGAGCGTGATGGTATCACTGTATCAAGATAAAGGGGACATTCAGGACTGTAATAACTACAGAGGGATAAAGTTAATGTCGTACAGAATAAAAATTTAGGAGAAAACTATAGGGCAAAGGTAAAAGAGGGAGACATCGATAGGAGAAAACTTTACGTTTATACCAAGAAGGAAGAGATCGGATGCCTTATTTGTTTTAAAACAGTTTAAGAAAAGCGGCAAGAAGAAAAGAGCTACATTTGATATTTATAGATCTCTAGAAGAAGTACGACACAATTCCTAGATAAGAGCTACGGAGATTATAGATGATGATAAAAATGGGTTCTTGAGAATTATCTGAGAGTTGTGTAGGACTTGTATCAGGTTCCTACTTATTTATTCTTGTTATGGATACACTGATAGAGAAACTAAGGGAGGGAATACCTTGGTCAATGTTATTTGCGAATGATATCGTGTTAGTGGAGGAACATTAAACAAAGAATTGTTAGAGAAGTTGGAGAGCTATAAAAAAGTGAGGACTTAAAGTTAGCAAGTCAAAAACTGAGTACCTGTGGTTAGGAGGAATAGCATTGGGGACATCGAATTGCCTATTTTAATGGTATTGAAATATATTTTAATGGTATTTGTATTATTTTTATTTTCGTGTAAAGTTCGTAAAATAAAGTATTTTCCTTAATACATTTTATTGTTTATAAAAAATGTTACGGTATGTTTATTATTTTAATAATCTTTTTTGATACATTGGCTGTCATATCGATTCTACCGGAAATTGAAAGGTATAATTTTAAAATTGAAACAAAGCCCACAAAACGATTCATAAAGCAAGAACAATTTTGTCTACGTTTCATTGACCCGTACATCAATCATTTTTCAACATTGTTCGGTTATTATTTAAAGATTTTATTGGATACGACGAAAATTGTAATTATTAAACCAAAAGTTCAATGTCATTAACGGAACCAACAACTGTGGTATCGCTTTCGTACGCAACAAAAAACAAAACTGGCAGTAATGTTAATGATAATTATATTATAAATAATTTATTACTAGAACATAGCGTGCTTGAGATCAAAAGGATCGTGCAAAAGCGTTTAGGTTTTGCATTAATCTTTATTTAAAAACGTTATTAGATCTATTAGCGATGTAAGAAACTATTCAGGTGATTCAATTTGAGCAATATGCAGAATAATTTGTTTTTCTTTATCGATGTTTTTCTACGTTCCCAATTAAGTGTTTTTACTCTTCCAAATTATATTACAGGAAGTTCCACATTAAAGAAAGGACAGATTAGCAAATATAGTTCGCACATATCGTGCCCTCTACATACTCAAATCCTTTCCCAAATAGGTGTTTAGATGTCACATGTTCGGCAAGCAAGATTATGTGTAGATTGTTGTTTATTATTGTAAATTCTTTTTCTTCGTCCTCGGCTTTTCCCTTTTTAGTGGTCGCTCTTCCTTACTCTTTTTCGGCACTCGTTTCTCTCCACCGTGTCTTCTTCATTTAAACATTTCTTCACACATAATTCTCATTTCTGTCCAAATAATTGCAGTCTTTGTTGGTGAACCTTCTTCGAGACTCTAGTCACTCCAGCTCTTTTCCTAATTACGTATTTCCTGATCTTGTCGCTTTTAGTCTTACCCAACACTACCGTAACATTTTCAATTCAGCTTCCTACCTACCTTTTTTTATAAACCCTCTTTACAGGTCACATTTCACCGCCCTACACTAACGGAGGCCTCACCACACTCGTGTACATTTTTACTTTTAGCACTTCATTTTTCGATCACAAAGTACTCTGCTCACAGTTAAACCAACCAGCCTGTATCCTGTGGGCAATTTCTTGATCTAGTGTCTCATTTTCAATTTTGTAGGAGCCAAGATATTTAAATTTTCATACCCGTCATCGTTTTTCCTCAAGCAATTCGATGTCCACAACTATTCTTGTTACTTGGTAATAAAATTTTTCAAATAATTTAATTTGATTTGACTCATTTGTAATTACAATTCAGGAATAGAGTAGATACAGCACTTATGGCCACTTTAGGAACTTTTTTTTATTATTTTTCTATTGAGAAACATGTAAGATTGGAATAAAATCTTTACGCTTAATGCCATTTTTACTTTTAAATCAGCTCTACTAGGAGATCAACTGATCATAAAGATTCAATTCATAAAGAACATATTATAACGTTTTATATTTTGAACCACAAAAATCACTGCTTTTGGTCATCTGTTTCTACATTTGGCCGTACAGTTTCCCCATTTTTGGCCACCCAAAAACTAGTTAAGAATAGAGATACAAGTTGATATGAATATGCTTAAATATTTATTGAGCTACAAAATAAGTAAAAGAAAATAAATTTCTGCTAACACAAATGAGTAAAAAGCATTGAAAAAGTTTGTAAATAGTGTGTATGAATTCATATTTTTTCATAAATGTCCAGTTTACCTGGGAAAATAGTCCCAGAATAAAATTTCTTCCTTTCTCCTGGATAATAGGTCGGCAGTTTTCCCAAAATGTCGCCTTTATCTATACTGCAAATGTCATTTTCCATAGAACAAAACACAGTTTTTTTTTAAACACTCTTGAAACATTTTATCTCATACTCTTCTAATTAAAGAATATCTATAATTTTGCAACATATTTATATGTTATCGTCGATCTTTTACTAGGTTGCCTAAATCTGGCAAGCTCAAAGTGTCTCAATTTGAGATCATCGGTATCGAACATTTCAAACTTTTCTTGCTATAGTTCGTCTCCACCACTACCTGTACTATCCTGTTCTTCTGAAGAAAAGGCTGAATCTAGATCTTGTTTTTTAGGTTTCGTCGTTTTAAGTTTTCTTTTCTTTAGTTCCATTTAGTCGACTTTTTTTGTGCCTTCGTGGCCAGCCTGCTCCGTTGACGGTTCAGTAGATGACACCGCTCAAGCTGAGAGAACAAGAAATGCGCATAAGTCACCTTACTAAACAAAAAAAAATTGGGCACCTGAATGAGAAAACCTTTGCATGGGCGACATTTCAATGAAGTCAGCCAAGATTATGTCGACAATACAGCGTCGAACTAGTTTGACATCAGGAAAGGTGTTTACCGAGACTGAGGGCTTTCTACTTGCCATTTTGGATCAGATCATTTCAACTAAGAATTACCTGAAATATATTGTCAAAGAACCACAGGTCCAAAATGACAAATGCCAATATGGATATCAAGCCCAAGAAACCATTCAACATTTTAAGGAGGTTGCCAGAAGTTTGTCGAAACTGATTATAAAGAACGCAATGACTCAGTAGGAAATATTCTTCACCAAGAACTAGCTAGCGAACTGGGACTTCTCCAAAACGACTATCTACCTTATTATCAATGCGTCCCTAAGAGAATGCTTGAAAACTATAAACTTTACTGGGACCACACTGTGCTTACAGACCAACCAGACCGGATCTCATACTAGTTAATAAATTTATTAAGTAAACAACACTAATTGATGTAGCGATACCTAACAATAACAACTTACGTGTTAAATACAACGAAAAAATCACCAAGTACAGAGATCTGGAAATATATATATATATATATATATATATATATATATATATATATATATATATATATATATATATACAAGTATATCTATATTTATCTAATACAATCAGTTTATAAAGTTCTTCGCCGTTTTCTGATTTCTAGTTTCCATTCCATAGTTGTGACTGGCTGAGCAATTGCCAATGCTAATAATAAAAAAGTGTGTAATAAAACTTAAAATTTTTTAAATACCTTTTAATAACACGTTAAAAAGTGGTAATGTGGTCAAGAGTAGCTATTTATAACACTTCATACAAGTCATAAAAGCCGGGTACTAACTCAACGAGTACTTTGTAACAAATACGCCCATAAATAAACACTAAGTTGGGGCATAATTTAATTCAAGAGTGTCTACAATAATCCTCAAGAATTTATTTAACAATCCGAACACAAACACTCTCATTTTTGTTGTCGAAGAGCGACGAGAATATTAATAAAGCAATCGGACAGAAGTGATGCCGATAAAAAGTTTTTGTTAAAGCTAAGTTTATGCCAATAGCGCCGCTAAATCAAATAAAAAACGTTGACTGACGGGTGTTACTGCAGATTATACAAATAATTAAAATTATGAATGGTAAGTACGTCCGTGAAATATGTGTATACTTTAAATAAACTTATGAATATAAATTGGAAACAATAATTATTATAAAAAGGTGTTATTAGTTTTTTGTCAAATAATTACTTAACTTTTTATTACTAATTTTTATTATTTCCCACCAGATTTGCAATGTGCATAAAAGAATTCTTCTCTTCTTTATGGTGTTATGTTGAATATGTTGATCATATTCAACCTCTTTCGGAGGTTGAATATGATCAAGGCAATTAAAACTCTGTTTACAACTCAACCGTTCGAGTTCGGTTGTAGTGCAACCAACTTACTTCCTTAAGTTTCTAAGTTTCTCGCGCAGCACACTCTTTTGCGGTCTAGATTCTTGTCCTTCTATTTTGCAACGCGTCAAAAATCCGGTGATTACAGCCTGTCAAATTTTCGTTATTTTATAATAAAATAACGAAAACTTATATCACCCTCTTCATATATTTTTATACACATAAATATCTTTCCAAGAAAATATTTTATGAGAAAATGGTTGTCTGATCTCGCGTCTTTTACAATATTTCTCCATTCTCTCCTATTTTTGCTTATGGTTTTATAATCTCTAACTCCCATCTTATTAAGGTCCGCAATTATCTGGTTCTCCCATCTTGTCTTCGGACTTCTTCGTGGTCTGATGATTATGGTGTATCCATTTAATGATTTTTTTAATAACTGCTTCTAGATTTCTCCTTCCCCTGTGTCGCAGATATCCCATCCATCCAAGTTTCTGTGCCTTGATAAATCTGACGATGTATTCTCCTTTCAAAAGTTCTCTTACTTCATAGTTCATTAGTTTTCTAAATTCATTATTACCTAAGTCTAGTGGGCCTGCTATTCTCCGAATGATTTTCCTCTCTAAGATCCTCAATCTTTCTGTGTCAGGCATTACTTTAGCACCATATGTGATTACTGGTCGAATTGCCACTCTGTGAATTTTCAGTTAAGTAATCTGAGTAAGCTTCTTATGTTTGAGGAAGTTGTTGTATTTCCAGTAAGTTCTGTTTCCTGACAGATGTGTTTTATTGATTACTATGCTTCTTTTAGTTCCATGAACGTAGACTCGAAAATATTTAAAGTGGTCTACCACTCTAAACCCCTCTTGTATGCTTCCTTGAACAACTTCGCAAAATCTCCTTTAAACTGTTTAGATTTCTACTAATCAGTGCTATCAGCTTGTTGTCTCATTTATATAAGCTCTTTATAACAGACTGGAACCTAAGCTGGATTTTCACCAACCATTAGAGCAGGCCGGATTTAGGAGTGGCTTTGAAACGAATGACCACCTACACAGTAGCGCACCTAGAATTTACCTTTGGGGGGGGGGGGTTTGGTTGGTCACGGAATTTTTTTATGATGTTACCTCCATTTTTAGTCCTTAAAATGTGTGAGTAACAGCATCGGAATAGGGTCTGGGGGGGGGGGGTTAACCCCTAAAAACCCCCTGGATGCGCCACTGCACCTGCAAGTAATAAAATCCCTAATAGAGAAAGTTACAGAATACAACAAGCATCATCATCATCATTGGCTTTTACAACTCTTCGTGAATTTTTGCCGCGTTTACTATTGCCTTCCATTGATTCCGATCCTGTGCTATTATTTCCCATGGCCTTACTTCCATCTTCTCCAGGTCTTCCCTGACTGTGTCTTTCCACCTTTTTCTAGGCCTTCCTGTCGATCTTCTACCATCTGGTCTTTCCCAAAACACATTGCTAATCAGTCTGTCATCACTCCGTACCACCTGGCCTGCCCATCTTAATCTATTGGCTTTTATGTATCTTACGATGTTTCCTTTTCCGAAGAGAGTCTCTATTTCATTGTTGTATCTGTTCCTCCATTCATTTGTCACGCTGTCCCTGCAAGGACCATATATAATTCGCAGGATTTTGCGTTCCCATACGCAGAATACAACAAGCCATTGATATTAATATTTGTAGACTTTGAGAAAGCGTTTGACAGTCCAGCATAGCTCCATATTAAGAGCTCTTACAGAGTGCATTATTGATCATAGATACACAACTCTTCTTCGGAATATATATATATATATATATATATATATATATATATATATATATATATATATATATATATATATATAATAGTGCCTCAGCTGCAGTTAGAATGTATTATGGCAACATTTCCCTTCAAAGGGGTATTAGGCAAGAAGATCCCATCTCTCCTAAGCTATTTACCGCTTTGTTTTTACCGCTTTACCGCAGAGTGATATGAAAAACAATAATTGGGAGAATATTGGAGTCAACATAACTGGAGAATTTCTGAACAACTTGAGATTTGCAGACGATATTTATAGTCCTTATTGCAGACCGGGTAGATCATGCCTGCCAGCTTCTTCAAGACCTTCAGAGCTCGTGCACACGAGTTGGACTTTAAATTAATTTTTTCAAAACACAATATATGACCAACCTAGTACTGGCAAAAAACATCTGAACTAACGGCATTTACCTAGTGCTGTTTCCTGTTCATTCTGCTTTATATCGATCTTTGCGTTAAAGTCGCTGCATATAATCGTGTAGTGTGTTGGTGTTTATTTCAGTGCCGTTAAGATATCATCGTAGAATTCTTCATTCTGCTCATCCGCATGGTCCGTTGTTGGAGCATATACTTAAATAATCTTTATTTTATACATTCGGTTTAGCTTTACGATTAAATAGGCTACTCTTATGGATATGCTTACTATGTTGTCTGCAAGTCTTTTGTGTGCAAAGAAACCGACTCCCCCGATTGATTTGGTTTCACTACCTATACTATATAAAGCTCTGATTTTAGTGTTGCTGGGTTTTTTCGATGTCGCCTTACTTCACTGACTCCAATGATATCCCATTTTACTTTTGACATTTTGATTTTCATTTCGGTGATATTTTCTTCTGTTATGACATTGTAGGTACAGATAAAGATTGTTAAAGGTTTTTTCGTCTTTCGCGTCGTCAGTTTTTTGCCCCCCCCCCAAAATCCTTGGAATTTACTTATGTATATGACTTGTGAAAGTATTTTTGTATTATGATTTAAAATAAACTCTCTATCTATCTATCCACTTTTTTAATATAATTATAGTTTGCACCAGTTAACGTTTTTAATAAATTTAAATTTTTATTAAATTTTTAATAAATCGTCAGTAACCTAAAGAAAAACATAATTTGAGTTCTTTCGTCTTTTGTTTTTTTGTGTATTTCAATCTTATCAATACATGCGTAAAGTTTTCAATCAATCACCGAAGGACGTAAAAATTTATGACTGAAATTTTGCCAACGCAGATCGTAAATCAGCGCACCATTTTAATTGCTAATTTTGTCATCATAAAGGTGCTTTAATGTCTAACACATGCCAGGACTGTTTCCTCCCACTTTCAAAGCCAGATTAATTTCACAACTTTATTGCTCTAGGAAGGTTTATAGTCAGCGTTAAAGTATTAATTATAGTCTTTAAGAATAACATTCCTCTTGTAGTAAAACAACTTGTCTTAATCTGAAATACTTACTCGACGATTAGAACACTTTACGTACTGTAAGTCCCGGAATCAATAAGACAATACATTTTAAGCACAATTCGGTCTTATTTATTAATTTAGCCTGTCTTCATTTCAGAGCTTCTTTCTTTAGCAACTCGGGTTTTACTGGAAGTCAAATTAGTTTCCTCAGTGTTTCTACGATTTCTTATCGACAAAAAATCCTAAAATAAGGATTTTTTCCTCCATACAATGGTTTTATCTCATATCAAGTTCCCATTGCTTTTACCGGAAGTAGAATTTACGCCTATGTATATTTTAACGGAAAATGCACCGATCTATCATTAATTTTAAACTACTTATCTTTTTGGATAACGATTTATTATACGACTAAAAGTTTATTTGGGGTTTATAAACAGCCAATCCCCAAATAAAACCTCTGAGTCTACAGCCATACGATATTTCGTTTATAGAAATATAATAATTTGTGTTGAAAAATTTTTTACAAGCAAACATTAAATTTTTGTACAAAATAATCCTACAAGTCCTTACAGAGGAGAGTATACCGTAGGGAATGCAGCAATAATTTGTAGAATGTTGTGAGCTACCAAAATTAATGTATATCCGCCTAATATCTATAATGCAGTTCCTTAAACAAATTACGAGGTATTAGGGCTCGTTAGTAATTAATGGAGTGCAATTGCCCACGATATAAGGCAAGGATAGGTCTACATGAATTCGAAGTGAAAAGCCATTATCGTGGTAAGCTGTGGTTGGATTTATGAGTGTGTATCTAAGTGGATTTAAAAATTATAGTTACGTTTATAACTGCAAAGGCAGACATTGCTTTTCATTCTTTATATTTGTTTAGATACATTTTTAATAGTTTTGAGTTTTTAATAATTTGTTTTTTTTTTATATTATACACTAAAATAAAATAAATTAAAAATCCGTATAAGAAGTCTATAAGAAAATTTTAGAAATTATTCGTGGACCTACTTCTTCTTCTTCTTCTTTGACCATTGTTTGATTTCCATGCACCAGACGATATTTCTACTCCTTTAAAATCACATACGTATTCAACAGAATATCCATGGTTTATTTTTTTTTGCAGAATCTCCCGACGACAATTTACAGTTTGGAATGCGATTACGCCTTACTGTACTTAATCAATGCTGTCGCCTATTGGCTAAATATTGCAATAATGTCAAAGACGTACAATAATTGTCACAGTAGATAACAAAATTTTGAGCATCAGAAATAATTCCTGATATTCTTTTAAGCACGTTAGCGCTTGCTCCTAGGTCAGGCTCTGGAGGTTCTTCTAAGACTGTTAACGTTGTATTGTGTTCAGTACCAGTGTAGATTTCAAAATTATATGAAACGAAAAACCATTAACACCACATAAAATAAAAAGTTTGCAACCCCACTTACAAGGTTCTACAGGCATGTACTGCTTCATATAGTGCCTGGCTTTGAAAGCACGTATCTGTTCATCTACAGAAAGCTTTTCAGCTAATGAAATGCTTAAAAATTTATTATTAGTAGTTAACTATTTGTCGTAATGTATGTAGCTGATTTCGATCTGGATTGTTTTGATTCAATTTGGTATTGTCGTTGAAGTTGTCGATCTCCAAATCCCTCCTACTGGCCCATTGACCTGGAAATCCCTAAAATCGCTACAAACGCGTGTATAAAAATTTCAGGTCAGGCACGTCAGTCCTTAACTTGCTTTGCTAGAGTTATCTACATTTTGGGAGCCCTCTTGCTAGGTCTCTTCTCCTATCTTCTACCTTAAGACTCTGGGGCTGGTTTTACTTATACTAAAATTGGTGTTTTAGTTAATTAGTTAGCTAATTAGTTAAATATTTAGCTAATAATAAAGAAATAGCTAGTATTTTTTAAGGCTAGCTACACCAAACCTTTCAGTTCAAAATAATTCATAGCCAAGATGGAGTTAGCAGAGGATTCTTCACCTGCGATGGTCGAAGCCCTCTGCAGAGCACTGAGAACTTCCCTTATAAATTTGTTAACATTTTCTTCTTGCTAACAAATTCAAATATTTTTTCTCTCATGACGTTGTTTATTTAAAGATACTTTATTTACTATTGATTGAGACCAATAACTGCAGCAATCGGGAATTTGTAACAATTACATATAGGTGCAGATATCTAAATACTGCTTTATATCTACATCAATTAGTCCAGCTGATTTATTTGGATTTATTTGTGTTGAATATAGATTAGATTCAAAAACTTTTTTGTCTATTGGTGATCAAAAAAGTAATTGAAGAAAGCAAAAGGTGTGTTCAACTCCAAAAAGATTATTGGAAAGTTTATTATTTCCGTTGAAGTCCCATCAATAATTAAATTTTTTCCATACTATATTCCTCTTTTGCATCGTAAGAGACTTATGACAGGCATCAGTATTCTTTAAAAAAGATTTCAGCTGATGTTTAGGATGGTCGTCGTTGACAACAATTCCTACTTCAAATTCATTGGGCAAAATCCTCAATGTTCACCCATTATTTTCTGAGTTTGCAAACTCAGGACTTTCTTCAGATTCACTTATTTCTAAATCATCATCACTATTTAAAAAATTAGCTGGTATTTCTTTTAATTACCTATCAGTTGAAGGTCTACTGGGAGTCATAATTACCATGCAAAAAACGCTATGTATCGGATCTGATACAACCGTAATAATCATGGAATTTTGTCGACAATAGAGTAACTTCAAAGTAAATAATAAAATATATCTTGCTCTTACCTGCAGATTTGACATAAACTTTGATCCAAAGCAGAATTACATGAACAAATGGCTAAAAACATTGAAAATCTAATAACACTTTTGATACGTCTGCATACTCGTAAAGTCGAGTGACAGTAACGGAAGTAGAACGAGGCGAAGCGAAGTCGCATGAAGTACCTGTCTACATTCTCGTACTCGCTGAACTTCGATCAACTTCGCGAGTAGTATAGTGGCCGTTTAATATACGCTGAAAATTGTGTTGTAGCAAATCTGCTACATTGGGCATACCGGGAGGACAAAATACATAATTAAAATATAAAATTACAAAGTAAATTATAATTATTTTAGTTGGTATGTTAATTCAAAATTAAAGTTCAATAATATTAAGATATATGAAAATTAAAACTAATTGTTGTTATTCCACATAACCGAACTCCTCTATTGAAAATAACCTAACTAATAAAAAACCATGCAAATACTGATGATTTTCGCCATTGTTACGTTTGCTTTTTAAACAAATGATATAACTTGTGCCACTTGTCATGATTTAGGTGTTTTTTATTCCAACCAACACTGATTTATCAGATGTACATCGATTGTTAGTTGTGCGTTAATGACTTCTGTAAGTGCGCTGTATTTGTTTTATTATTTTTTAAGCAAACGTTTTCTATTGTCTTCTTCCACATCAATATGTTTGACCTTTTAATTCTTATTGCTTAGTTTCGAGCTTTTCTGTTTTTTGTTTAACTATTTCATGTCCATTTCATTTTATTGCGTTTTTAGTTTTGGATTTCATTGCTGTTGTGTAATATTGTTCTGAAGCTATTTTCTTGTGGCATTTTAAATTTTTATTACTATTACTTATTTATATTATATATTATTTATATTACTATTTAAATGGGAATAAGCCACAATTAAAGGTTAAAATACGTTTATTGACGTTTCAATTTCCACTTCGGAAATCGTTCTCAAAATATGTACAAACATTAGTAAATTAAACAAATTTTGTTTTTTGTTACTTAGTGAAAAATTCTTCTAATAATTTAATTTTATCTGACTCATCTATATTGACAATTCAGACATACATTATACATTTTAAATTAGACGACTTTAAAATGATATTGCCAATATTGTTGAGTTGCGTTCCTGGGACGTCTTTACTTTTAAGATAGTTCATTCGATTACATGAAATCAACTTTAACTTGAGAATATCCGTCAGAAAAGATCATAACATGTAATTCGTCTTTAAAGAGACAAATACATGCCATGATGACAGTAAAATTCTCCTCTTAGTGATTCCATAGTAAATTATGAGGGAAAAACCAGGAAAAAACCTCATAATACTATCCCGACATGGTAAGTATTTGATCGTGCATTTAGTTTACCTTCAATATACACCAAATTCCGATTTTATATGTTTGTTATTTAAAAAACATAAATGATGTATTCTCTATATGTTACTGACTTACCAATACTGGTATTTTCCTTTTAATAACTTCCTCTTTCAATATGGGCAACCAGATCCTACTACATTCTGCCGAGGAATTCGCGACACAATTGGTCTCATTTAGCATAATTAGAGCCGCTTCTTTGATTTTTCTCTTTTTACCATCCGTTTCTTTTAGGACTATATTTGAATCATTCCATTGAACCCTATGTTCATTATCCCATGCTTGTTTACATATTTGGGATCTATCAAATTCTCTATTTTTAATATAGGATTGATGTTCACTTATTCTAACATTTAATGGTCTTGATGTTTCACCTAAATAAAACTGATCGCATTCACAAGGTATTTTATGAATGCAATTCTTTGTCCTTTCTTGTTCATTGTTAGGTTTGGTTTTGGACAAAATAGATCTCAACGTGTTTGTTGTTTTGAATGTTGTTGAAATGTTGAATTTATTTCCTATTCTTTTAAGCTTTTCCGATAATCCTTTTATGTATGGTATTGTTATTTTCCTCGTATTATTCATTGCATATGCTGTAGGATCTCGTTCTAAGTTGTTTTGTTCTATTCGATCGATTGTTGAAAATTCCTTATTTATAAACGATAAAGGATAATCATTTTTTAATAAAACAGATGTTAACAAATGTTTTTCCTCCAAGAACGAATTTTCGTTAGAACAAGTAATTTTGGCTCTATCGTATAAGGATTTAATAATTTCCTTTTTAATATTAATATTGTGATTTGATTTGAAATTTAAATATCAGGTATCAGTCATATCAAATGGTGTTGAATGTATTTTATGTTCCTTTATTTCACTAATTAAAACATGTGTGTGGTAACCTACATAACGTAACTCCGTAAGTACTGAAGTGAGTAACGTTCCATGACATCTGTCAACGTCCAAGTATCATGTCATAGAACTACAAAGATGTCAAGTATATGATTATTGCCCTAATCCATTCCTGCTTCTAATTTTTTTCTTGAAGCAGAAGCAACTGAGGTTAACTGATAAGTGAATATAAGAATATTTTTTTAGGCTATACTTTTAATAAATAAGATAATTTAATTTGATGGAGTAAATTTATTTAGCTAACATAAACTAAAAGAACCCTGTCCTGCAATTGCAGTGCACATCCTGCACATTTCTCTCTGTTATCTGAGCGAATAGGAATGATTTTGGCGCAAGAATACACACAATTAGCACGTGTGAACGTGAGCAGTTGAAAAACGTGAGTGGTTTAAGTACGTGAGTAAACAGATCAAGTGTTCGTTCCGTACTGGTACTGAGTTCGGTGTAATCCTCATTTTTCATGAGTTTTTCGAGTCCGGTAAACGTCCATTTGCGCTATTTGCATATGTTGTGTTCTTTAGTTTACCCGGAAATTCCTATTTAATTTATTTATGTTGAAATTTTAAGCACACAAGTATATTCTTGTAAAATTACATATTTGTGTATGTAATTTGTGTTCATACGAATTAAAGAAATTATAGTTTCAGCCCAAGAGAGAACAATTTACATTTTATTTAATAGTTCATTATTTAGTAGTTACTTCAGTACTTTGTCCTGAGCAATATTATAAGCATCTTATTTGGGTTTAAATATGTGTGGCATTCGTCTATCGGATTTTTAAGTTTTTATTTCTTTCCATATTCTACCAACAGACAAATACTAATTTACAAATCAAAAGGAAGAAACGTAGCACTCTTTTGAAAATACAAGTCAAATATAAATATAAACATAAGTGAATATAATGGTCCAGTCGTCAGAGAATTTACCCCTAATAATGATACGAACAAGCTGAATTTTGTCGAGAAAATTGATTTTGGCAACCCAAAAAAGACACCCCTCGTTGAGGGGTAAAAACCGCAAAAAAATCGATTTACCAAGAATCTGTACGCCGTAGAAAAAAATATTTCAAATAAAAAATGTAGCTGAGATAATTTTAAACAAAAATGTATATTAGCCCTTTTTATGTAGAATGAACGAATGAACTATTCTGTCATGAACAACGCTTGAAGCGAACGTCGATTTTGAATGTCAGTTAAGTCCGCGAAATCAAGGTTCCATATATACACTCGCGATCATAAAATCCGGGTCATCTTGAAAATTTCAAGTTTCTTAAATATTTTTGCCTCTGGTGCAGTAATAATCTTTTTTTTGGCTAATGTATTTTTTATTTGTCATCAATGTTTGTTTTGAAAAAAAAACAAAATGGTTTTTTATTGTTTTTATTTAAAAAAAAAACAGAAAACAAATCAAATTGTTGATAAAACAGACATATGAAAAAAAAATGGAAAATACAGAACGTGGTAAAAAATCAGTGAAATTTCAATGACCAATATCGTGTATTGCCTCCCCTTGCTCTAATAACCTCTTGCAGACGACGGGGCATACTCTCAATTTTTCTCCGGATTACATGTTGTGGTATGTTATTCCACTCTCTCACTAAAAGATCCTTAAGCTCCTGTGTGTTGTTAGGAGGAGGGGTATGGGTTTGAATACGTTTGAAATCGTTTTTTCAAATCGTACCAGAGATGTTCGATGGGATTCAGGTCCGGAGACCTAGCTGGCCAGGGTACCCTCGTAATTCCAACTTCGTCCAAGTATTACATACTGATCCTGGCAACGTGCGGTCGCACGTTGTCCTGCATAAAAACGGCGTTTTCTCCAAGCCCTGCCATGTTGGGCATAACATGTTCTTCCGGAATCTCCGTAATGTACCTTCGTGCAGTTAGGGACCCATTTTCGATGAAGGGTAATTCTGTGTGGAAGTCGGAAGATATACCTCCCCAAGCCATGATCGAGCCTCCACCAAATGGCATTATTGAAGCAATGCAAGCTTGTGAAAATCGTTCACCGGTTCTTCTCCAAACTCTTACACGTCCATCGGATCCAGTTAGGCAGAAACGGGATTCATCTGAGAATAACACTTTGCTACAATCGTTAATTCCCCAATGCGCGTATTGTCGAGCAAAAGCTAGTCATGTAACTCGAGGCACCCGGCGAAGTGGCGGTCCTCTAGCCATTACCCGAGAAGATAGTCAAGAAGAACGAAGTCTTCTTCTGACTGTTGCAACACTAAAATTGCGATTTCGTACTTCCTCTAGACAATTTTGATGCATAACCGCAGTTGAGGTCCGGTTTCGTAAAGCCTGAAACACAAGGAAACGGTCATCTAGTGTCTTGGTCGTTCTTCTTCGTCCAGAGCCAGATCGCCTGGTTAGCAAACTTGCCTCCTGAAAGCGTTGAAGCACTCGTTGAACCGTAGAAGGCATTTTTGTCAAAAAATAAACACTAATAATGGCACTAATAAACACTAATGGTGGCAATAATAAACGTTTGTCCGTTTGCATTTGAACAGAAAGTCGAAGTACAAACGAGACATTTAAACAAGCGGAGTTACAGGTAGCGTTCATTTTGGGAAGTGAGCACTTTACCGCGAAATCGGCACTATTGGAATTCTTTGTTACAAAGGAAACCGCAACAATTCTCAGAAACATGCAATAGTTTGTATTTGCGTTATTATTATTTACGATAAAGCTCGTTAAAAATGAAATATCGGTGATTTTCAAGGTGACCCGGATTTTATGATCGCGAGTGTATATTCAATTTGTATCGGCTCGACAGTAAAAATTCGATATCTTTTGATCCAACTGTCCTATCGACAAAAATCTCAATAAAGATGCATTTTAAAGGTAAAGAGTGCAGCTTTCGTATGCAGTTTTTGTATTTTGCTACGAATAAACTAAGTTTTCATAAAAGTGTTAAATAAATTAACGTGGCGCGATTTTTGCCATTTTTCACGATTCTCGTGAGATAAATAAAATTGATTACTTTCATCAACCAGCCATGGTAAAATTTCCATTTTTAGAGATAAATCCTTAGAACCTATGACACTAAACAAGCATTTAAAATATGAATAAAAAACGCAGAATTTAATGTTTTACATTTCAAACGATCGCACTTCACGGGAAATGCATTTAAGAAGACTGTTTTTGGTGTACTAGCAGAAGTTTGGTTCTTTTGAAAAATGTACTAGTTTAATCAAAAAAAAAGTTTTAAACGTTAAACTCAAAACTAAAATTTCATGCTATACTTTTTTACATCTTTTTTGGGGTCCCAAAATTAATTTTCTCGAGTTGAGTAGTATTTTCGACTCTGACAACTGGAGTATAAATAAAGAAATCAATATATAACTATAGAGTAATATAAAACATAAAATTAAGTGTATTAAAAAATACAACAGACAAAATCAATCAAAATAGATTTAAACTGGAAGAAAAATACTCTTCAAATGAAAAAGGCATTCATTATAAGGCATATCTTCATTTTTTCTTTGAATTAATAAAAGTTACGAGCTTTTATTCTAGCTGGTCCTATTTTATAATATACTACAACATTTAATGACTAGATATCTTGAGCCATTTGTGGATTTCTCAAGGCGGCCAAATTCTGGTACAAAATTACTGCTTTTTCTCTTAAATGAGAAATAATATCATACACAATGAGATTGTTTTTGAGAATAACAGTGGATGAAGTGAACATACCGATCAACCGCTTCCAAATCTGAAGTACTTTCGCACTTTCGCTCTCAGAGCATGTTCAGGGGCATCTTAAAGAAGCCAAGAAACGTCTTTTCTTCTTCTGCTAGTGCCTATCCTCTATGGATGTTGGCTACGTATCAGTGAGTGTCCATGCCTCTGCTCCATACATAGGAACAGAAAACACATAACAATTAAGGATTTTGTGTCGGAGATGTAAGTTCAAGGTTAAATTGCAGAGAACTTTCTTCATCTGTTGGAAGGCAATCCTTCCTTTTTCCATCATCGAACGTCTTTTCAAGTGAGAGAAAATAGCAAACTTTGAAAAAACTCGAAATTGATGGTTGAGACAAAAATTTATATACCGTTTTAGAATTACTTCGTCAAAAATTGTTCTTTATCCAGCACATCAATGAATGTTATAAACATTTAAGTACATTTACACAAAAACTAACACTAGACAAACAGTTTAAAAATTATTTCGAAACTACATTGTGGTCAGCGGCAGGAGACAGAATGGTTCCTGGTCTTAACGGAAATGTAAAAGTGACATCTGACATATTACAACTTGATAGACAGCCACAATTACAGTAATCTGGATATTTCAAAAATCTATGGTAATTCGAACAATTACCAAAAGTCTAACTGAGCACTAATATACGAAAAGCCAACTGATAAAATATGAAATTATCATCATCATAAGTGGCTCGACAATCCGTTGCGGACCTTGGCCTGCTTACAAAGAAGTCCCCAGTCCTGTCGATTCCTGGCAACTCCCCTCCATCTTCTGACCATTAGAATATGTAGGTCTTCTTCCACACCATCAATTCATCTCCTTCCTGGTCGTCCTCTACTTCTTGTGCCCTTTGTTTTTAAAAATGTTAAATCTTTCATAATTTTTAGATAAGGTCCACGTTTCAAAACCGGTCTTATTAAGGTCTTGTATCTATTGAGCTTTACTGCAAAAATTTTTATTAAAAATCCTTTATAAAAGGTATATAATTTAAAAACCCAATCGGGCTATACCACAAAACGTTTTAGGAATCCATGGAATATGGATTCGCTTGTTGCGTTTACTAGCGATCCAAGATATGTGAATTCTTAACTTGCTCAAAGGTATAATTGTTAATTTGAATTCTATGTTGGATATTTCGGGGGTTTTTAGAAACCAACATATAACGCCAGCGCGTCCCCCTGTCTTAGACCATTATTAATGTCAAAGTCTATCATTGCATTATCTAATGCAGTTCTTTTCACACAGATGGGGTGTATCTATGTTATATTCTAGTGACTTTTCTAAAATCTGCCTATGTGCTTGAATTTATGTGTAGTTGGCTTTTCAGAAGTAACTCCGCATTAATATTGACCAACAATATCTTTTGTAAAATGTTTTTCAAACAATACATTGCCGAAGATTTTGTACGCAGATGCTAACAGAGTCATCAGATGCGCCATCTAGATACCGATTCAACAAATGTTTAAACCATAGAACGAAGAAAAAAAAAATTTTCATCCAATAGAAGACGATTTTTTTTTCAGCGTCGCTATATCAATATAAAGAAAACTGTTATAAAAAC
The DNA here is from genome assembly GCF_040954645.1 of Diabrotica undecimpunctata. Taxonomy (NCBI): domain Eukaryota; kingdom Metazoa; phylum Arthropoda; class Insecta; order Coleoptera; family Chrysomelidae; genus Diabrotica; species Diabrotica undecimpunctata. The sequence continues at coordinate 207,948,570 of NC_092803.1, read as the reverse complement.
TATCTTACATATTGGTACAATCGTACTAGAGACAGGAAGTGTCTCGCCAAATTTAAGGCGAAGAATTTCTATAGAATACCAACTTTAGTACGCCTATGAGAGGTATTCTTTATCGTTTTTGATAGTGTGATTTATTAGAGACGTGCAGTTTTTAACATAACCATAGTCATGTTATTATGAACGTCAAGTGACGTTTATCTAGAAAATTGACGATCCTATCGTTCTTAATATATTAAGCAAAGGCCGTCTCCAAGGACGGCGATGCATATATAGGGTCGCTTATTGCAGTATTTATTTATTTAATTATTTATAGATACTTCAATTTTTTTTTATATCAAAAAACTTAAAAAACAGGACAATTCATGAAAGTGGTCTCATTGATGAGAGTCTATAAAAAGCACGGCTTCTTCTTTGTTTACCTTCTATGCCTTTATTTATTCAGCTGCTTCTTTTATGATGTTTATAAACCCTTCCCACTCCTCATTTATGTTTTCATAATTATGTTTGAGTCTGTTTTCTAGTTCGATGTTTATATTTTCTTTATATTCTCTATTTTTGTTCGTATCTTTGAATCCTACATTGTATCTTTTATGTTTAGAACCTCTTTCCTTTTTTATGTTTGAAATTCTGTCCCTTGCCCTACTTCCGACCAGCTAGTGATCGGAATTCGCATTTGCTCCTCTACTTTTTTTCATTTATTATAATCGATTGGTGTCTTGAGTCTACAATAACATGATCTATACTATCATATTTACTGTAAGTCTATCTGTTGATTATTTCCAGGTGCCTTTGTGTATATATTTTTAAACGAAGTATGTGTTGGCAATCACCATGTTAGGTGGTCTTGCTAGGTTTAATAACCTATTGCCATTATCATTTGATTATTCACAGAGACTGTGCTTGCCTATTATGGGTTGAAATAGCTGTTCCCTTCAAACTTTTATATCATTTTCTGGGCATGACTGGTAATTGGACTCTAATTGATCATAAATCTCTTCTTTGACGTGCTCCTTGTTAGATTTTTCAACATTAAAGCAACTTCGCAGGTAAGAAGGCTAGGAATAATTTAGGTAACTTTTTACAATAAAGTACCTTTTACCTTTATTTCATAAACACAACTTACATGAAACTGATTGCATTCCCAAAGGGAAGAGCCACTTATATTTTTATATATAATATATTTTTTACTATCTAAGTACATTTTTTTATTGGACTGACACGAAGCCATCCTTTCTGCTCGACGTTGTATAACGAACCTTTTGTTTTTTAACAATGCGCATGTGTTGGAACTTAAAGTCAAACATAGGACACCTTGTGTCACACAAAACATAAAATATGTTAAAGTACATTGTGTTGAGAATTTATTTTGCCAGCATGCTGGGGGGCCTTGGTTTTGATACCAAAAATAGATACTCCACCCATTTCACCCTTTTTTTATTTTTGATTAAATTTGTTCATTATTAATGGATAAAACAGCAATTTGTGTGACAGAGCGTATGTTCCATTTTTAGTTTTTACTTCCACCATTCTTACCTTTCCGTCTTTACCAGGAAAAGTTTTTATAATTCTTGCTATAGATCACCCAAAAGAAATAACGTTGTCCTCTTTTACAAGTACAAGTCTAACTTCTTAAAAATTTGGCAACGACTTTCTCCATTTAGATCTGTTTTGAAGTTGCGTTAAATAATCTTGGTATAACTTTTGCCAAAAATGGTGCTGCATTTAAACACACAACCTCCAAATTTCAATCTATTTTGAGGAATCTCTGTTAAATTAGTTTCAGGGCAACAAAGGAGCTCCTATTAGGAAGTGACCTGGGGTCAAGTCTAGGTCAGTTAAATCACTATTAATTAGCATAAGAGGCCTTGAATTTAATATTCCTTCAACATGAGTAATCAAAGTATTAAACGCCTCATATGTTAAAATAATATTTCCCATCACCCTTTTGATATGATGTTTTGCACTCTTTATCTCAGGCTCCCATATACCCCCCAATACTGGAAAATAACTCGGGATGTTTTGTATTTTTATTGTTTGCTCCCATGAAGGTGGCACAATTGTCACAAAAGATTTTGAATGGTTTACTCCTTCTAGAAATGAACGTTTTTAGTGAAGCTAAAAAAGTATCAGTTGTTAGATCTGAGAGTAACTTCATATGAATTGCGTACAGAAAAACAAACACACAATGCTGTACATGCTTTTATCGTTACAGACTTTCTAATTCGTGACTATTCATATAGACTAAGTCTATACCAATACTCTGAAAAACCCTCGCTGTTCGACCCTTTGCTCTGGGAGAGATCCCATTTGCTGTTCACTACACTTGGCCTTAAATTTGAAGAAGGATACACATTTGCACAAAATCCTTTTAATTTCTTTAGTAGCACTAACAATTAAAAAATTTTGATTTAATGAATTTAAAACTTGTTTTTGACCTGCATGTAAAAGTCTCAAGTGCTCTCTGTGAATTAAAAGATCAGTGATATGATTGTTTTTGAGAACTATTAACGGATGTTTTCTATTAAACGAAATATTTCGACCAGATCGATTATCGACCTAGGAGTAGAGATTACTAGTGACAGGGATATAAGAACAGAGACCACAAGGCAAGCATCAAAAGCGGCAAGAGTAAGTGGTTGCCTCCGAGAAACCATATGGAGAAACAAATATCTAACCACGGAAAGCAAAATGAAAGTATACAAGACAACAGTGGGACCAATCCTAACATATACAGCAGTAACCGATACAAGAAAGACGAAACAAAAAATCAACAATATCGAAATGAAAGTATTAAGATCAATAGCGGGCATATCATTAAGAGACAGACAAACCAACAGAAGTATACGCGAACAATGCAAAATTCAAAATATTAACAGGTGGATACAAAAAAGAAAAAAAACTGGAACGAACATGTAAACCAAATGGAACCAGATAGATTAGCGAACATCTGTAAAAACAACAAGCCGCATAGCAGAAGACCCGTTGGAAGGCGCCAAAAAGGTGGAAAGATAATGTACAATCAACAACGACTGAAACAGAATAAGAGGAAGACAAACAGGAGTAATCCTAGTCGCGCGAAGAAGAAGAAGAAGAAGAAGAAGAAATATTTAAGTTCTGGACTCTACCACCAACTCTCAACAGTCCCTCAGAGTCCAAGAATGGACATAAAGAATTTAAATTAGACTTAACTGCTGTATTGTTGGTAAGCTATTTTATTTCCTCAAAAAATGAAAAATGTTCATGCTTAATAATGGTTTTAAGGCTATTATCCAGTTCTGCAACTGTCAAGATGTCACCTCCCAGATTTTTATTTTAATTTTTCGTATTATTTACAAATCGTAGGTAATAAGCCACTATTTTTCGTTAAGATAGAGAATTTTATGAAAAAAGATTCTGGTTTGACCCTAGCAAAGGGTATAACCTTTTATTCAGTCATATGATCTAAAATAGAAAATGGAATTTCAGCATGCAAAAATTCAATATTTGAAAGAAATTGAGGACCATTAAACCATAG